>NC_140559.1:46204950-46570466 GCF_057381845.1 Rhamphochromis longiceps
ACCTGCCATAGACTCTCTTGCTGC
Source organism: Rhamphochromis longiceps (assembly GCF_057381845.1). Classification (NCBI taxonomy): domain Eukaryota; kingdom Metazoa; phylum Chordata; class Actinopteri; order Cichliformes; family Cichlidae; genus Rhamphochromis; species Rhamphochromis longiceps. Next base: position 46,204,975 of record NC_140559.1, read on the forward strand.
TGTGGAGTCAGCCCCTCACAGTTCTTTGACCAGATACTCCTCACTGCTAAGAGCCTCTCCTCCTCCTCCTCCGCTCGCTGTTCTGCTGGCGGGTCTGCAGCGGTCTCTGCGGTGGAGGTGGACGCCGCGGCAGATGCTGTGCAGACCGGGGGAGGAATAAGCGGCACCTTCTTCCCATCAGGGGTTACGAGGAAGCCTTTGCCTAAGTCCAGTACACCGCCAATGGCTCGTAAAAAATCCAGCCCAAGGATGCAGGCGTCCTGCACGTCAGCCACCCAGGCAGCATAAGACACACCGAGGTCCCCCACCTTGAACTGGAACACTCCCCTCCCTCTCATTGGGGCCAGATCACCGGTCACAGTCTTAAGTTGCACATTAGTCGGTTGCACAGCAGCTCCGGTTGGGACAATATCGGGTCGGACCAGCGTTGCATTGGACCCCGTGTCCAGCAGGGCCGTACAGGACACCCCCGCGATCGTCACTGGAACATGGCAAAAGCCGCCAACCTGGGTCCAGCCCACAGCGATGGCCGCACCGGGTGGAGGTGGCGGTGGTGTGGGGATGTCGTTCTCCCAGGCCCGTGTACTCCCGCCTACACGGGCCCGTGGGCGTTTCCCTGAACCGCTGCAAGCTTGGGGCACTGCCTGATGAGGTGTCCGGGTTGTCCACATCCCCAGCAGCTCTGTGGTCGGCGGTGTGGGCCAGCCCGAGGGGAAGGCGACTGCAGCGAAGCCGCCTGCACCAAACTGCACAAGCCCGCTGGCATCTCCATCTGTTCCACAGGTGCTGACACAGCCCTCACCACGTGTGCGTCATCAGCGCCCCCAGAGGATCCTGCAAGCATCTCCCTCTCCAACGCTAGCTCCAGGGCTGCACTGAGTGTGGCTGGCCGAGCAAGCTGAGTTTGCATACGGAGCTCTTTAGGGCTCAGGGCCTGCAGGAACTGGTCCCAAGCTAACTCCGCTTGCACTGATGGTGGCATGCTGTCATACGCCCTCCGGCAAAGGCACTCGATTTCATGGGCCAAAATGCGGAGGGGCTCGCCTGGCAATCTGCGTCTGTTGTGGAACTCCGACCTCAGCAGCACTGGTTGGTTATACTGCCCGAAGCGCCTCTGAAGTGCTCCGACCAGAGCATTATAATCTCCCCTCTGCTCCTCGGTCAGCAGCAGCAGGCATGCAGCTGCATCCTCACACAGACACAAAGCCAGTTGGAGAGCTTTATGTTCCTCAGACCAGCCAGCTGCAACAGCTAACAGCTCGAACTGTGCGATAAACACTTCCCATGGCGTCTTGCCGCTGAACTTAGGCGTTTTTATATTCGCTGCAGCTTGCTGGGCGCCGCCATGTTTGTTTACATCACGTGACGGCGCGCCAAGCGAGGTCGACTCCATCCCGCCGGAATCGCGGCCGCTGTGCGAACAGTTCCCGAGCCTAGTCAAACCTGGAGAAAATCCAGCCTCGGCAGACAGCCGCAGCGCCGTTTCCCTCACTCCATGGGCGGGCGAGCGCGGACGAACCTCCCTCTCCTCCGTCTCCTTCTTAATCTTGCCCGGCAACATCCTCGTCTCGTAACGGCAAGCGTCGCCAGCAACAGGGTCTCGGGCGTTCTGGGGTTCTTTTTTCTTTCTTCACTTCTGACACCAATGTAACGTTCACAAGAACCAGACGGTTGGGGTCTCAGTTTGTCCGTTTATTTGGCACATAAGCCAGCGGGTTGTTAACTCAGGGGGAAGTGCTCTCGAACTCCACCTCTCTTCCGCCTGGCACACACACAGAACAACAAGGTCCCACCCACCCCTTCCTGTACACCACAACCAAACATGAATCTTAAAGGAACAACAACAGTGTGCAGAGATCACCAACATGTCACTGTACAATAACACTTAACCATCGTTACAGTATATTATTTGCGAAGAGACTGTCTCAAAGTGATGTCATAGGCTAATAGTTCAATAAATATTAATGGCGAATTCAAATTATTAATAAGGGACATTATGCCACCAATTATGTCCTCCACTCCCACCCCAAAACAAACCACTCACCTCACATTATCCTAACCTCAACGTGACATGTAAAGCCCACTTTACGTGTTGTGTAGTGCGGCTGGACTGATCGCTCGGACCCAATAATGGACGGTTCATTGCAGTTCACAAAACAGACACTAGGTGGGGGTAGGAGACAAAAAAAAGTTCAGGTGCACCTGCTTTCTTGACACCTGCGCTGGTTTTACACCAACACTATCACGCGCAAATAAATCAGAAGTAAAACATTTGCCTTATTTGTTTTGGAAGACCAAATATGCGCAAAGTTTCAATAAACGTCCACTAAATATTTTCACAGTAAGAGTCCGATAACAACTAATCCCAATCCAAGTCCAAACACGAAACACAGAGTTTTAGCTAAGGTTAAGGGCATGTTGTGTGATGTAGTATCCAATTATATTTTCAGTCATATTTCCATTAGTAAAGGCTAAACCGCTTCAACAGTTGTGCTGGCAATGTTACAATTTCAAACTAAAATATTTATTTTTTTGAACCAAGACTGTATATACCCAATATATACATCATATACACACTATATTAATTCGCACAGTTGCTGATTTTGTTGTCATCCTCCACCTTACGTTTTTAAGCCGTAGTTTTATTTTGAAAAACAGTACCGGAAGCTGCAGTTATCTGCTGTTAGCTTGGCAGCAATAGCTCTCGGGGGCAGCTGCACTCCTTCTTTACCTCTCATATTCTGCTGGTAACAAAGGCGAGACAACAAGAGAGGGGTGATGGGTGCTCAGGCAGCAAGCCTGTCAACAATGAACTGAACTGGTTTTGTTTTTATTGGATATTTGTTGCTAACAGCCTGTCTAACTACCGATTTATTTCTTCTCGTGCGCGAGCACAGTTTAAAGTTCATTGATGTAGGTGAGCTGTGGACAGGTTTTTAATCCCGAAGCTTTCGATTTTCTTACAAAACATAAGCAGAGTATGTTGGACTTCGAGCACTAAAGCCGAATGACTGAGGATAAACATTCAGACCCGTCTTCAACAACACTGGTGAGTTTCTGTCTGTGTAATTATATTTTATATGGAGATTTTGTCTATATTTGGCATTTTAACAGGTGCACTTTGCTGGATTCCGCGAGCACCTGTTCCTTCTGTGGAATATGTTGGGATACAGTGACAGTGTTAAACTTAACAGTGGTTATTTTAAAGACTGTATTAGCGCAGAGTTTTCTGTGGTTTTATGCTATCTTTTCAGATTATATTTCAGAGACTGTTATGGACTCATAAGTCCATTAAGTGCTCTAGTCTATAAACAGTGATTGTTTTGTATTCACTACATAAGAAGATTGTTTTTCACAGTAAAATCATGCTTCTTTGTAGGATCATCCACATCTGGCGGGTCTTAATGTGGGCATTTTTATATAGCCTATTCATAACCTCATGGTAGTATGCTCTCTCCTCATATCAACCAACTCTGTTTCTTTCGATCTCCATGAGAGCCCACCGCGCTGTTTGTGTGTGTATGTTTTCCTTTCTGGCACACCTTTTCCTGTCTCCTCTTCCTGGCCAACGTGGAGCTTCCATCCACATCACAAGTATTGATGCTGCTGAGGTAGAGAGACTCTCTTAAAGCCCCCATACCCAATTTATATACACACTCAATCCATTAGGCTTAATGGCATAATGTGGACACACACACACACACACACACACACAAAACACTGTGCTAATGGACGTCCTCTCTAAAGGCACTTAAGTATTGTTCTCAAGCTGGATTGATTTAAGGGATGACACTATATCTGATATGTATTGGATTTACAGGATAAATACACTGAGTGAAATGAATGAGTGGCCCACTGACCCAGCCTGAGCATCTGTATGGTCCAGCAGACTGGAGCATGCAGCTATTGAGCTAAACAGGTCAACAGAAATGTACACAAAAGAGATGAAATCTGTTGGCCACTGCTTGAAAGAAAGCAATGTCTGGAACGTGACCTTAAAGTGTGTTGTTTTATCTGCAAGTGCATTAGTGTTTTATTTTAACGTCTACACAAGTTCTTTGTGAGCAAACACACCCTCCTGTTAAAGGTTTATAAGTTACTCCTGTGGACGGTGATGATAACTGGAGTGAGATGTGGAAAGACCTGCTTCTACACCCACACGCACACACACACACACACACTGCTACAGCTCCTGATGGGTTAATGCTTCTAATTCTGAATTATACCTCAACATATTTCTAAGAACTGTAAAGTACTTAAAAACTCAAAAAAACAAAAAACACATAACGTGACACAGAAACATAAGACAAGGATGGGGTTAGGGGGGTGATTGTGGTGTAGCGCTGTTTGATTTACTTTGTTGAAATGTGAGACTCTTGCTTTTCTGTCTCCTTGTTTAAAGCTGTGCATCATTTACATGCCCTCCAAACCTGTCTGACTAGCTGGTGCACTCTTTCAGTAACAACTGTCTACTGGTGTTTGTGTGCGGTTGACTTTAGTCAGATTCTTAGTCAAGGAGCTATTATGGTCACAGTGACTTGTCTGTTTGCATGTGTAAGTATAATAAAGATGACAAATATCTTTAAAATGTGGTTTCCCTGAGACAGAACAGCATATGTATTTCTTACACCAAGCCTTCAATCTTTTATAAAACTGTCGTCAATAGCGGTTTTTGATCGGGGCGACATGGGCGGTTGCGTGGTGGGGGCAGTACCACAGGCATCTCCAAAAGAAGTTGCTCGTACTCGAGCTGCCCCGACATCAGCCAGCGCATTTTGGAGATGGCATAGGCACCGAGCGGTTTTCTGCTGCCCATTTGCGGGGAGGGCGCCCTCCCCAAAGTAAACTTTATTGTCATCTGCGCTACATACAGTCCAGTATATAGAGAGACGAGGCGACGAGGCTCCAGTTACAGCAGTGCAAGTTAACAAACAATAACTATAAGAAGAGTAAGAAAATAAATATACACTTTAGGCATAGGGGTAAAGGGATCAATAACAATTTAAAATGTATAATTTACAGTTTGATGATTTAAAGTCTCACACACAACCCGTCGAAAGGGGAGGGTGTGTAAGGTGTAGGTCTATTAGGTTATGTTGTGGTGATCCTCGGGTTGAGGGATGGGTGTTCATACTGGAGTATAAAATTAAAACCAATGGAAGATGGACAAGAAAAGTTCAAAGCCATCAGGTGCTCAGTTTAGAAAAAAGAGAAAAGAAGATGCAGGTAAGGAGATGTGTGATTGGATAATGGCAGGTCATCCTGAAACAATCAGAATCAGAATACTTTATTAATCCCTAAGGAAATTATCTGGGTTACAGTTCCTCCAAGAAGAAATTTTAAAAATAGTAACAGTAACAGACTAAACTCCAAACAATACATTATGTTACAGATTTTACACATTTAAGAAATAGCACTAATATATACAGATCACTCAGTTATAAATATCAAGAATTAACAGAGGTGGTTATAAATAAATATCAAGAAAATTGACATGAATATTACAGAGTGGAAAAGAGCGTGTGTAAAAAGGGTCTAACTATTGCAGTTGTTGGAGCTATTTGTTCTTTATTTTTATTATTTTGAAATTAAAGTTTGTTGTTAGTTCACTTATATTTTGGGGTTTATTTACACGTTTATTTGTAGGTTAATATTTGTTTCAATGTTTTGTTTGTTTGGTGTTTACCTTGTTAAATTAGTAAGAGCTGTAGGACCATTTTGTTTCTATAAATAAAGAGACTGGTATAGGACCAGCATGCACTGGGGTGGGCCTATGGTTTTTTACCAGAGCAGGAGAAGCAGCAGGAAGGAACAAAAAATGGATCTTGTTATTGTTTGCCAAACTGGATGAATGAACCATAAAAACGCAACCTTCAAGTTTGGACCGTGGACTTCTTTTGCCTGCATACAAAATATTATCTCAGTGCAGCTGTGGCTTGTGGACGTTTAATTGTGGGATGTTTGGTTTGTCAAACAAAGGAATTGCCACTACAGCAGTGTTCACAGTGTGTTAGATGGAGGAGTTGTACAGGGAGATGGCAACGGGCAGGAATGATTTCCTGTGTCGGTCAGTGGTGCTTTTTGGTCATCTCAGTCTCTCACCGAACGTGCTCCTGTGACTAGCCAGTACGTCATGGAGTGGGTGGGAGGTATGATCCATGATTGTCCTTATCTTGGACAACATCTACCTCTCTGACACCACCCTAACAGAGTCCAGCTCCATCCCCACAACGTTACTGGCCTTGTGGATCAGTTAATTTCGTCTGTTGGCATCTGTGACCCTCAACCTGCTGCCCCAGCATGCAACAGCATAGAGGATAGCACTGACCTCAACAGAGATACAACAAGATAACATTAATTAGTAGGGATAGTGAAAACTTCTGTGTACGTTTGCTAGCCACTTGGCTATGATAGTAAACAGTTGACACTGATGTAGTTTACTGAATCAGACTGTGTTCAGCACAATATTAATTAGTCATTGTCAATTGTTGATTTGTCCTATTCTCATTGTCCGATGAATTATAATGGCTGTTTGCAAACTATACATACTCTCTCTCTCTTTATGTTTATCTGGTTAAATTCAGTATGGTTCCAACAACAGTTTTTACAGTAAAATATGTTTTACATGTATGTACAATCCTTAATATACATATATACACATAAAATATACAAATATTTTAATGTGGGGAAACATTGCTCAGACTTTTGAGATTTCAGAGAGGCCGAGGTGTGTTATCCTGCTGGAAACAGCTATCAGCGGCACACTGTGGTTATAAAGGACATGGTCAGCAACAATCCTCAGGGAGGCTGTGGTGTTTAAACGATGTTCAGTTGGTACTAAGAGGCAAAGTGTGATAAGAAAATAGCTTCACACCATTAACCCACCAGCATCCTTAACTGTTGATGAGACAGGATGGATCCATTCTTTCGTGTAGTTTACACCAAATTCTGACTTTGAGAGCCAAATGTCAAACCAGAAATCAAGAGTCATGAGACCAGACAGCAAACTTCTAATCTTCTACTTTCCAAATTTGGTGAGCCTGTGTGAACCGTAGCCTCAGCTTTCTGTTCTTAGCTGATAGGACCCAATGTGGTTTTCTGCTGCTGCTTCAAGGTTTTATGTGTTGAGCATTCAAAGTTGCTCTTCTGCATACCTTGGTGTGTAACGAGTGCTTGTTGTTGCCTATCAGGTCGAAGCAGCCTGGGCATTCTCCTCTGACATCAATGAGACATTTTCACTCAGAGCACTGCCGCTGAATATTTTCTGTTTTTTCTGACGTTCTCTGTAAACCCTAGAGATGTCTGTGTGGAAAGAGTAGATCAGCAGTTTCTGAAATATTCAGACCAGCCAGTCTGGCACCAATAACCATGCTACATTCATAGCCACTTAGATCGCCTTTCTTCCTCATTCTGATGCTCAGTTTGGCACAGGGCTGCAGATCATCACAACAAGGAGCACTCCAATAATTAGTATAGTAATTATAGTAATTGAATCTCTTTGATAAGACCCTCACTGTGCAGTACAGTCTTCAAGCCTAAGCTGCTCCTGGAAAGCTGCTCCTCGGTAACCCCAGCTAAAGGTTGTGTCTCTTTCCACTTGTAAACTTGGTGGACTGGTGCTTTAATAATCTGCTAATGCGAAAAGTGAATCGTGATCAGCTGTGCTTAAGGTGACTTATGATCAGTTACTCTTTTGGCTTCCATAAATCTTGTTAAAACTTAACAAGTAATCCATATTTGCTCATCTATGAGTCATTTAAGAGACGCTCCTGCTTACAGCACCACATAGACATGGATTTGTCAGCATTTTAAATGCTCGAGAGATTAACCAGCTAATCAAAAGTGTAATCGCAGAGTTAAAACTGTCTAGAAAATCAGAATGCTTGCAGCTACACGCTCAATTTATTCACCAAAACGATATACAAAGCAGTGCAGAAATAACATGTTTTTCAGGATCTCTGTTCTCTTTTCTTCATGACTCAGTGCATGACTAAGCCTGCTTTGATTTGCTATTGCATCAGTTGTCGCGCACACAAACAGGCACATTAAAAAAAAAAAAAAACATATGGTGAGAGGAATATGCAGCGTGGACATTTGGTCACCCAGAATGGAAAGGGACTACCACATTGCTGTCATCACGTTTCTTTTTATAGACACTTTTTAAAAAAGCTCTGGTTTATTCGCTTCATTTGAATGACCAGAGTGCTTTGAATATGGAAACTTCCCCGAGTTCCCTCTAGATTAAAAGATTAGGTCTCTGCAGATTTACTGCAGGCGTGACGTCAGGGTGTATGTGTGAGAGACCAACGTTTTCACAACTGTAAAGTACTCCAGTTAACATCCCTAATTAACTTTTTTAAAAGTTGAGTAATACACGAGTGATGGTGATATTTGTGAAGGGAGGAAAACATAACTGTCGAGGATGTGCTCATTCTCTGAACACAGATGTGTGTGAGGCTTTTAAGCTGACATGTCAACACGGGAGACGGTCGAGTGGTTGTTGATGCATTAATATTAACTATTAATCAAACTGAACTGGTGTAACTTGATCACATGACCTTGGGGGCTCGTTACACAGATACAGCACACAAAAGAAGAAATGCTTTTTGTATTTCTGCATCTGCACTGCTCCTCTGCACAGAAGCTCTTCTATTTATAACAAAAGGCCTTGCGTAGCTGCTACTGCCATCAGGTATGCCCAGTATCCCTGTTCTGAAGCCATTAAAACAGCGAATAAACACTGTGCAGTGCAGGATGTTTCTTTAGGAGCAGCTGAAACACTCTCTACCGTCACCATACAGTTGTTGGAAACTAATGAGCTTATTACAGTGTAAAGTTCATTCTCCTCTGTGGCCTTGCAGAGGGGGGGTTTCTACATAAGAACTCAAAGTCCTACTCAGCGCTGGTATTCACATACCGAGTTACGTAACATCGATTTCCTCTCTGTAAACATTTATTTCTTTTTACTCCTCAGGAGATGATGACACGCTCACATTAACATTCACAAAAGCCTGGCCTTTGATAGGTCAGGGCAGTGAGTGAAGCACATCAGAAGAGACGACGTCCTTCCTGCCACCATGTCCGTCCAGGAACCGCCGACATCCACTTCACCCTTCAAACCCGAGGCCAAGCCAAGGCCGGAGATTCCTCCAAAACCACAATGCAGTTCCCCTACTCTTGGAGAGAGGGACAGCAATGTCAGACGCTCTGGAGGGAAGGTCAAGAGGATTGTGAACCAGTTCAGCAAGCAGGAGTCCACTGAAAGGTTGGAACCGGCCACCAATGGTACTGCAGAAGGCAAGCCAGTTAGACAGTCCAAGAGGCCTCCTACGATAAAGCCCAAACCCCGGGTGAGACTGCAGCTTCAGAAGGAGGCAGAGCAGGCAGCGCCGCCGCTCCCTAAGAAGAGGAGCCGCTTGGCGAAGAAACAGAAGGAGCTTGATGGAGGAGAGGAGGGGGACAGAAGCAGCGTGGAAGGAGGCCGATCAGGTAAAGCTTTGGGAGAAGTATATGGGAGAAATACCTCTATCTTGAGTTTAATTTATTATTTTAATTTGCGTTGATTGGAGTTAAACTGCAGGTTTTGTCACAGATATAAAGATGGTCAGAGTGAAGTAAGGTTAGTGTTTACAAAGAAGCAGAAATGCATTCTTAATGCAGTTTCACATCAAAAGCAAGTGTCACCTGATTTACTAGAAACTAAACGTGTTTAAACCTTTACCTCCAATTAAAAAAAATCTCTTGCAACAGCTGGTCAAAGATCAGATGACAGCAGTAATTGTTTTATCTTATAATTAGGCTAGTTTCACAGACTTAGTGTAGCATAAGATCACACATGAATTATTAGACATTTTGTCTGATGCAAAAATTGTGTGTGTGTGTGTGTGTGTGTGTGTGTGTGTGTGTGTGTGTGTGTGTGCGCGCGCATTTAAAGACCTTGGCATATGAGTGTTAAATGTGTAACGTCAAATGTGCAGCGTAATCAGTGAGCTCTGAGGTGTGGTTGTGTTTGAATGGTCTGTCCCATAAAAGAAGTCAGTCAGCTGATCGTGTGTGTGTGTGTGTGTGTGTGTGTGTGTGTGTGTGTGTGTGTGTGTGTGTGTGTGTGTGTGTGTGCAAAGCAAAAAGTTAGGTGTGCTGTGTTTACTTTCTGTTGGAAAAGACAGAGGGATCCTAGAGGGATCTCTTCCATCTCTATCTCTTTGTTTAAGCTGCAGCGACACTTTTCTTTGGTGTATCATGGTGAAACCCAAAGAAATTAAGTTGCATTGGTACTGATGTGAGATTTGAATTTTCCATTCCAACATACAATATCACTTCCCTTGTTTTGCTTCCTTGTTCAAACAGAAAACATTTAAACATGACCTCACTGAGTCTTTGAGTGAATATAGCTAAAGCATGCAGTCAAGTTTAAAAATAAATATTCCTGTTAGGGCAGGGGAGGGTCAGAATTTATTCCGGCACACCCCAACAACCACAAGTTTTATCTTTTATTGTCAACATTAGTAAAAACAAACAAACAAAAGAACCCCAAAACAGGGATTTCATTCATTTTAAAAGATTAAATAAAATGGATCTAAAGCGAAATGATTCTGTTGCAGCACCAGGGCAAAATCTAAAAATATCACCGTATACAATAAATAAACAACAGAGTTAAAATAGAAATGTCACAGGCACATAGTGAGGATCTTCTACTGTGAGATACTTCAACAGTAATAAAAAAAATTAAAATGAGTTTAAGTTGAAGAAGAGTAGATGTTAAAGAAATGTTTAGGGATAATAAGCTCATTTTAAATTGTTTATATATTTATTGTCTTGCTAGTGATTTGCTAGTGTAAAAATGATTTAAAAAATGGTGATTGGTGAAATTTAATATAACTTGCAACCGGTGCCTCGATTATGTGCTAGTGGCCAATAACCAGTTACAAATCAAATGTGCAGTAAGTGAATCTTTTCTTTTGTGGACGGCTGTTGTGCAGTGTTTTGAGCTGAATCAGTATCTGTGTCGGTGCATCTGATAGTTTTGGGGAGATTCCACTCGTTTAACTCTCAGGAAATAAAGGTGGTCCAACACCACCATCGCTGATGTCACCAGCATGGCAAAGTGCATCAGTGTTCTTAATGGTTTAACTGGAAAGTTACCAAAACTGTCCTTTATTTCCCAGCTTTTTTAGATGCTTACTTGCTGACCCCTTTAACCATCTTTCCAGTTCACCACTCTCTTTCCTCCACCTCCTCCATTTCCTTTTGTCGGTATTGAATTTTCCCCCATGCGATCCTCCAAATGTTTCCATGAATATTTGAAGACGCGTGCTGACTCAACGGTGCAGCATGTGCATGTGAAGCATTTATGGGAAGAGAAGATGGGGGGGAAGGGGAAGCAAAGCTCTTAATAAAAGTGTACCTTTCTGTCTGAGGACACAGAAAGTGGGCAGAAAGCAGCCATTCCCACTCATTAGCTCAGTTTTTTTGTGTGTTTTGTTTTGTTTTTTAAATTGCAAAATAAGGAAGAAACTAAATATTTGAGAAGTTCACTATCATTTTACTTTCTTCCCCTTTTGAAAACATTTCAAAACAATTCATGTGTTTCTTATGTTTTACGCAGAGCCTGATGGAAAGGAGGTTGAGGTTGAGCTTACTGGAGGAGATAAAGTGGAGGCGGAGCACAGTCATCACACGCCTGTCAGCCCGTGCTGCGCCCCGAACTGCAGCTGCATCTGCCACCTCCAGCGGCCTGGCATGAAACTAATATGGGTCCCCGTGAACGTGGAAGATGTTGGGGAGGAGGGTGGAGAGGAGGATGAGGAAGACTGGGAAGATGAGGAAGTAGAGTTTGTGGATGAAGGGGACAGTGAGGCAGAGGACACAGAGGACACTTTTGCGATTGAGGAGGATGAGGCGTTGAAAAAACAAAAAGCAAAGTTCCACGAGTCGTTGAGTGTTTTGATTGCGGACAACCAGAGGAGGCGTTCGGACCCGGGTCCTCACTTCATTCTTGCCTCGCTTGCTATCACTCGCTCCGGGTCTCCCCCCGTTCCCCCAAAACGTATGCAGTCACCGCAAATTCAGCACGGAAGCACCCAAAATGAAGAAGAGAATATTTACGAGGCCACGCTTCCATTGATTTACCCCACTCCTAAAAACAACGCAGTCGAGTGTAAGGAGCTGGATATTCCTCTAATCAAAGTGTGCAAACTAGGCCGTCGGTCCAAACTGACCAACAGTCTGTCAGATCCCACGTCCGAGTTTCAGAAAGAGGGAGAAACCATAGTGACCCCGGACGAAGTTCCGCCTGCTATCCCCCCGAGGATCCCTTTGAACCAGGACAGTCGTAGCCAAACAATACCCAGGGGCGGCATTCCTCTTCCCATGCCCACACCGGAGGAGGGTCACTTGTTGCGACCCTCCTCCCCCAGTGGCTCCGCCACCACTGGACTGAGCCCTCAGCGAGCCCACACTCCACCTCCACACATTTCCCTCCAACCTCAGAGACTCCCACCACCACCACCAAAGGCAGATCCCAGGAGGCTCAGCACTGCCTCAGCGCAGTCCCTCACACTGAAAAAAGGTCTGAACGAGGATTCTGTGTGCCTGACATGAGCTGTGAATGATGCATACAGGTAATATCTGTTTAACTAAAAGCAGCCATGTCTTCTTTTACTAGGGGAGGAGAATGGAGGGAAAGAGGAAGAGAAGGAGGACACAAGCGAAGAAAAGTGAGTCAGCATCTTTACCTTTCCATTTTAAAAGGATATGTGTGGAAATATTTTATATTTTCCTCAGATAAAATGACACAAATATATGCAGTATATTTCCAAAGATGCTCCTAAACAAAGGTGCTTTTCCCTCCTGTTTGAGTAAAACCTGCTAAAAAAAATACAGTAGGAGGGCTCAAGCTACAAATGGATAAACAGGGTAGAGCGCATTTAGAGAAGAGCTAACACAATGTCTTCATATAAGAAAAATAAAGATTTTCACCTGGATTACCCTTTAAACCAGCCTTTATATTATTGAGAGTATTGACAGATTAATAAGGGGGCATTTGTAAGTTGTTAACCCTTTTCTCCAATGTCATGTCCCCTGACAGGAGGAATTCTATCAGGAGGAAGATTGGGTTTATTTTCGACACTCGTCTGCAGGATGGTAAGGCTGACACTCAAAACAAACAAGCCACAACAAGCCCAGATCTATCAACTGTAACCCTGTTTCCAAAACAAGTCCATAAATGATTCAACTTCTAATAAACATGCCTTTACATTTACAATAATCCGCTCACAGTCCACGCGTCCTTATCGCCACAGGCTAAAGATGGAAAAATTGCCAGCATCAATAAAGGGGCAAATTTCACTTGCTGATTGGTCAGGTCACACCTACAGGCATGTGTGGCTGCGCTGAGCAGGGATTTTGCCATCATACCTGAGAGGATTGCTGGATGATGATTTGGGGCAACACTGTGCTGTTTAGTTTTACTTTTTGCATCAGAAACTGTTAAATAAACAAAAAAATTTTGGACGTAGTTTCGTAGGATATTTGCAGACAGTGAAGCTAAGATTAAAAAAAACATTGGAAATATTGGAAAGTCCAGTTGTTCTGATCGTGTCATTGCCTGGCTGTCTTTGTGTACAGTCGGAATTCACTGCCTGGGTCACATTTGTGAAGGCGCCGCTAACGCTCAACAGCACATGCAGGTTTTGGAGCAACAAACAAATGCCACCTGCATGACGTCAGATTAAGGAAACTCTTTCTTGTCACCTTGTCACATTCTCCACATACTGAAACTCCAATGCTGGTAAAACATGAGTACAGGTGCTAACAGGATGTGCCTGCAAAACCTTTCACCCACTAAAAAACAGTCCTGATGAACTGTTGAGCAGCTGAAATCCTGTTAGACATTCATTAGACATGCTTCTGTCCCTACAAAAACCAGATTTTGATATGTAGTTCCAGTTAGACAAGCGTTTGCACTGGATACAGGTTTATGTCATTACTAGTATCTTAAATAGGAAACGCATTTGGTGAATTTTACTATGAGCCATAATGTTTGTCTCCATTTAATCAGTTTCTTTGCACATTATCGTCAGTGTGATTGAATCTGATGATATTCATCTGTATTTTCATCGACTCCATTAAGATGTATTGCATGTTGTCCTAATTCCAAAGTACCTGAGACAGTAGATCATGTACTATATACAGCACTGTCTTATTTGCTCTCACTGAACAAATCACTGATTGTACAAAGTAATTTATTACTTTATTATTTGTCACTCGAATGCATTTTAATGAAAAAGATGCAGTTCTGACATTTTTTTGGCTTTACCTCGCAGCAGGAAGTGATGCTGCTGGGAAACTCTTCGCCAGAGAGCGACGGTGACCGTGTTGAAGCTAAGGCATGAAAATTGAAGAATAGCTTTAAAGTAGCAATAAAATTCAAGTTAAAAGAAAAGGAAAGCCTAAAACGTAACCAAAAAGTTAAACGAGTAGTTCTTGGTTTACTGATAACTGATTATGCAGGTCCAATGGGAAGCAGAGTGATTGATGTTTATGAATATATGTAGTAATCAGGAAAATGTTTGACTCTTTTCCCTGTTTCAGAACCTCTCTACCAGACGTACCGGGCTTCTGTCATTACAAAAGAGATCCGGCGCCAGACAGTTTGCCGTAACATCAGCAAAACTAGTGCGGACTATGCTATGGACCACCTCGGTCGTCGCCCTGGAAATGGAGGACCGAGGGGCAGCCCGGTGCCCACACCGGTTCAGAGCACTCTGTGGCAGGAACTCCCAAATGTGCGGGACAGCGGGGTGCTGGAGAATCTCAGCTCTGACCAGTGCAAGTACCAGGAGGTGAGGGAGTGGAGGAGAGGAGACGATAATGCATGGCAGAGAGGCTCCATAAAGACAAATCAATAAAGGCTGAAAGGAGAAATCTGAGATGCAGGATCAAGTTTTCCAACTAATAATATAATGCTTTTACATGAATTAGAATCCATTTAGCCACACTGTCTAACTCATTGCTATTACATCATATTGATTCACCCGGTATGACGTTCAGAAAAGCTTTTACAGTTAGTTATAAAGCTGTAGTGCCAGTAACAGAATTTGTAAAGGTAAATAACCTTTGAAGTACTGATACAGGCTTAAATACACCCCTCACTAATATTTAGTGAAATGACAAGCTGCACATTGACTCGACATTTTTGATCGCCATCATCAAGCATCTGGCATCATTCTGGCTGTATATTTGATTACTTCTCTGGGCAGAATTGCTCCATTTAAATTGCTTGCTTTGTGTCATAAATCTGTCTTTTAAGCATAGTCTACATGAGGTCGGGGCATGAAGAATGGCCATGCCAGAGGCGTAATGCTTGTTTGCTTTATCCATCCCAAAATCAGTCTGATGTGTGTTTGGGATCATCCTCTTAAAGCACCCAGCTGTGCCCAAGTTTCAAGTATCTAGCTGTTGATTTGAGGTGAAGTTGAAGAATTTGGAGGTAGCCCTTTTTCCATTATTCGAGCCACTTTATGCAATATACTGGTACCACTGGCAGCAGAGCAGCCGCAGAGCTTGATGCTACCACCACCATGCTTACCATGCTCAACAGCTGATGCAGTGTTCTCAGGTTTAAACTCCTCATCTTTGCTACTCCAAACATTCCTCTTGTCATCGTGGCCAAATAGTTCAGTCTTGGTCTCCGTGTATTATCCATGTATTTGTAAATTTCATTTTGGAGCGGAAACATATTTTTTGGTCGACACCCTCTCAGTTCATGGTGAAACTGGCTTCACTGTGGACAGGATGCTGGTGTTCAGCAGTTTCCAGTTCCTCACAGGCTTGAGCCTTGGTGGTTCCTGGGTGGTTCTTGCTTATCAGTTTCTTCTGATCTGAGGGTGACAGTTTGTGTATTCTTCCAGACGTTTGCTGACACATCCATACAATTGTTTGAAATGATGATCTTGGATTTTAGTTGTTTATAAATAGCTCCCAAGAGCCCTTCACAACCTGTGTAACTCTTCTTATTTAAAAAAAATCATATATAAATCATAAATATTTCCTCTATAAACATGAAAACTGCAGTTATCCTGCTTTTTGTGTCATCTTGGTTTCCTTTAATGTGCAGCTTTGTTCACCTTCTTCCTGACAGAGTATGTTTGAGGTCCTGACATCAGAGGCCTCTTACTTGCGATCTCTTCATGTTCTGACTGAACATTTCATGGAGAGCCGGGAGCTGGAAGAGACGATGATCATCAGAGACAGGAAGACCCTCTTCTCCAACATCCTGAGGATCCGTGAAGTCAGCGAGAGGTGAGGGAAAAAAAGGGTGAAGGGAGATAAGGAAAAAACAGAAACTCCAAAGTGATTTATGATGTGAAGTGCTGCAAGGTCACTTGTTGAAGATGAAACTGGGACAGGAATGTAAAGCTTGTTCTTTATGGTTCAACAGGCTTGTGCACAGTTTTCTGCAAGTTCTGAAAATTTGTTATCTGACTCAACAGATTCTTGAAAGACTTGGAGGACCGCATATTTCAGGACGTGGTGTTCTCTGACATTTGTGATATAATCAACTACCATGCCCAGCACAACTTCCCCGCCTACATTGACTACGTACGCAACCAGATCTACCAGGAAAAGATGTTCACTGAGCTCATGTAAGCAACCAGAGTTTCACTTGAATCAGGTTCAAACTCTCTGAGAATTTCCGTAGCAACTATGAGAAAAGATTGTAAGTAGTGCAGGCTGGCAGGGTACCAACTGTCTCAACTGGAGACAAAGTCTTACCTTATCTTTACTTTTGTGGTGTATTTACAGGAAGAGCAACCTGCAGTTCAGTGCAGTAATCACTCGTCTCCAAGAGTCGCCTCAGTGCCAGCGGCTGCCCTTCATGTCTTTCTTGCTACTGCCGTTCCAGCGAATAACACGCATCAAAATGCTCATTGAGGTGTGCAGCATCACCCAGTTTTCACTCTCTATGCCTTAGCATATGTCACTGGTCACTTTATTAGGTACACCTGTTCCACTGTTAGTTAACATAAGTTCTGTAATTGCAGCCAATCCCCAACTCTCTGTCAACAGTATTCAGGGCCATTGATCAGTGTTCATGACACATACATATTAATGATCAATTCACTTTGATGAGTGATGAAAGGTTTCTATAGGTTTCTATAGAAATGTCCACATGATCAGAATCATCTTTCTGGGCTTAACTTCAAATATCTAATCAGCCAATCACAGGGAGACAACTCGGTTCAAACAGAACACCAAAGTAGGGAAGAAAGATGATTAGAGCGACTTTGAACGTGGCATGTTTCTTGGTGCCAGACAAGCCTGGTCTGAGTATTTCAGAAACTGCTGATTTTCTGGGATTTTTTCCCCACAAAATAATAACTGAGATAACATCTCAATACAACCAAGGTATGCAGAAGAGCATGTCTGAACACACAAGCAGATGGGCTCCAGCAGCAGAAGACTGCACCAGGTGCCGCTCCTGTCACCTGATAACAGGAAACTAAGGCTACAATTTGTCTGGGCTCAATATTAAACAACAGAAGATGAGAGAAATGTTCCAGGCTTGATAAATCTCAATTTCTGCTGCAACATTCAAAACAACATAAACACAGTTGTATAAATATTTCAGGATTCACAGTCACCAGATGTCAACCAGTAGAGCACCGTTAGGACATGGTGAACCTAGAGATTAACATCATGGATGTGCAGCAGACAAATCTGCAGCAACTATGTGACACTGTCATGTCAACATGGACCAAAATCTCTGAGGAATGTTTCCAGCACCTTGTTGAATCTATGTCACAAGTAACTAAGCCAGGTCTGAAGGCAAACTGGAGTCAAACCTGGTACTAGTGAAGCCCTTACTAACTAGGTGGCATGTGAGTGCATGTTTAGGCCACAGAGTGACAAATTGGTTATTTGCTTCTGCTTCTCTCCTGAGAGGAAAAAGCTCAGCAACTCACAGATGAGTGACAGCCTTTGTAAGCTTTACGTGCTTTACTTAAGTGCCAAACAAAACGCCACAGTACATTGTGCATAGCTGACCCTTCTCTCCTGAGGGTCAGTGAAAGGCAATAGCATGAGTTCATCACGGTGTTCGGATGTGTGGAATGCCCTCATTCCAGCGTAATCTTACACACTCTAGCCTTCGCTGATCCTTTAACCTATAAGCAAACACACAGACTCGCCTCGCCCCAGTTTCACAACCTTGCTTGTGTTTTGGTGGAAAAATGTCTCCTGGTAATGTTGTTTGTCTGTTTGCAGAAATAGAAAGTTGTTGTTTGTTGTTTCAGAACATCCTGAAGAGAACAAAAGAGGGGACGAAAGAGGAGCAGACAGCCTCAAAGGCTTTGGCCTCTGTGTCCAAGGTAAACACGCCTCACTCCTCAACCACCCTTCTGCCTGCAAATGCGGCATATTTGAGTCTAAAGTGCGCCGTATGCTTCTGGAAATTAGATGTCAGCTATTGTCTGAATGAAGGATTTCCTACTGAATCAACTCAGTGAGTCACAGGTGCCATTGAGGGCAGTGGCAGGCTGAGATTAGGTTTATTAAAAGAGCCAGAGGAATAAACTTGATACTCCCAGTGAGACACACGGTTTTATACAAGGATGGTTGAGAGGAGGTTTTTTTAAGTGTGAAAATAAAAGGGATCTGCTAAGTGATTTCATCATTTTGTTTCAGATCATTGATGTGTGTAACACAGAGGTGGGAAAGATGAAACAGATGGAGGAGCTGATTCATATCTCTAAGACACTGGAGTTTGACAAGCTCAAGGTAACGGCAGTGTTGATGTTTGTATTCAGCTTATGTGATCTCTTTTATTTTGAAGAGTCGTAAATGCCACCTGTCCTCTTCAGGCCATCCCCATCATCTCCCAGACTCGATATCTGGAGAAAAAGGGAGAGCTCCAGGAAATGTCCAAAGGAGCGACTCTCTTCAACATGAGGGCAAAGTTCACTCCCGTCTGCTTCTTCCTGTTCAACGACCTGCTCGTCATCGCTGCCAGAAAGGGGTTAGGTTCAAAAACAAAACTGACACAACATAAAATGCTCTTAATTTGTTGACCCATCTTTGATGCATCATTGATTCGTTCTGCTAGATTCTGATTAGAATTGAAAGCGTACACTGAATTTTTCAGATGTTGTACACATCATGCATTCACAGTCCCTTTACAGCTTAATAAATGCATCTTTCTGCTTCTGTGACAACAGCTACATAAATTTGCTTGATGTCAGTGGATATCAAAGCCTATCTGTAAACTGGAGATATTTACTAGCCTCAGCTTTATGCACTAATTCAGAATTATACATTTTGGTTAATCATTAAACACTGTGAGGGTGGTCTCTGCCTATGCAGCTACCCTTGGAAAAGCCCAGAAACTATTCTAATACTTGCCAAACTATTACATCTTTAATGATATATAGTGAGCTCATTACAGGGGAGGTCGCCGAATGTCGTCTTTATGGGGAAAGAGTTAAATGCGTGTCATCACTCGTTTAAATAACTCCAACTCCCTAAAATTTAAGGGAAGGTGGTGCCAAAGGTGCTAGACGTTAAGAGTATACACAGCATGCGATATACCTGCTTCCTGCTAGACCCGTTTTCCTTCTCATATTTTTCTTGTAATTAGCTTTTGTCTACATTGTCTCAAACAGCACGGAGCGTTTTGTGGTGCTCGACCATGCCCATCGCTCTCTGGTGCAAGTGCAGCCAATAGAGGAAAGCGGGACCAGTGGGAGCCCCTTCGAACACTGCTTCAATCTCACGCTGCTGGAAAACCACCAGGGACGCCTGTTTGAGCGGCTCATCAAAGCTTCCTCTCAGTGAGTGGTCGCGCGTGTGTGTGTGAACAGCATGTACTTGACTCTAACATCTGCAGTATCTTGAATGAAAATAAGGGAAAAACTAGACATGAAGTCAAAGTCCAATTCAAGTAGTTCATGCTGTTTACATAGAAGCAGCATGAATCGGGTAATTTGACTCATGTAAAAGAAACATTTAATTTCCTAAAAGGAAAAATTGTAGATGAACTGCGAGTTACTCAAAGGTTATGTGAGATGGAAATGAGAAATTAGATCCACCAAGAAACAGTTCTGGCCTAAAAGTGTAACTAGATTACACTCCTGCCTGGCCACTCCTTGAAAATGTTGCCCTGGATGAACAGCTGTTCTGACTTTCAAAGTAAAAGCTTAACGAGCACAAAGAAAAACATTCACACTACATTAAAAATTAAGTGAAATTATGAACCAAATACAACAAACACATGTGCAAAGTCCTGCCCCCCCGATTCATGCCTGGGAGCCAGTTTGGAGAGCATACAAGCTGACGTCCTGGATGTTGACAGACTTGCTACAACCGGCTTACAGGGAAGTTAAACATGGAAAAAAAGGAAGTTTGTCATTTCAAACAATTTTCATTGTGATGTTTGTTTATTATATGCATGGTTGGCAAGGTATCATGTGTCTTAATTGCCCCTTGAGGATAAATATGGTCTTTTTGACTTTGACTTGATGACAACATGATCTGACGGAAACATTGTTAGGATGTTTTTGCAGGTTATAAAATATCCCCAGTGTTAGGTGATCCAGAGCAATCAAAAACATGTCCAGGATGTGATTGAGGCCAGAGAATCCATAATGCTCTATGCAAAACATTTTCTCTGTTAAACATTTTGAGGATGTGTTGTTGGTGAGTTAGGTGACATAGTTTTCCTCTAACACCATCACAGTAAAATGCAAATATCGGTCACTATGCTAATAGTATAATGTGTGACTCCAGGGAATAAATCCTTCAAATTTAGTACTTAGGCCAAAAACATCTAATGTCGATCCATTCGTGTATCCACTTCTGCTTATCCAACTCGGGGTTGCAGTTAGGCTGAAGCCTGTCTGAGCCGTCATAGGGTGAGAGTTGGAGAGCACCCAGTACAGTGGTTAGCGCTGTACAGCACAGTAAAAAGGTCCCTGGCGTCCTGCGTGTTCGCCTTGTGTCTGTCTGAGTTCTCTCTGGTATTTCCAGCTTCCTCCCACAGTCCAAACACACGCCTGTTTGTGTAACTGGTAGTTTTGGCGACGTATCAAGGTTAAACTCAAGATCTCTTGACCAAACCATTATAAAAGTGATTTGCTAAACTTAAATGAACCTAAATATAATGCTGGGAACATTCTTCAGAGATGTGCCAAAATGCAATGTGAGGATTTTTAGATTCAGAAGACTGTGGGACATGTTGAGCCTCAGAAACGGGTTGCTATGGTTTTCTGTTGACCTCCTCTTCTCCGCACACCTCGAAGGAGGTGAAAACTCTTCCTACTGTTACATCAGGAATTACACGTCACTGGTATGAGACTAAACTGTGGCCGTCTCCATCAACAGGTCGGACATGGACAGGTGGATGGCAGCTTTCCCCAACACGGCCAACCAAGAGAGAGATGATAAGGAAGTGATTTACGAGGACTGGGGTGAGGACAAGCGCATACAAAATTCACACACACCGAGTGTTATGCGAGTTATGAAAGTTTACAATTTTATATGTGTCTGTGGATGGCAGACTGTCCTCAGGTGCAGTGCGTGGAGCAGTACATCGCCCAGCAAGCCGACGAGCTCAGCCTGGAGCCCACTGAGATCATCAATGTCATCCGCAAAACCAACGAGGGTAAGAGCATCGGGTGGGAAACGTTTATCTTTAGAAAACAAGCTGTGGCAGCTGAAACCGAAACTAATTATTATTATTAACATTTGTTACACAGAAAAAGTTACATGTACTAACATGACTTTGTATCACCTCCCTGGACTCTGCTTGTTTATATGCCTCCATCCTCCAACCCTCGCTTTAGCAGTTTATTTGCTTTGACTTTCTTGCATGAACGACGCAGAAACCGCCAATATCTCCCCCTTCCCTTGTTTGTCCTCTCCCCACTCTCCTCCCCTCTCTTTTTTTTTTTTTCTCCCTCCCCCCCGAATAGGCTTGTACGAAGGAACCCGCCTGTCGGACGGTCAGAAGGGCTGGTTCCCCGTAGCGAATGTCATCGAGATCACAAACGAACACGTGAGGAGGAGGAACCTCCGGGAGCGCTACAGAGTCATGCAAGCAGCGACTTTGGTTGCAAACAGCAAGACCCGCACGCTTCAGTAGATGTGTCCACGTCATTTACTGTAAACTTTTGAGAAAGACAGTTACTCAGGGACTGTGCCACGTGAGCTGCCAGTTTCTAGCAAACAGGAAACGAAAGGTAAAAGCAGAAGGGCGACCACGACGAGACGGCGGACACACACTCGAGCTGCTGCAGCATGTGCTACTTCAGCAGAAGAAACAGAAAGTATGTGACAGCAGAGGATTAGCTTACATATCTCCCTAACTGCAAGGATCCACCTCTTCCTGTTTTCCGTGCAGCCCCACGCCAACACCTCTTCACAGACTGCTGTGCCAAACTCACATGCCAGTCATTCGTGGCATTGTTCAAACGCTCGTACGCTCAGACAGGAGCTGGGTGTTGGCTGGAAAGATTTAGTTGTCAATACACAAACAATGCCCTGTTTTTTAGTGCTATGTGACACTTGGTTTGCCGGATTAGAGAACAGAAGGAGTCTTAAAAAAAACCCCCACAAAAACCCCCAAATGCATCTCAGCTGAAAGATGTTAACGTTTTAAAATTTCACTAGAAAACAGACATAAAATCAGGAAGTGCCTTTTAATTGAAAACAGAAGTACACAATTGTGAAGTACGGGGTTTATGCTTTCAGCATGTGCAAACTGTGCTTGAACTTTGTTTTTTATGTTTTTAGTAGTTGTGCTTTTGACTAGCTTGTTAGCTTGTCCACCACTGTGGAGTGGTGCTGTAGCTCCCCCTGCAGGGCATCAGGAAATGGGGTCTGGTCTGTATAGTATGTTGTAAATTACAACAGGGTGATTCTCCTTCAGGACATATTTTAATAAAACCTTTTGTCTTTTTAACTGGCTCTTTGTTTCTCGGTAACGTTTACTGAACATTATAAAGTTCTCGTCTGTCAGAGGAACCTGTGCAAAATCCAAAACTGGGTAAAGTGCAAATACAATGCTCAAACACAAGAGCCGAGAACATAAATATTGAGCAGTCACTGTGTGATATCAACATCCATAAGGCTCAGGAGCACGTCCACGGCATCGCCCTCCAAATCTGAGAGCCTCTGTTCCTTTGCTTCCATAAACCCTTCAAAGACACTCACTTTGCTCTTGATCACTGGGGATGTCTTCAGGGGAACGGCGCTACTTCCTAATGCAAGTGGAGCTTCAGCTTCCTGGTGTGTTTGAGGGCTTGGGCATAGCAGAGGACCGGGAGGAGTGTTTGCTGTTTCATTTCGGTTTTGGGCCTTCAACAAGTCAACATAATTTAGTTTTAATTGACTCGAGAGAGTGTCAGCGACTTCAAGCTCTGCATCTGACCAAACCGTTCCCTCTATCAGTGCACCACGAGCAGGTTTGTACCCCTCCTCACCATCCTTGGCACAAGGATGACTGAGGTTTGAGTCATCGTCCATTTGGTAGTGCAGTTTCAGCAGGTTAGTAACGGCCTGGTCCTCTTCCTGTGTAAGCTGGAGGACAACCTGCCTTGGCTGCACCTGAGGGTGAATGGTTTGTGTTCTCCAAGTGGGGCTACCCAGATCTCTAGTGGGGTGTGGTCCTGATCTGAATGGGTCTGGGCGGTTTGGTGGGGCCAGGCAGGCGGACATGATGGGTCGTGGCGTGTTGAGCTGCAAGCAATCAAATACCTGAGAGAAATGAGATGAAAGAAAGAACAGCTGTGTGTCGCTCCAAAAACAACACATCATTTGTTCCCATTCCTTTTGCACCTTTCACTGAATCAAGTAGTGATAACTCGGACAGGCATCAAATAGTATTTTGGCACCAGGGTGTCCTTAAAAGAGAGGACACCCTGGAAAATTAGCAAGTGGAGCATGAAATAGCAAGAGTCAGGCCTGAAAAAACTATCTACAGCAGATGAACAATATCTGAACCTCGTGTCTTTAAGAATCAGGCGATAAACATCCAACAAAGACATAACACACATCTACTGTTCACTGAAGCATCATCAGAAATGGCCTGGAAGGCTGGCTGTCAAGAAGCCATTCATAATGAAGAGAAACGGATAAAACGGAAGAACTGCACTGATGGAGGGATGAATCCAATGTGAAACTTTCAGTTCAAATTGTTAATAATGCGAGGAGAGAGGTACGACAATAAGTGTCTACAGCCATTTGTAAAACATGGTGGAAGCCTGTCATGCAGTCGCATCACAATACACCAGCACAAAAACTGACTGAACGACTCAAAGAGCAACTAAAAGAAAACACAATTATCATGAAGCGTTTGATGTGTGCATTTTTCTATGTGGCCTAAATGAACACTGTTATTAAAACGCTGACACACTGGACTCTTTCCTGTAACCACACAGCGATTATGAAATCTGATTTATATGATAAGTTAATTTCCACAGGATGGTACTTCAGTTTGTGGATGCATTGAGTAGAGGACGATGGGTAAACAGAGGTGGAGGCAAAATGTAGTTTACAAAAGACCAACAATATTTTTCAAAGTTATCTGAGAGTGAAGTCTTGATGACAGACTCTGACAGAGCATTTAGTTATACTTAAGCTGTGGTATTGTTGTGTGGGACTCTGGCCCCTGGAAAGCCATACAAGTCTTTATTTGGGCATGCAGGAACTAATCCTTAGAAAATGAATGAGTATGAAAAATGGAGCTTCTCCACAACAGTGTGTTTTGTTGGTGCAATTATGAAATGGTCTCTCACTCACCTTTAACCCACTGAGTCTATTGGGGATCCTCCTGCCACAGCACATGGTGGGGTCAGTGTAGAAGAACTCTGCGGGCGTGGTGGGGTGAGCTGGGGAGAAATCAGGGAGTCCTCTCAGAGGTTGAGCAGCTGGATGAAGCTCCCCTTGAGCCGGTTTAGGTAAAAGTGACTCACCTGTTTGAGCGTTTTCTTGACTGTGGCGTGGGAGGCCTGCGGCCCTGTACAGCGGCAGGAAGGAGGGGTGGTACAGGGTCCTGTTGGACAGAGGGGGCAGGACCGTCTTCCTGGGTGTCTGATGGAGGACGGACGATGAAATCACCACCGCTGACCCGCAGGACCTGCGCATGCAGTCCAAGTGAGCTAAAGAGTGATGTCACTCACCGATAAATGCTCCTCGCTGTTCATGGTGGTTCAGCTGTGTTGCTCGAGAGGTAAGGGTAGCATCTAACTACTAACTACTCATAAACTTGTTTATGCTCCGTTAAAAGAAGTCGGGGTAGCGACACCTGCTGACTGACGTATGAAACGCAGTGTGACTGCATATATGTATTTCCGGTCATGCTCTTATTCATATTTGTAAAAATTAAAATTAAAAAATGATCCGGAGAAAAAAAAAGTCAATGTCTCTAATAAAGTGATTAAATTCACATTTTTAATCAAATGGTACAAGAAACCATGCAGTGCATGACTTACAGCAATTAATCAGGCCGACGTCCTCTTAGATAGTTTAGAGTTCCAAAAAATGTCAGGCTTTTTTGCAATATAAACGCATGAGTCGCTTTATTAGGTTCACAAATGGACCACCCCATGTTGTGTAGCTTCCTGGATTTTATACTTATTGGGCTACATACTTCTTTATTATGAAGGCTATACGGTGCATAAATCAAAATTCACATGTTTTATGTAACTGAAATGTTTAATTATCTGGGCTAAAGAAAATAAAGTTATAGACCATTTCTATGAAACGTGTATACTTACTGCATTTGGTATACACACACACAGCAGATTACAGGGATGTAACACCAGCATGTGTAAAAACACGGCTTTGATTTTGCTACCCCATTTGATTTCCACGCTATGTTCGGGAAAATTTCTCTAGATCCACACATGTGCACCCCATCTGCTTCACTTGTGTCAAGCCAGCCTCCAATTCGAGACTTGCAGTCAAGCCAGCCTCCAGTTTGTTTTACGTTCCCTGTGTATTCAAAGTATTACGGGAATGGATGTGGAAACCGGATTTCAAAATAAAAGCCAACTTCGAGTGAATTAACAGATATGTTAAGAACATAATAACATATAATTTAGGCTTTTTTTTTTTTTTTTTTACAAACTCTAATGTTAGATCTATATGACACAGCCTTGTACCCTAATTGTGCCCTGTCACTATCAAGGCCATCTTATTTTGGATTTCAAAGTAAAAGCCCTGTGAATCTTTTTTGAACTACTCTTTCAATGACTTAATAATGCTCTTAAAAGCAAAAGTCGTATTTCCAAATACTATTTGAACTTTATATCAACACTTTCCAACCACAGTCTTTTTCACAGTGATACCATATCAATATCAAGTCAGTCTGATTTTGCCTTTCATAGTAATGGCCCTTTGAAATTGCCGATATTTGATTTAATCTTCTAACGATTCAAAATGCTCTAAAATGAAAAATTCTTGTTTCCACAGGGTAATTCCACCTTAGATCAACAGTATACAGCCCCACAGTGATACCATATCAATATCAAGTCATTCTGATTATGCCTTCCAAAATAAAAGCCTTTTTAAATTGTCCATAATTGACCTACCTTTCAGTGATTTCAAAATGCTCTAAAATGGAAATTTCCTGTTTCCACAGGGTAATTCCACTCCAGATCAACAGTATACAACCTCACGATGTTACCATATCAATATCAAGACATTCTGATTTTGCTTTCAAAAATAAAAGCATTTTCAAACAGCCCATATCTGACTTGCTCCTGGAACAATTTCAAAATGCTCTAAAATGGCAAATTCCTGTTTCCACAGGGTAATTCCACCTTAGATCAACAGTATACAACCCCACAGTGATACCATATCAATATCAAGTCACTCTGATTATGCCTTCCCAAATAAAAGCATTTTTAAATTGTCCATAATTGACCTAACTTTCAGTGATTTCAAAATGCTCTAAAATGGAAATTTCCTGTTTCCACAGGGTAATTCCACTCCAGATCAACAGTATACAGCCCCACAGTGATACCATATTAATATCAAGTCATTCTGATTATGCCTTCCAAAATAAAAGACTTTTTAAATTGTCCATAATTGACCTACCTTTCAGTGATTTCAAAATGCTCTAAAATGGAAAATTCCTGTTTCCACAGGATAATTCCACTTTAGATCAACAGTATACAGCCCCACAGTGATACCATATCAATATCAAGACATTCTGATTATGCCTTCCAAAATAAATGCCCTTTCAAATTGAGCATATACGACCTACTTTTTTAACGATTTCAAAATGTTCTTAAACAGAATTTTGCTGTTTCCACAGGATAATTTCACTTTAGGTCAACAGTATACAACCTCACGATGTTACCATATCAATATCAAGTCATTCTGATTTTGCTTTCAAAAATAAAAGCATTTTCAAACTGCCCATATCTGACTTGATCCTGGAACAATTTCAAAATGCTCTAAAATGGAAAATTCCTGTTTCCACAGGGTAATTCCACTTTAGATCAACAGTATACAGCCCCACAGTGATACCATATCAATATCAAGTCATTCTGATTTTGCCTTCCACAGTAAAAGCCTTTTCAAATTGTCCACAATTGACCTACCTTTCAGTGATTTCATCCATCCATCCATTCGCTTCCGCTTATCCTTTTCAGGGTCGCGGGAGCCTATCCCAGCTGTCATAGGGCGAAAGGCGGGGTACACCCTGGACAGGTCGCCAGTCTGTCGCAGGGCTAACACATAGGGACAGACAACCATTCACACTCACATTCACTCGCACATTCACACCTAGTGACAATTTGGATTAATCAATTAACCTATCCCCACAAGCTGCATGTCTTTGGACGGTGGGAGGAAGCCGGAGTACCCGGAGAGAACCCACGCAAACACGGGGAGAACAACAAACTCCACACAGAAAGACCCCGGCCTGATGGTGGAATTGAACTCAGGACCTTCTTGCTGTGCGGCAACAGTGCTAACCACCGTGCTGCCGACATTTTTAAAACATTCTGAAATAATTGAAAGAGTATATCACATATGGACAAATTCGACAGGCCATTAATTTGAAAGGCGAAATCAGACCAACATGAAATTTACATGGTTTTACTGTCGGGTTGGATACTGTTGATCTAAAGTGGAATTATCCTGTGGAAACAGCATCTTTCAATTTAAGAGCATTTTGAAATTGTTAAAAGAGTACGTCGTCTACGGGCAATTTGAAAATACTTTTATTTTGGAAGGCAAAATCAGAGTGACTTGATCTTAACATCGTATCTCTGTGGGGTTGTATACTGTTGATCTAAAGTGGAATTGTCCTGTTGAAACATGAATTTTTCATTTAAGAGCATTTTGAAATCGTTAAAAGAGTAGGTCGTATATGGGCAATTTGAAAAGGCTTTTATTTTGGAAAGCAAAATCAGAATGACTTGATATTGATATGGTATCACTGTGGGGTTGTATACTGTTGATCTGAGGTGGAATTACCCTGTGGAAACAGGAATTTTCCATTTTAGAGCATTTTGAATCGTTAGAAGATTAAGTCAAATATCGGCAATTTCAAAGGGCCATTACTATGAAAGGCAAAATCAGACTGACTTGATATTGATATGGTATCACTGTAAAAAGACTGTGGTTGGAAAGTGTTGATATAAAGTTCAAATAGTATTTGGAAATACGACTTTTGCTTTTAAGAGCATTATTAAGTCATTGAAAGAGTAGTTCAAAAATGAAGATTCACAGGGCTTTTACTTTGAAATCCAAAATAAGATGGCCTTGATAGTGACAGGGCACAATTAGGGTACAAGGCTGTGTCATATAGATCTAACATTAGAGTTTGTAAAAAAAAAAAAGCCTAAATTATATGTTATGTTCTTAACATATCTGTTAATTCACTCGAAGTTGGCTTTTATTTTGAAATCCGGTTTCCACATCCATTCCCGTAATACTTTGAATACACAGGGAACGTAAAACAAACTGGAGGCTGGCTTGACTGCAAGTCTCGAATTGGAGGCTGGCTTGACACCAGTTCTGCTTCAAGGTTGGACTTGTGCATTTAGAGACACTCCTCTACATACCTTGGTTGTAACTGATGGTTACTAGAATTATTGATGCCTTCTTATCAACTTGAAGCAGTCCGACCTCTCTCCTCTGAGACTTTCAGCGAGAGAACCCTGCTTCTCGCTGAATTCTCTTTAATACCAGTCGCTTAAACCCTACGGATAGTTGTGTGATACAATCCCAATAAATCAGCAGTTTCTGAAGCAGACCAGCACCATGCCATGTTCAAATGAATTTAAATCACCTGTCCTCATTCTGTTGCTCAGTTTAAACTATCATGCTGACCTTGTTTACATGTCCAAATGCTTTCATGTGACTGGCTGACTGAGGTACACTTCTCGCTGAAGTGTACTAGTCTGTAAGTTCACTACCTGTGCATTCTACTCTTTCCCAAGCTTCTCACTCTTTAATATATTTAGACCAAGATTCAAGTTTTCCTGAATATTTAGGGTAAGAAAAAAAAAATTAAACGTTGGAGAGCCATAATTAGTCATTTCTACCCCTTTATGACCATGCGTTCCTTACAATGAAATCTCGACACTCTTACATCCTGTGTCAGAAACAGTCAAAAATGATGCCAAGTACACAGTAGTAAAGCTCTACGAGACAAATAATTTCAAAGTCAGCTTTAATGCAGTTTTGTCCTATTTAAAATACAACTTTGTGACTTTAAGCTCCTGAAAGGGGATCACCAAAAAGTGATATTTATCAGTTAGCCACCTGCAAGATTGTGAACCCTAGAAACTCGAAAGTATCGAGCAGATGGACGAACACCAGGTACAAACACAACAGGTTGTGTGTGTCTTGGGGTGCTTTGAAGTGCAGCAGTGGGCTTTCTGGTGGGACGTTGCAATCCTAGAAACAGATAAAAAAATAAATTAGATTTTGAAAAAGAAAGCATAATTTCCAGCAGGTGAATAAGTTACTGTACCTGCTGTGGGCTGCACTGTGCGGATGATTTTACCAACTCCAACTGTGTCAGACACAAATCTGTACATTGTAAAGAGTTGATGGAGACTAGATAGAGGATATGTACACTGCACGATCACCCTGGGAGACAAGGACAGCCTTCAATGTCATGGATCGATGCAGGTGGGGGAAAGAAAAATGAACAGGAAAGTTTTGAGATTCATACCTCTCAGTGGCATCACTAGAAACCAAGTCCATATTCTGGTCATTCTTGTTGTAGAAGATCTCATTTTGATAAGTCACGTAATCCTTTCCAAGCTGAAGAAAAAGTACAAAGTGAGGGCAAAGCAGCACAGGGAGGGGATGCCACAAATCAGTAAACTCAGCTTTTACCTCAAATATGAATCCACAGCTGTTGACTGGAAAAGAAAAGAGGGCCCTGGTGCCATTCATATCTTTAGGCCCACAGGAGTTGTCCATGAGGCTCATTCTTAATGTTCTCCCTCCACCTGAGACTACCGGAGGCAGGTTTGCCACCACAGTCATCATCCCATCAGTCGAACACACTGCATAAACAGATGCATTTTAGCATGATGGGTAACTGAGACCATCTGCGATAATAAAGCTTGGATGCACTTACTGATGAATTCTTTGGGATTGAACAGGCAGGTCTTAACTGTGGACGTCTGGACTTCTGATGTTTCACGAACTCTCACAAGGATCTCAAAAGTTCCTGAGAATCCCTTCAAAGTGACGTCCTGCCAAACACATGCAGCACTTCTACATTTAAACACAATTCAAGCCTATTAAGAACAAACTGATCATGCCAACAGCATTTCCCTCGTCTACCTGG
Source organism: Rhamphochromis longiceps (assembly GCF_057381845.1). Classification (NCBI taxonomy): domain Eukaryota; kingdom Metazoa; phylum Chordata; class Actinopteri; order Cichliformes; family Cichlidae; genus Rhamphochromis; species Rhamphochromis longiceps. Next base: position 46,235,795 of record NC_140559.1, read on the forward strand.
TATTTATACCCATGAGTGGCAAGTGGCACATCAAGCTGCAGACTCTGGCTGTCATTACTGAAGATGTAGCCACGCCGGTTTGCCAGGTCTGAGGTTAGCACGTCTAACCCGATGGTTAACTCCCACAAGTAGTCAAAAGGCTGACGGTTCAGCTTGAAGCGTATCCCGGACTCCGAGCAGACCGCGTCAAAGGCTGGAGGTGCTGTCGGATACAAGCTTGTTAACCATTCTTAAAGCTTTTGCCAATATTGAGTAAATTATCAAATAACTTACAGACATCTGTGAACAGTGCCACAATGGATGCCAAGCGGTAATAAGAGTCGTTTCCAGGTAGCACAGCCAGCGTGTAGTTAATATCCAGCATAAACTGAAGAACTGCATCTTCTATAAAGAACTATGAAAGAAAACAAATTCACTAAGATGAGCAGGATTTAAGCCATCATGTTGTGAATATTAATATTTATTTCAAACATAGGCAACAAGTGTTTATATCAAAACAAAATCAAAGAGTCATCGTTTTCACAAGGGCGTGGTGGTGGCAGGGTTACCTTCTGTTTGACAACAGGGTCGTGGAACAGCACCTTCAGTGTGTAGCCATGGGTGCCGTTGGGGTGAAGAACTTCAGTGACTTTGTAGGTGCTCGTATTTGTAAATGGCAACGTAAAGTCTCGTTCATTCAACTGGATAGAAACTAACATGACATCTTCAGGAACATCGCCGAGATAGATGGTGAACATCTGTTCTTCAAGGACTGTTTGATTATGAGTGAAAACCGTGCAGGGCAACAGGGGAGTGACCAGAGTCCTGCGAAACTGGAGCATGGTATCGACATAGTCACGATCTACTGAGATCTGCTCCACGGAGAGGTCGAAGGCATAAAACTCATAGAGGCTCCCAATAACAAAGCTCTGAAAGACAAACATGCAGTTTGCATGACTTCAATCTTTACCATTAGATAAACTGCTAGTCTGACTGAAATATGTTTCACAGAGGATGTAATACAAGATAAATTAGTCACATGGCCACAAAGACCAACATCTCGAGTAAAAATAGGATAACAATCTCTGTTCTGGCTTGGATTGCAGTCACTCCGAAATGTTGCAATGAATCCGCTCATCAGCTCATCTGTGATTAATAAACTGAACATTATTCAGGAATATCGCCTGTTTGCAATCTGCTTTCTAAAGCGGGAGTCATCGCTGGCCTACTTCCCGTCTTTCAAAAGGCAAGATTACAGAATGCACACAGTTACAACAAATGGGGTTGTGCCGAGCTCTCCAGTTTTTCCCTAGTTTGGAGAATTATTCAAGTTATTAAATGCTTAAACGAGCCATCCCTGTGCATCAATTGAACATTTTAACAAGCAGCCTCAGAGCAATCCAAAAGCTACACTTAACATGCACTGCAAAATTTGTATGATCCTCAGATTAAATATCCATCCTCTGACCTTCCTGTGTCCTCCTTCAGCATTATAAGGGATGCCGATATGGACTGTGCCTTTGTGCTTCTCAACAATGTAACCCCTCTTCTCTGCAATTAGCTGCTCCATGGCATCCCCGTTCAGTCCAATCCTGATCTGTGTGCCACCGACACTCGGGTACAGCGCCTCTGGAGTCTTCCACATCATATAGCCCCCGTCATCAAAGTAACCTTCATCTGTTAAGAGGAACAACATTGCAAGTCCACCTGATCCTAAGCAGAAAGTCACTAAAATGACATAAAGGCAGATACTGACACATGGAGCAAGCAGCCAAGAGGTCGACCATAAGGACAACCCAGTTTTGTCTGGAGAACACAGTTGCATACACTGCCTCCACTGGAACATCCTCCACCTGCAGAGAAACGCATGTAAGCCTTGCTTTGCGTCAATGGTTCAAATGCAGATTCTGAATCTGTGGTTTACCTCAGTGCTCAGTGAGTCGGGTTGTCCATAGGGCGTTCGAAACAGAAGTCTTCCATCCCTTGAGTCAAACGTATAGCCCCGCTTCCGTGCTTGTGACACATTCATGGATGACATCTGCTCCTCCGGTCTTTGAAAAGTCACCTGCCAGTCTGAAGAAGTGGTTCTGCGTACCTGGAGGAAATGTACAAGTCTTAAGACAGTTTGCTTCCTGAGTGAGAGATTTACACGAGTGTAAGACTTACAGCTCTGACTGCATTCTTGTTGTGTCTGATTGGGACAATCGGACAGGTAACATCACTCCTCACAGACACCTGCACAGAATTCACCAAATTACAGGGTGTAAGATTTTCACCACTAGATTATGAGTGAGTGCAGACTGCAGTCAACCACATTCTGTTTTCTTACCCTCTTCCTATTCAAGTGTATAATCCTAGCTACGGTGGCTGCTATAGAACAGACATGTTTTAGTCAGCCAAGAGATCAAAAACATTACATGTAATCCATAAAGGCCACTGCCAGCTGGGATGCAGATCCACACATCCAGTTTGCCACTTTCTGTGGAATGCCATCAGTCCACTGCATACCTCAGCTATCAATGCCAAGTGAGAAGCAGCCACCTTTACTCACACAGACTGCAAAACTAAACTAGCCTGATACAAGTCAGTGAGTCAGTGAAGCACCTTATTTTAAAAGTTCTGACTTCAGTTCAGAAGGTGAGGAAGATTGTGACATTTTATTACGGTGTGGGTGGCATTGTCCTTCATGTGTATGTCTTTAGTGACAACTCATTCTCAGAGGGGGGAAAAATGCAAACCTGCTGCTGTGTATTTTTAATTGATTAATTATAAGAACACATGTTTTTTTTAGGGATATGCAAATATAGATTCATGTATATTTATCAGTTCAGTATTCATTTTGTCCTCTATTTAAAAAAAAAGCCTCAAAAAATTACTGACTACATTTAAAAAAAATAAATAAATCCAAATTTACCTCCATGTAGTTCATCTCACAGGTAACCTCTCTGTGAGACCATTGGAGAGATAAAGTGCAGGTCTTGTTCAGTGCATAGCTGGCCTTCTTTCCCTTATGTGTAGCGATCAAGTTAAAATTAAAGGAGAACATATCATCCTGAAATACACAGAAGAGAAAATTTATCAAAGCCTTCTCTCTTTACGCAGCAGCACATTTCTGCTTATTTGACTGCTTGCACATACTTTGTTGTCAGTGTGGCAGCTGAAATAAGAAGCTCTGAGCTCCACGTGGCCCAGGAGAGGGAGAGCACTCACGGTATAGCCACACTTTGCAGCATACTGTTCAGTGATGGCATACACTCCTGTTCGATCTTTACAAAAAGAAGATCACCTCAGTCATGCAGCTCCGTAGTGGCCAGAATTATCAGACGAAAGAAGCTTTTTATAATAAAAAAAAAAAAAAATGCTCCAATGCAGAAGGGAAGCTTTTAAGGGGAACTTACCCACAGCCTCAAAGTGAAGTTCCTTTCCAGTGAAGGAGAGATCAACAGCTATCATAAAATAACGCTCACGACACTCCATATGAACTCCTGCATGAACAAAGCAAGTTTTAAGTACAGATTACCAGCATTTTTAAAATCACACTCCCTAATCACATGCATGTTACCATCCGTGATGAGATCACAAATTGCAGCTGAGCACACGGAGAGGAGAAAGGCCACACTGCAACACAAAGGGACATGTGACAGAAAACCTAACTGGAAATTAACTTCATAAATAAACTTGATGATTTCCCACTAAGGCAGCTTACCTAAACTTAAACGCCATACCCTCTGATGTTGGCAGGGTCTAAAGCCAGCCTGAGAGCTAGCAAACTACACTTCTAACCAACACAAGCTCAAGTGAATCACGTGTTTGGGATATCCAAACCACAGCAGCAGTAGTCTGTGTGAGCTCAGTTGCGTTTGACCCCTGAAATTAAAAGTTCACTTTTAGCATCAGCTGCAAGTGATTTAAAGATGAGTTGATTATTCAAAGGCTGCACCTGTGAGTGTAACTCTGAGAGCCTCTGATTGGCCAGTGACACTACCAGAATATAAGTACTGATAAGCTTCAGGCTTCTTCCCTAGCCTGACGCAGGGTTTCCAGTGCACTTTAGGTGCTACTGATAAAGTTGCAAAGGTTCTTGAGCTTAATGTTTGGCCCTTCTGTATGTGTGTGCAATTTCAAACTGTGATATTCCCATTGATAAATACTTTAAAGTGCACTGAAGCATAAATCTGCAGTCATTTGTGCATATGTCTGGATCTTATATTTCTTTTTTTGGATTTCATTTTCAAATCTTGTGGAAATCCTCAGTGGATCACAAGTTGAAGTTCAATCACAGGATTGGAGTAAGGTTCTTGCAGCACCCTCTGGTGGACAAGGGAGGAACTGCACCACATTTTTTCACACTGTAATGCAGGGGTCCCCAATCCCAGTACACGAGGGCCGGTGTCCCTGCAGGTTTTAGATGTGTCCTTGATCCATCACAGCTGATTTACATGGACAAATTACCTTCTCAACATGTCTTGAAGTTCTCCAGAGGACTGGTAATGAACTAATCATGTGATTTAGGTGTGTTGGCCCAGGGTGAGATCTAAATCCTGCAGGGACACCGGCCCTCGCGGACTGGGATTGGGGACCCCTGCTGTAATGTAATAAATATGCAATGAAGTGTTTCAGAAGTAGATCGTATGGTTGTTAGGTTCCACCCCTCGATAAAAAGTCTAGTCTACTAAATATGTGCAACAAAAATAAAACGGATGGTATACATGCAAAATTTGGATTGGAAAAAAAAAAAAGGCAAGTGAAGAATAAACATTTAGTGCATCATGGGAAGCCCTCGAGAGCCAATGCCTATTGCAACATAACTAAGGGGGAATCCTGAGCCACCCAATCCAACCCTAACTATACACCTTGGAACCTAATCTTAAAAGCAGAGAGGGTGTCTGTCTCCAGAATCCTCACAAGAGGGGCCTGACAGCTGAAGGCTCTGCCTCCCATTCTACTTTTAAATAGCAGGAACCATATGTAAACCAGCAGTCAGAGCAACGTGCTTTATTGGGGTGAAACGGTACGATGAGGTCTTTAAGATGGGCCTGACCTTTAGATTTTAAATTCAATTCTGTATTCAACAGGGTGGTACAGAAACCTCTTACCTGAATTTGGAAGCAGGAAATTATTTCATCCAAGTCTGTCTTAAAGACATGCCTGCAGTTTGTGTCTCATCTGGCTTCAATGCCCTTTAATAAAACTGGTCATAAATAACACTACCTCAACTTGTCAACTGAGTGGATCATTAAAACCAGAGTTTGCATTTCCAGTACTGGTTTTGGTTGATATCCCTGCTGGCTTCAGTGCTCTTCATAAAGCTACTGTAGTTCATGGAATATCTATAGATGAGAAGCATTGTTGACCTAAAGATGACAACACCAAGTTTTGATTGTTTAAGCAAAAGTCCAATTTATATTTTGTCATGATTACAGTAAACTGATGTCATTGATATGGAACAAGTTAAAGCCAATGTTGTGAGGTCAGCAAATAAAGTATTTAGTGTTTACACAGCTTGTTCCAGCTTTGCAATGAGCCATTTGAACACTGCTTTAAAGTTCCCAGAATTAAATGCTTTAAGATCAGATGTTAGTAGCAAAGAACCTTGAGTAGCTTTATAGAAGCCAGGCCATTTCCCTATGAGTTTCACCTGGTCATACAAAGACTTAAGATCCTGAGGCCCATGTTACAGTAATTCTGACACCGAGTCCCAGTTTCAGCAAACGTGCTCTAGTGTGAACGTTCATGGCCCTCAAAGCGGCCTGCATGTGCAAAAGACACATAACACGCCGTTTACCGAAGTACAAATGGCAGCTACAGAGCTAGGTGTTGTTGCAGCAGTCTAATTTCTGCACAGTCTGTCGAATTTTGACAAATTAGAGGAGGAAGGACACTGAATGGGAGGGGTGAGCCCGTGCTTTAGCAATGGCCTTGTTTGCAGCAGTGGCTCCTACCTCTGTGCAGAGGTTAGTCTTCTCCGACATTGATATTTGGCATCTGTCATGTAAAAGACAGCTTTAATGCAATATGACCAGTCAAACAGCTGTCACTTTCTAAAACACCAAATATGTACCGGATTCGGTACCACATATGAAAGTGACCTGGTCGGATTTGAAAAGACTGGATTTGTGTTGTTCAAACTGTCATACCATGATCGGATATGGGTCGCATAGGGTCAAAGTCAGATTTGATGCGCTTTCGCCTGCAGTGTGAACATAGCTTAAGTGACAAACTGACAAGAATGGATCACATGCTTCATTTAAGTCTTTATTACAAAACAACAATAGTGTAAGTCTTAGTTCTTTAAATGACAGTAAATACATTTACTTGTGAAGATTCCTTTAGTCCTGTGGAGAGAAATACAATTTAGACACTTCCAATGCTGGCAAATTCTGTGGTTTAAAAGTTGTGCAGACCTTTGTTTGAGAGATTCTTTAAGAAGCTCGACACTTTGATGTACTTTGCAGAAGGCTGGTAACGAGGTCGTACGGTCACTGATCTCCTGGTGGATGCACTAGTGGGATCCACTGCGGGACCTAGAGTACGAACATAATTTAACTTAACATTTTCAGTGACACCGATAGGCTGTTTAATTGTTAAACCACCCACCTTCAATGATGCGGTTAGAATGCACAATACGACCAACGCCAACTGTGTCAGACTCAAACTTGTATGCCGAGAAGAGGGCATGCAATCCAGCCACAGTATATGTGCACTGCAGCAACACTCTGGAATACAAGTTACATTTTAGTAGTCGAATGGTGAAAACCCAAGTAGTTGAGGGTGAGGATGCATACCTGTTTTTACTGCTCAGATTTTCTGGATTTCTCACAGAGCTGAAGATTATCTCATTTCTATAGGTCACAGAGTCCCTGCCCAGCTAAGTAAAATAAAAGCATTTTAATATATGGTACAAATGACACATAAAAGATAACATTTGCTCATTACCATGATTATAGCTCCACAGTCATTAACAGCAAAAGAAAAGAGAGCCCTGGTGCCATCTGCATCTTTAGGCAGACAGGATTTGTCCCTGAGGCTGGTTTCAGCTGGGCTCCCTCCACTTGGGATTGGCAGAGACAAGTTAGCCACCACGTTCACCTTCCCATTGGTCGAACACACTGCACAGACAATTGAATTTTAACATGATGGGTAACTCCGAGACTGTCTGCAATAGTCAAGACTGGATGCACTTACTGATGAATTCTTTGGGACTGAACAGGCAGGTCTTAACTGTGGACGTCTGGACTTCTGATGTTTCACGAACTCTCACAAGGATCTCAAAAGTTCCTGAGAATCCCTTCAAAGTGACGTCCTGCCAAACACATGCAGCACTTCTACATTTAAACACAATTCAAGCCTATTAAGAACAAACTGATCATGCCAACAGCATTTCCCTCATCTACCTGGTATTTAAACCCATTCGTGAATAGCGGCACATCAAGCCGCAGACTCTGGCTGTCATTACTGAAGATGTAGCCACGCCGGTCTGCCAGGTCTGAGGTTAGCACGTCCGAGCCGATGGCAAGCTCCCAAAAGTAATCAAAAGGGCGATGGTCCAGCTTAAAGTGTATGCTGGACTCCGAACAGTTGGCATCAAAGACAGGAGGCGCTGTTGGATACAGGATTATTTAATACCATTTCATGCTTGAGCCAAAGACTGAACAGGTTCAAGACTTACAGACACGAGTTAGAGCTGTGACTGTCGTTTCATGATAGTAAGGCTCATTTCCAGGCTGAACAGCCAGTGTGTAGTTGACATTCAGGATGTGCTGCATTGCCACAGCTTCTCTGGAGAACTAACAGGAAACATTTTAAGAACCAGTATGAAATACGGGGGGGGGGGGGGGGGGGGGGGTGTTTTAATCCCAAAGATTACCTGCAGTTTGACAATAGGATCATCAAAAAGCACCGTCAGTGTGTATCCATGGGTGCCGTTGGGGTGGAGAACTTCAGTGACCTTGTAGGTGCTCGTATTTGTAAGTGGCAATGTAAAGTCTCGTCCATTCAGCTGAATAGAAACTAACACCACGTCTTCAGGGACACCGCCGAGATAGATGGTGAATGAGCGCTCTCTTACAAGAGTTTCTGAAACAAAAAGCCCATCAGAATATGACCACAGCGATGTGATGCAGTGCATTAGATACACTTACGATTTTCAGTGAAAATGTGGCATCGCAGCAGGGGAGTGACTATAATCCTGTGAAAACGAAGCCTGGCTGCAATCTCAGCCTCGTCGACTGAGATCTGCTCCAAGTAGAGATGAAAAACGTAGTATTCGTAGAGGTCTCGAGACACAAAGCTCTGCAAGAGAGTCAGACTATGTCACTAATATTTCGTCTTAACCTGAAAGCTCTGCTGTGATTAGAAGACCTGCCGAGTCCAAGTCTACAGCTCTAGTGCCTTCTTACCTTCCTGTATCCTCCTTCAGCTTTGTAAGGAATACTGACTTGCAGGGTGGTGTTAACCTTCTCCACGGTGTAGCCCCTCTCCTCTGCAACTTTCTTCTCCACAAGTTTCCCATTGGCTCCAATGCTGACCTCAGTCTCATTTAAGGGAGACACCAGACTGTGGAGCAGCTCAGAAGTCTCCCAAATCATATAGCCACCGTCATATGACCCATTATCTGTGGACACGCCATTATCGTTTCCTTATAAGTATTTGGGTTAAAAAACAAACAAAAAAACCCAAAAGCACCCCCCCAAAACACCAGGATTAATACTGACGCATCGAGCAAGCAGCCAACAGATCGACCACAAGGACAACCCAGCTTTGCCTCGAGAACAGGACTGCATGGACCACCTCTACTGGAACGCCATTCACCTGGAAAAACACAAAATTGGAAGTTTTACATAAGCCGGGAATAAGATAATCAACCTTTACAGTTTCTCATCCCTTTACCTCAGTGCTGAAAGAATGGGGTTGCTCATACGGTGTCCGAAACACAAGCCTCTCATCTGTGAGAGCAAACACGTAACCCAGCTTCCGAGCTTCAGAGAGGTTCATGGGCAGAAACTGATCCTCTGCTCTTTGAAACATCACCTTCCAATCTGAGTAAAGGGCCTAAGAGGAAATATTTCAAGAGAAGCCCACCCAAATTTGTAATTTTAGCTGTGCATAAACATTAGGTTTGGCAGTTGCACTTAAGGTGAAACATACGGGTTTGAAAGCAGAATCGCCGTTTTCCACATACGGACACGTTGCTTCACTCCTCACCGACACCTGCAGGAAATCCAGGATTATAAGAGAGCTCAAGGAGTTCCCTGGATTACAAAAAAATGCTACAGGTTGAATCCAAGCTTACTTCCATGTAGTTGACCTCACAGGTAACCTCTCGAGGAGACCACGGGAGTGACAGAGTGCAGGTCTTGTTCAGCGCATATGTGGCCTGCTTGCCTCCACGTGTTACAATCAGGTTGAAGTTGAACGTGAACACTTCATCATCCTGTGTAAGCGCATGGGAACACCAGGTTGCCATCACAGAGAACAGACAACACTTAACGTGCAGTAATTAAGTCTGGATAAATTGCGTTGGGGCATACTGCATCATTAGTATGGCAGCTGAAGTAAGAGGCTCTGAGCTCCACGTGGCCGAGAACTGGGAGAAGACTGATGGTGTATCCACACTCTGCCGCGTACTCCTCGGTGATGGAGTGTACGCCTGTGCTGTCTGGGCGACAAGCCAGAGGTTAGTGAGATTTAACATGCACCAGGATGGAGTTACAGCCAGTCAGAGACTCACCGACAGCCTCAAAGCGAGGTTTATCCCCAGCAAAGGAGAGACCAACAGCTATCATGAAGTAACGCTCACGACACTCCATTTGAAGAACTCCTGCATGATTAAAGGTTTTAGAGATTGCTTTTCACAGCTGCTCTTACGAGAAGCAAACATTTAAAGCTCACCGCTGGGAATATCACGCGTTGAAGCTGTCCGCAGCGACAGGAGAAAGAGCACTCTGTAAGATAAAACGGATTTAAGTCTCATGGAAGAAAGCTGCTTGAGGAGCAACTCATAAACTGGTGTGGAAAACACCTTACCCAAAGCAAAAACAAAAGGCCATAGCCACTGATCTGTTGGTAGTGTCTAAAACTAGCCTGGATGCTAGCTAACCAACACAAGCTCAACTGTCGCGTTGCATATCCTGGTCACACTGGCACCATGCAGTGCTGAAACCCAAACCAGCTTTTATTACCACACCAGCCGGGCAACCGCTACACCCCCATGTGTAGCCTGTTAGAAATCAAGCCGTCTTTCAATCAGCAGTCATGGCAGCACAGGTGTTGCCAATAACAACACCAAGAGTCCTTCACTTGTGACCATATAGTGATACGAAGCTTCATGGTATGGGAGCTTTTTTTTTTTTTATATCATCCATAAATCAACGTTTCAGGTTGTCATCTTATTTTCTCAAATGTTTGAGTTAGTAGGTCAAATTTTTGATTCATGGCTGATTTTTAGTGGGAGAAACATTCATGTGTCATTAATGCTCAAAAAGAAGAATTAAACACGTTCATGCCACACTTCCCATTTTACTTTAAGAACAGACTCTAAGAACATATTGATAGCGTGAGAACTGATATCCTTGGATGGTCATCTTAACCACATAGGTCTGGCTGTGAGTACTGAAGCTCCACCCACAAACTTCCTGTTTGTGAGTTGGAGCCAATCCAAAGAATGCTGGCTTAAGGGGGGAGGAGTTAAATGGGTTGTTTCAAACAGAAGATGAACAACAGCTTGTATTTTAATGCTTTATGAATAAACTGACACCGCCCTTCTTCAATAAAATGTAAGCTTCCATCAACAAAGTTTATTCATTGAGTCTTTAATATTTTGATTTTTCATGGTTTGCAAAGAAAAACTAAAAGTAGTAGAATGTAGTAGATATGTCTCTGTCAGACACATACATTGTATTTATACACAGTGGTATAAAGGATTTTGTGTATCTGTCCTTTTAGCAGTTGAGCTGAATCAGTCTGTTAGAGAAGATGCTCTGCTGCCTGACCAGTAAGTGGTTTGATCAGTCACTTCCTCTCCACAATAACTTCAAAAGTCTTCAGTTTGCAGCCAATCACAGAGCCAGCCTTTCTGATTAGTTCGTTGGTGTCATCAGCTCTGATGCTGCATCCCTCCTCAGACCACAGCAAAGTACACAGCACCCACCACAGCTAACAGACAGAAAACTCAATAAATAAGCTTTCTCAGCTCTGTATGGACACAGCCTGGTCTATACAGATCTACCAGTTCAGCCTGTGATCGATGTGGATGCCCTGATGCTTGTACTCCTCCACCACCAGGATAAATGCAGGTCGTGTAGCCGTCCTCCCAATCGTCTCTGGTATCCTCATTCAGAGAGCAGATATCCCACCCCCAGACCACTCCACAAAATCATTCAGTCATCAAATTCTGCAGAATCACAGTATTTCTGTTGGTGGCATATGCTGGAGATGTACTCAAAATCTTCCTTGTATGAGGTGAACATGAATGGAGACTCACCTGTGCAGTAAGAAGCTGTGAGGCGCCCACATTGGCGTGGACGTCTGCGGTATATAAAAGCACCCGTGATGATTCACTTCAAAGTAAATTTTAAAAAAGAGAAAAAAAAGAGCCAAAAAGACAAATTTTAGGCCTTAATGTAAACTCCGAACCACGTTTGACGTGAAAACTCGCTGAAGTCAGAAACTGGATGAAAACACGATGCTACAGCGACACCTAGTGCTGAAAGCGGGGTGTGTCACTGACTGCCAGCTTTGATGAAGAAATGAAAACATGGCACACAGGAAGCGCTTGGATAAACAGATTTCGCTATATAATAACGAAATTGATCATAAACGTCATAAAGCCTAATAGATGAAGGTTTTCTGGAGGCTCTGTGAGTGCCTGTAAAAATGTATCTGCATGCAGAGTAGCAAGAAAGAGGATGAAAACTGCCAACTCAAGCTCGGGAAGCAACTAAATAGTAAATGTGCATCAGTATTAGATCATTTTATGTCACTTTAAAAACTGGCATCAGTGAGTTAAAAATATCAGAATTTTACAGCATGGGTGGGGATTCTGTCTGCACCTGTATTGTTATTATTATTATTATTATAGGTGATGTTATGTCACGAATCTCTCTGACAGTCATCTAGGTTAAAACACCTGCTGTGGTAAGACTCTCAGTAAATATGACTCCAGGTGACGATGGATATTTGGCTCTAGTGTCATACATGTCTAGTTTTTTTGTGAGCCACGTTAGTAAATACCGAGGCGTTGACTCAGGGTGACTCAATTTTATTTATAAATCGGCAAATCACAGCAACAGTCACCTCGAGACGCTTTATATTGTAAGGTAAAGACCCTCCAATAATACAGCAGAACCAGGCTCAGGGAGGAGCAGCCATCTGCTGTGACCAGTTGTTGGTGAGGGGAAGGAGACGAGACAAAAGACACACTGTGGAAGAGAGCCAGAGTTTAATAATATATCATGATTAAATGCATAATGGTGTATAAACACTTGGTGAGTGACAAAGAAACACTGCATCATGGGAAGGCCGCAGCAGCCTAAAATTATCGTGGCGCAACTAAGGGAGGATTCAGGGTCACCTGATGAGAACAGGTCCAGATGTGACATTTGGGTCAGATGTCTCACATAGGCATCCTTATTCATTATCTCAGACCTCTCTATTTAATCCCAGGCGGCACAGCTGGATGCCCGCTCTGACTCAACAACGTCCAGAAAATGTTACTTTAAGTCAAGTCCCGTCATGATTAAAGACTGAGTAATCAGACAGAGTCCCGTGGAGAGGACAGTCACAGAAAAGGTCACTCTCTTTTTACAAAATGAGATGTGAAAATGGTTTTTTCTTCATTAGTTGGCCCGGTGTTCGAGCACTCCTTTATTCCAGCTGGTTGCTGAGAAGTTCTTTTAGAAATGTGATGACTTTTTTAAATGGCAGAAACAGTGTATCAAGGGAACATGTCAGTCACAATCAATAAAGCTGACTTGATAGTCGGTTCGCTGTGAATCAGTATTTAAGTATTTTTGTTAAACGTTTCTTAAAAACATATCTTCACCAAGGTCTTGATGTTTTTCTGACTTCCTGTCCTGCTGAAAGAGTAGAAAACTGAGTAAATGCAGTATTTATACCTCCAAGCAGGCGTCAGAATCGATCCAGCAGTACCAGAAATATTGCCTTTTGTATTTTTCACACTTCTCTTCCTTTTCAAAATTTGCCTACATTACCCACAATGCAACCACTGACTACTCTTTCAAAGAGTTGAGGATGTTAAGCCTGAGATTGTCATGGCTCTGGGTCAGCTGGCCCAGTGTTTAGTGGTTTTTGGATATTTTATTTTTTTATTTAATTCTATGAATTCCCAGTGTTGTGTTTTGTTTATATGATTTCTTGTATTTATTCTCTTAGTGTATTTAATCAATGTTCGTGCCAGAATGACCAACAAAGCTGCAATGGCTGACTAGTGACAAATATTGGGTGAAGAACGGGACACCATCCCACAGCAGTGTGTGACCTAGCAGGTGGCCAGCAGGAGGAGGTGGTGCTGCTCAACCCACAAGTGGATTTTCATTACAAATGTAGCACCATTTAAGGTGGAATAAACTTTCCAACAGTATAAGATTTATTGCCAAGAACAAAGAAATAGTTAACCAAACACAAACTTAGTTTATTAATGAAATGATGTAACCTATTATAAATCAATCACCAGTTTGCGACACGAGCTTCACATAAACGTTACTCGACAGCATTTACATCCTCGGTGGTTGCACTCCATCCGTCCTTCGAGCAAGCAAAGCAAAGCAGCCTAAATCATGACGCTCCCTCCGTCGTGCCTTTCCTCCTTCATTGTGGAGCATCATGGGGACTTTCCAGTGTTGAACATTTCACTGTGTTTTTGCAGCACTAGTTTCCCTTGTGGTGTCCTTTCACTGACACCATCTTAATTCAGTCTTCTGACAGCGAACTCGTGAATGCAGATTTCACCAACAAGGACCACAACCTCAAAAATGATGGGCAGCATTTGTTTAAACAAATATCTAGATGTGAAACTGTCGTTTGAGGGAAGAAATCCTCCCGGCCCGGCCGGATCCCTGCTGCTACTGAGAAGAGGAGGTGAAAAAACGAGTAAGCGGGATGGAAACTCAATCACAGAGAAAGCATTTGAAGACACACAAAACAGAGGAGGAGTGTATTTCTTTTAGGGGCAACCCTGAAATTTCTCTTTGAGTTAGTCTTTAATGTTACTTAAATAGCAACTTTCTACTCAGTTGAGAACTCAAAGCACTTTCTACTGTAAGCGTGTCACCAGACACTCCAGCGGATGAGTCAGGCTCAGCATCTTGCCGATGGAACCTGCTCTACCACCACCACCACTACACTTACATCAAGCGTTTTGTTGGCGAGTTGACATTTAGATGTTAACTCCTCTCTCCTTTATTTCCCCATTGACTCAAAGTGACGATGGCGTGAAGGGTGGGGGAGTGTTGGAAGGGTTAGCTGTGTCCAGGCAGCCTCATTAACATTTGAGTCACACTGTGTTATTAGCAGCACTGAACGGTGTCCGGAGCTCATGTTGCGCTCCAGACCCCTGCAAAGCTGCTGTGGCTAATTACGAGTGGCAGAAGTTACCTCAAAAATCAGTTTTTTGGATTTAATGGATCTCATTTAAAGTTAATGCAGCATGAGTGCCGATCGGCCTGAAAACCACCTCTGTCACTTTTTGTCGGATGCGTTTGGGAGCTGGTTCGTCCACGCCATCGTGCCCAGTGATGACCTTATCCTGTCCGGTGACACGTCTGTTCACAGCCTCTGTCACACACACACACACACACACACACACCTCCTCACTGCCTCACAGCCAATCCTCTCCACCAATCACATCCTTTTGTTGGCTTGAGGATGAGGAGGATTTGAAGATGAAGGTGCCTATTTATCAGCTCAGCTCATCATGATACCCTTCAGCTCCCGCACCTCCTACATCCCGATTGGTTTGGGTTTCTTATAGTTTGGGGATTTTTGCAGCACCGCACATCTCCAGCGTTGAAAGCAGAGTCTGGGAACGTAAGAGCTGAGTTGTTCTGTCTGCGGTTCGAGGCGGAGATGTTTCGCTCTCAGGTGCTTCTCGTGGCTCTGGGTTTGTCTGTGCTGCTGGTGCGGGTGAGCACGGCTCCATACAGCGACATGCTGACAGAAACACTGAGAGCAGACCTCACAAATGACAAGGTGAGTAAATGCTGCATCAGGAGCTAAAATATATAAACAGTTTTGTACTGGAACCGGTGTTTGAACTTGAGGAACCCCGTCCCCTCCATTTCTGTCCTCCTTTAGGATCTGACTCACTGGCTCTTGCTGAAGTTCATGGCTGAACTGATGGCGGCGAGAGGAGACGAGACGCGGCGAGGCAGGGAGGAGGTGACGAGGCGACACCTCTCTCTGTCCCAACGAGAGCGCAAAGCAGGCTGCCGCAACTTCTTCTGGAAGACTTTCACCTCCTGTTAACAGCAGGAGTATCTTTTGTTTTTACGGATCAGCCGACGCATGTTTGCTTTCTTTGTGGTAACCGGATTATTTACCGTAAGATAACAAATGTGCAGATACTTTAAGTTTTAAAGACTAATAAAATTATATGTTTCAAGACCGGCAGGTACACACTTCTGAAATAAATTTTCTGATTTTAAATCCTGAATTCTTGCTTTTTTGTGAAGCTGGTACCGATGAGATACCCCCGATTCTGTCTGCATCAAACCCCAGCTTTCCTGGATCCTACATTTCCCACAATGCAAGTTGATATCATCTTTTGGTAATGTGTTTTTGTTTTTTTTAACTTTTGAACACAGTGCAGCAGATAGCATTAGAGGGAAATCATTCACAGATAGATACAAGTTACTTTTTTGATAAAGCCATTTAAGAACATGAGTGACAGTGACTGGCTCAGCTTGCAATGTAAAAAGCATTATATAAATCACAGATAACACTGATTAACCTGGCGAATGTAACGAATACCTGGGCAGCACCGTTACGCATTAGTCTCCCCGCAGGAAGAAAAAGATTCTGGGTCTGAAACCTGAGACTTGTCAGGATAACTGGTGATTTACATACATGAAATTCACTGAACTGCAGGTTTAATGTGCAGCCCTAGTTTTATACGGCTAAAAATACGGCTTTTTGCTTGGAACAAACATACAAATTTTGGTGCCTGTGCCCACTTTTTAGACCTCAGCCAAGTTCGTAATTGTGATAACTCGAGAACGAGGAGACGTGGGAGCTTCAAACTGAATCTTTCAGATGAATCTCTGTGACCTCAAACTCAAGGTCAAAGTCAAGTTGTCTAAAAATTTTGTGAATGTGATAACTTGAGAAGTCACTGAGGTGTAGCACTGATGGTTGTTTTAAAAGATTGTTTTAGTTATCAGCAGCACTTGATGGTGTTTGTTAAAATGCCAGAATCACCTCTTTGCTAACGTTTTAACCACCGAGCTCCAACTCAACACTTTAAACTGAATCCACAACAAGGATCGTAATCCGTGACTGAAAAGGAAAGAAAACTCCAAGATCCGAGGAGCGTGACGCATGCTGGCGTGAATCAGTGTGTTGAGTGAGTTGCGAGCACTGTGAAATGTTTAAAAAAAATAAAACAGATTAGCACATCACGAGATAAATGAAGAGATGCCGACGACTGGAGCGTTTTAAAGTGATCGTGTTGTGTCACCGAAACAAAAGCAGAATTCACAGAAACACACAAACACAAAAACAGTTTCAAACCAGGACAGTTATGGAGCTGAATGACATCCTTGAGGTAAGGCTTTCACATTTCTAGCCCTTTAAGTTAAACACGTACAAAATGCGGACGGAGAGACAAGAGGTTAAACACAGTTATAACAAATACTGCAGCTCCAAAGGCTCAGAGTATGACTACTTTGCCTCCATAAATGAAGACTTGTAATCGAAAACAAAAAAAATCCATTTAAGGGGGATAAACAAAGTCATCACCTTAAAAGAAAGGGGACCCTATCATGCTTTTCTTCACTTCTTTATTTCCAATTACTGTGCTAAACTGTAGGTGATGTCATAGAGTAGGCTTAATCATAAGCACATAAACCACCTGCTGGTCTAACCATTTGTTTGTGAGGGGCAGCCAATCAGAAGAGAGCTGGTTTTAAAAGAAGGGGAGGTGCAAAACAGCTCAGACAGAGACAGCAACTTTTTGATTATTTCAGACTGAATCATTGCAAAGCTGCTCTACTTGAGTTCAAAATTACAGCACAACAGGTCCCCTTTAAATTCAGCACTCATTACCCCCTAACGGTGCCTTCACACCAAACGAGAAACACAAGTTTTGCTAATCCATAAGTCATCTGCCCCTTTAAACAGATTATCACTTTTAAATGCTTTTTTCCTTTTTAACGTTTCCCCAAATGGCACATTAAACAAAATCTTTACAAGAGGCTTTGAGCTTTTGCACACCAGGATGCCTCGTAAGTGAGCCACACCCTGTTTTCCATTAGACAAAGTGAGTTTGACTTCATTGCACCGTCATTTTCAATGTAACATGTCAAGTATCAAACAAACAAGCATCGAACAAAGATTGTGTTTCGTAGACATTCAAAAATGGCAAAAAAAGAGAGAAAAGAGTCTTATTACAAGTTGTGAGTAAGCGACTAGTAACATGATGCTGTAATGCTGAGAAGCGTGACAAAGAATCTGTCCTAACAAATCTCGTTCTAAAGAAAAATAAGCTGTTGGCTGTCAAACTGCTACACATTCTTATCGTCTACATTTCCTGCTCTATCAGGCTACGTCACCGCACTGCACTACAGGCTACACGCGTTCCACAACAACCCGCAGCAGATTCACTCAAACCCACCTGTTATGTACAATCACAGTTGATTTTGTGTGCTTTTAATATGCATTTCGACGCAAAACGCTGCCTACTCTCTAGCCTGGTTCAGACAAACCATAATCCTGATTATCACGCGTGTCCCTTATCTGGAAAAAAATCCTTATTTTCAGGTTGAAATCTGTAACGTCCGTGTGTGCTTTCATTGTCTTTGAAAGTGTTAACAATAAAATAAAATGACATGTGCAAGGAATATGTGGGCAGTACCGGAGTGGATGAATGATAAAGTGGAGCCCAAGCTGCCTGCAGGTCAGGCCACTGTCGTACAAACGCTGAGTTAAACATTACAAACGATGTACCAAAGAGTAAAGGAAATGAAGCGGGAGAAGCCGAACACCAGTGAGGAGGAAGTAAAAGTAACGATTTTCTACCGACACTGTGAGTGAACAAGCTGCTATCAATAATGTGCCGGCTGTCCGTGGATCTGTGAGGCCGGGAGCGAAGAGGTTCAGGTAGAGATTTGTTAGCAGTCGGTGGAGATTTTGGCCGAGAGGTCCTGGATGCGGCGTGCGCTGCAGCTCTTGCACAGGATGTGGCCGTCCAGCGGGTAACAGCCTCGACCGTCGCCTTCAGACGACAGCAGGAGACCACATTCCTGACGAAAAGAGGCACTCGGGTCACTTCAGATAAACGCTCACAAGGACTGCCGAGTTTTGTGTTTTGAACTCTTCGTCAACTATGATGAACTTCACACTTTGATCAGCAAGTCCACATTTAGATTCCCCAGATTACTGTGATTGATTTATGTCAACACACTGAGCTGTTTCCACCTAAACCTGCAGTTTAGAGATTAGCAACGCCATGCTGATGTTTATTGACTACTTTATTCTCACAAGAGAGTTCACTGTGTTAATTATATGTAATGTTTAATGTAACCAGGCTTTCTCCTGCCTTGGAAAGGCGCCGGAATTGAGGCTGTTACTCCATTTCCCTGAAACTGATCCCTTTTCCTCTTATTTTTAAATAATTTATTCTCAGAAAAAAGGGAATTCATAAAGCTTTTCCTCGATATATGCCAAGAGATCTGCTTGATTGGGAAAGCTCACCTCACAAACGTAACAATTAACATGGAAGCTGCGGTCCAGGGCTACAATCCTGACGGTCTCCTCCTGCCCCGGCTCGGGCATGATGGGCTCCCCACACACCGAGCAGCGCGGCGCGTACTTCCTGTCAGACACAACAAGCATCCAAGCTCAGAGTTAGTTTAAGCACCTCTGTCTCGGCCTCAGTGCAGAGTCGCAGCCTGCAAACGCTGTTTAGCTCGCACAGTTCAGCGATTACCTGTGAAAGTCCTCTATGCAGTGTATCTGAGACGTGGCGTCCACTGTGAAGGGCACGCCGTCCAAACAGCAGTTACAAATGACACACGTGAAGCAGCGAGGGTGGTAGGCTTTCCCCATGGCTCGCAGGATGCGGTCCAGAATGGGTTTGGAGCACTTTGAGCAGCGCTCTAGTGTGCTCTTAAGAAAAACAGATGGAAATAAAAACAGGGTTGAGAGAGGACCACTGAAAGACGAGGGAGAGCAAATCTCTCCGGTTTGAGGAAATATGAAAACAGCTCATTCACGTACGATGTAACAGCTCTCGCAGTAACTCTTCTTGTCGAGAGCGTAGAAGGGTTGTCCTCGCAGACGTGCGTGGCAGGTGATACACGTGAAACACTCCACGTGGAAAACCTGCTCCATGGCGATGCAGCCGCTGCCATCGCCGACCACGTTGTCTCCGCAGCGGGCGCAGCGACCTGAAGGTCGGCATGGAAACGGACAAGAAAAAAGTCATTAAGATGAGCTTTCCTCTTAAACTATTTTTAGATTTATTGCTGTGATGTGCCACTAGTAACAACTGATACCAAAATAGTCCTCAGCAGGCGGGTGGTTCATATCATACACCAGCTTCTTGGTGAGCCGATCCAGCTCTTCCTCAGGCCTGGGCGTTGCTGCCCCCTGCTGGAGGAAAGAGGACACATGAATCACACAAAGTTTATTTGATTTTTCAGAACACCTGGACCACAAATCAATTTGTGTTTGTTGTATGAAAAAAATAGAAGTTTCGTTTCTACCTTGCTCGACTGATAACCTGGACCCTGTGCGGCTCCCGACCCACTCTGATTATTTTCCATCGCTCTCTTAGACACAGGAAGCTGGTTAACTCTTCCTCCAGACCCTGAGCCGCTCCCCTTATACCCCCCCTCAGAGTGCATCTCCTGAACCTGTGAGCCGGGATGTGGAGGGTACCAGCCCTGGGGAGCAGTTTGAGTCTGGGGCGGGGGTCGTGACACGTGCTGGCGAGGAGGAGGCGGAGTGTATGCCTGTTCAGCTTGCCTCCCTGTCTGAGAGTAGGTGACTGGCTGCGCTGTCTTGACCTGGACGCTGAACCTGGGCCCCGTAGGAGTGGACGCTGTGGTGTAGGAGGCTGGGACGGGCTGAGGGTAAGGTTTAGGGGTAGAAGTGGTGTAGTAGTCCTGCTGGTGGGAGGTGGAGTACTGAGGTGTCTGATGCTCATTGGGGTAGGGAGGTGCTGGGTGGTATTGGCTCTGGGGATGAGGGTTGTAGCTCATGGATGGGCGACCCTGAGGAGGGGCAGCGCTCTGGTGTGCAGGCTTGTAGTGATCCGCTGAGAGGTATTTGTTGTAAGGCACGTTGTCATAGAGCTGTGGGGAGGCGGAGAATTAATAAACAGGCAAATAAAGAGAGATATCAACATTATTCATTGTTTAATTTATCAATTAAGTACATGTAAATCATTTTGAGCTAATCAAGCTTGCCGTACTTGAGTGCTGGAGTCCTGCGGGTGGCTGTCCAGATCAGCCAACATACTGGTGAGGGAGTCAATTTCAGCATCGATTTTGGAGTGGTAGCTTGCTGGCTTCTCTGGGCCACGATGCTAACACCAGAACAGCATAAGAAACCTGTCAGCTGGTTCTGAAACCCTTCAAATCTTTAGTTTCTTGTAGGCAAAGCTACTGACATGTCCACTCACCATCATCTCGTAGCTGTCCATGTGAGGGCTCCAACTGCGGTCTTCTTTAGGACCGTGTGGAGACGGGTAATAGTGATCACCAGATGAATGATGCATGGGTCCACCTAATGTTTTAGAGAACAGATATTGGAAATGAATCCAAAACCGTCTTTTTAAAGCACAACATCACAAAGCCGATCTTCACTAAAGAGATTCGCTCTGACATTCATGCGATGCATCGCTGGTTGCTGAAACACTCGTTCTACCCACGTTAACCACGAGAGATCTTTCAGTCATGATTCTAATATGAGTAAGAAACGCTACAGGCCTGAATCTGTTTCCAATTAAACAAAAATCAAAAAAGTGAAGAGTCAGTATTCCAGCATAGCCACATCCGATTTGTTTCTATCAGACTTTTAGTCACTTACTTCTAAATATTCTCATTGTTTTACCCCTGAAATACACCAGTGTTTCAGGAGTGTCCCCAGTGGATCTCTCCTCTGTATCACTTAAGAATACCACGGCTTACTTTTTCTAAATGGAGGCAAAAGATACAGGGAGGAGTCACCTCAAGGCACTTCATTCTTTAAGGTAAAGACCCTACAATCAAACCCCTAATGAGGAAGCAACTGGCGACAGTGGGAAGGAAAAACGTCCTTTTAACAGGAAGCAACCTCCGTCAGAGCCAGGCTCAGGGAGGGACAGCCATCTTCTACAATCGATTGGGGAAAGAAAAGAAAAAAAGGACATCGCTGGGAGAAAGACGTCAGGACACAGGAACAGGATAAAGAATCTGGTCAATTTTCAAAATAAAAGACCTTGCTTCGACCACAATCTCCGCTTCTAAAACTCTGACGATGTGATATGACACCATGTAAAAAGGATAGAAGAAAACAGGGTCACAGCCACACACTCGGTGTATTTCAGAGGTCAGCAGAAACGTTTACAAATTCAAAAAACTTGCTTTTTGACATTTAATACTAAAAAGACTTCGGTAAACAAACTTTATTTGTGACTGCTAGAGCCTTCCTAAATATAACTGCTACAGGAAGGGATCATCATTATTCAGCCTAACATCTGCACATCAGTAGCAGAGGATGGATATCATGCAGAGTTTATAGAGTTTTAGGATTTTACAGCTCCTTTCTCCTGATTGTAACATAAAAACATCGGTGAGTTGAGTTTCAGATGCTTTCAGGACGATACAGCCGCGTGCCGAGTAGCCTTCTTACCTGTGGGCCCAGTTGCCATGTACCTGTTGGCCATCCCTCCTCCTCCTCCTCCATTCTGATCGTAAGGACCATATTTTGGTCTGAAATCAGGCGTGCCCTTCTTCATAGGGGCTCGATAGATTGCTCCACCAGCAGAGTGGGACATCTGGGGGGCGGCTCGCTCTGGGCTGTCCAGAGTCCTCGGTGGCAGCCAGGTGGGACCGGACATGGCAGGTGTCTGAGGTGATGCAAACATTTATGTCACATTTTTCTGTACATAAAAGTTCATTAATACAATATAACTGATACGTGCTTTTAACCTGTAACAATAATAAGAAAATTGACTTTAACCTCCTGGTATTTTTTTCATGCTTTTAGGCTTAATTCGTGTATTCGAGCTCAGCTGTGGCTGTTTTGCACATTTATGCCGGAGGTAACCAATGGAAACTAAGGGATGCTTCAGACTTTGTTTCCTATGGCAACGGGCACACACGGCTTGAACAATGGGCTTCTGGTTGAAGAGCAGGAAGAGAGAAGCTGGACTGTAGGGCTCGGGGATTTCCAGCAGGATTGCACACGCCTGAAAACATGTGCGAGTGTGTTTTTGTGCGTTTCACGACACAAACGGTGACGGAAAAGATCGCCAGCACACCCGTTCACACACACAGATGTACAGTGACATAAACAGGTGCAAATCTGCAGCTACCCCTCGTCTGTTTATCCGCCACAATAGTTATTGTCTTTTCATGTTTACACACCAGTATCATTTATTTCCAAATGAAGCTGGGAGAAAAACACGGCAGGAAATGTTGTACCGTGATATGCATCTGTATACGCATAAACACCTGGCTCATAACAATATACTATGTATTCTCAGGACAAGCTCACAGCTGAGCTGAAAAAGTGCCGACTTGCACGTGAGGGGCGTAAAGCCGCTCCTGTTACATAAGAAAAAAAAAACATCTGGCATGTTTTACTGTTATCTGTATTGTGTATTTTTGAGCAAATATGACTGTAATAACACTGAGGCCAGACAGATTTCAGGCCATCACTTTGGTGTCTGCGCTTTCATCATTTTACAGAATACAAATATAGCTGACTCATCAAACTTTACAGACAACATAAAACAAGAGCAAGCACATATGAATGCAAGCTATGGACACAAAGCTAAAATGGACTGAGAGGCACAGCGAATCACAGCTACGTACTGTCAGAGTGGAGAAATTAATAGCCCACTCAGACTGATTGTATGTGGGTCGTGTGGCCATCATAAGAGGATTATACTGACGGATGAGAAGATGAGGTAGTCACACAGAAAAACAATTCCCAAACATTAGATTTAAGCTTTTACCCCTCTCCCCCTTCATTATATTAAGATTTGGAGTCATTTATCAATAAACCACACAATGTCAGGGTGGACTTTACATGATAATACACACTGACCACGTGGAAGAAAGAGTGACCCAACACCTCCACTGACCACCCGTTTTAACACCCCCTGTCTGAATCCGGATGAGCACACACTCAAATCCCAGGATCCAGAACAGGAAATTAATCCCATCTGTTATATCACTTAGACCGTCTTGTTACCTCTTCGTGTGGAGTGAAACACAAAGCTAAATGTGTGAGCTGGGCTGGGCTGTACGGGAGGCGCAGCAACCCGTGAAATGTCAAAGTTGATGCTGACTGCAGCAAGAAGCGTGAAGGAAACGGGAACAGAGGCACAGGACATCCGGGATTTTTGGAAAATCGAAATGAAATGCACTGGAAGCACTTTAGTAACACACAATATTAAAAGAATAACAGATTAAATTTTAATTTAATTATTTATTTCTAATTTTAATAACAGGTCGTTATTTTGTAACATTTACGCTTTTATTCTGAAGCTCGCTGCTCTGTTTGCGTTAACTCATCTGACAGAGTGTCGCCTGAAAAGGTGGCGATCTGTGCTAAACGGAGTAAGAGGAAGACAAAATGACTGAAGTCATACCGGGAAACGTTTTTTGTAAATATGTATACATTTTATTTTGTGCTATATAACACGAACGGCATCAGATCGTCTCCTACCTTTCACAGTACCGTTACAGAGAGCCTCCTCTCTCCTTCGGTGTCATCTAAAAATCCAGAAACACAGCAGGATAGTGAGGAAACAAGCAGGCGCATCACAGATACACGAGCGACATGTTTGTTCTGCTTTTTTGCGCTCACTAACATTTTTCTTCTCTCGTGAAAGACAAACTGCTCAGCTGCTCGTCCAAAACTGTCCTCCGTACCCCACACATGTGAAAACACACAGCATTTTAAGCGCTCCAAACCGGGGTTAACCGGCCGTGATTAACTTTAGTAACAGCCTTGTTTACTTGTTTGCTAGCCTGTTTTGAACTCGAGCAAAGCTCGTGCCTCTCCCTCGGGCTAACTTCAGCCGAACAGGAAACAAAGCAGCCAGCCAAAACGCACCACGACACATACCGTGTGAAATGAGCCACACCAACACGACCTACGCCTCCATCCAAACGCTCCCAGGCCGGGGAAAGTTGTCCCGGAGAAACTTTCCTTCTGCTTCGGCGTGGCTAACCTACTTTGTCCCGGATCCAGAGGCCTTTAGCAGCAGCAGCGGCGGCCGCAGATCCTCACTGCATTCCCACCGTGTGACGTCGTTGCTGCGCGCGTGTACGTGCGCGCGCACGGAGACGTGGGGGGGGTCCGTCACATCTACAGGCTGCCCCCCCCCCAAAGAATACACTCAAAACTCCAACATAACACAGATACCAGACTGCTAAGTTTGAACAGAATAACCCCACATGTGTAATTACACCAGTATATGGATTATATTAAGTCTGAGACCGCCACTGAGCTCTGCTTCCCTTTGGACAAGGTGGGAAAGTCATGTGTTTCAGCACCCGAAACATTACCACCAGCTATAACAGGCCAGCTTTAGTAAAACAGAGAAGCTCAGTAGATTACTATAAAATAATATGACCAGAATTCTCCAAAAAGGTGACTATGGTAAAAATTATACAAACCAAAATGTCTTGACGCATGCTCAATCATCCAGCTAAAGAAAACACAGAAAGTTGGGGAAAGTGGGTTAAAAAATGGCACAATTAAGCAGATATTGTATTATCATTTAGGGTAGTTTTTCCTGTGCACAACAAAGTTTTTTGGTCCCTCATAAACATGAAACAATCATTTTATGGTTTAATAACAGCGCTTGTGCTGACAGGTTTGGGCAAAACCTGATACCCGATGTTGTTATCTCAACATGATCGTGTGTGTGGACCAAAGACCGTGACGTTCAGCACTCATTTGCCTTTGTTTTGCGTGTGGGCTCGTTATCGTGTTGCAGCACGAGAACTGTCAACATAGAGTTGGGTGAAGAGAGTAGGATAGGGTGAAGGTGATTCAGTACTGGTGTCCAGCTCCAGACTTGATTAGCACTATGTTTCATTTTGGGTCTAATACATTACAGTTTCATTCTGTCTCTTGTTTATCTGCACACTTCTGTCACTGTCACAAATGCCAAACTTGGATTAATCAGTAAACAGGAACTTTTTTCCCAGGTAGCCGCTGTAAATAGCCACCATATGACCTTGTTCGATGACTCTTGCTTTTCCTCGTTTGAGTTCACTCTTAGGCAACCTCCTTCTAGAGCAACTTTTTCTCGCTTAAGCATTGCACTTTTTAAAAATCTTTTTTGAAACAAATCATTTGCACCGAGGCTGCTTCTTCATCTCTCACTGAAAAAAACTTGATCTTGTTATCGATCTTCTGATGGTGGTGTGCACAATAACACTTTGGAAACAAATGATCTAGTCTCAAAGTGTTTCAGAGTGTCAGGCTAGCCACTAGTTCACTCTGAGGAAGCACCTCTTTGGCAAACATAGCTCTGATGCCATGTTTGCCAACTTACCACTGATACTAAGCCCTTGGATTGGTTCCATCTGAAGGATACCACTCATGCAGATTGGATTGTCTATTGTCAACAAAAAAGGCAATTAAACATTGTATTTTTGTATTATTGTACGGTCTTTACTTTATAATATAAAGCACCTTGAGGCAACTGTTGCTATGATGTAGCATTGTATAAATAAAATTGAACTGAATTGAAAAGACAATTATACTATTTATTCCAATGTATTCTATTTATTCTACATATTCACTCGCTTCTTTTCCACCACACATACACACACAGACACACACACAGCCGTTAATATGGAGGTCAAGTACTAGTTCTATCAAGCTTCATCAAATCATGAGATTTGGGTCAGCTGCCCATCTCCCTTCGCTCTCCCTCTTCCTCCTCATACTCCACCCAGCACAGTGTTGGAGGCACATGGCTCTTTCCTCAAGGCACTGCTTCAAAGGAAGGGTTTCATATAATTTATTTTTCATTTCCCACTCTATCTCTGCCAATAAGCGGACAAACAACCAGAGCTGCTCCCTGGGATCTCCCTGCTTCCTTGTCCCGCTCCTCCTCCTCTAGCTCTATGCTGTTTGCCCTTATATGGCCATAGAGCTCTGTAATCACAGGCAGTTTGGGTTGATCTCTGTTATTGTTACAGGAGTTATCAACACTTTGGCACCAACTGGTGGATTTGAAGTCAAAGCATGGCTTCAGTCCTTACATTATCAGATAAACAATATGGTCCTGTCCAGGCAACCAGGAAATCACAAAACAAGGGGAAGCTCTTCATTTGAGAAGTGCAGAAGGTCCATTTGGGACTTTATTTTGATGTTAAATATTAACAACTCTGCATTTTATCAAAACAGGGCCAGTGGGTCGCTGATGGGCATTGACAGATGGGGCAAGATGCAGGAAGTCACAATGAGCGTTGCCCAGTCTTGCCAGCGGGACAGACTCAATGGCTTCCGGCCATTGGTGAACCCGTTTAGTAATGTTCTCACTTTTCCTCAACCGCCCCCCTCATCCGTTCTTCTCACAATGCCTGGAAGTAGCCTAGACCTACATCTCCTTCTCTGTTTTCTTAACCGTTGTGTTCCTTTATGGTTTTTCCTTTTTTTTTTTTTCAAAGCACACAATTGATCTGAGCTCCATCCAAACAAATAAAAGCACAAGAGCACACACAAACACTCAACGTCCCATGCAAACATCTTACTTCCGATTCACCTTTTCAAAGGATTCATATGAAAATGGGTTTGCGTTTGATTTTGAAATCATCTTTTAGACACTGAATTGTAGGGAAAATATTTTATTAAAGGCTTATCAAACCTGAAAAAGCTAATTAATTGAATGCGTTTGTTCAGTGGGACTCCCAGTGATTTCAGACTTATATCCAAAAGAGTTGCAAAGTAATAAATTGTAAAACAGCATGCCAAAAAAAATTACACATACAAAATATCCATACTTATCTGTGTCCTTTTATTGCCATCTACATTATCACTGGAAACTCCCACATAATATGCAATAAAGTCATCACTGGAAATAAAAAACTACATTTTTACTTAATATAAATTTGTGCACTCGACTTAATCTTCTTTAGTTCGCTTACTTATATTGAGTTAAACGGGTATTGAGGATCACAGCTGTATAAATTTGTTTTATTTAATAATTTGCACTTCAGTAAGGAAAACATCTGCAATTTCTATCACAAGGAGTGTGGTGCAGTGCATGGGCCATAGTGTGTTATATGGGGCACAATGCGGTGTATGGGGCACAGTACAGCATATAGGGCATAAATATACGCAATATATAGAGCATGCAGTGTTTAGAGTACGCTGTGCTGTATCAAACTGTGTAACAGTGTAACAAAAACTCTGTAAACTCTATGCCTAATAATCTTTATTACTATTAAATAAATTCTTGTTAAATGTTTTCCCCTTTAAGACATATCAAGCCTGCAAAACTCTGAGAACATGTAGTCTAGTTAACCGAGTCACTTTAAATTCATCAAAAGTAATCATTTAAGTTTGAGCAGTATTTTGTTTCTCTTGTAGATCTCATCCTGCACTGAATCCTACATCTGTTTTTCATTTTAGAGGAACATTTCCAAGCTTCACCTCAACATTACACAGTATAGCTGAATCAGAGCACTTCTAAGAAGTCAACCTTGAAGATTTTTTTCTTCACCTTCCTCATGGTCTCCTGTAAAATGCTCTGATGTGGAGGAAACACAGTTCATAGTTCACGTTAGCTGTGACTCAGTTAACTGTACTGTGTGTGATTCTCTGTGAACCTGAGGCTGTGCTAAAGATGGGGCAGCTTTCCGCTAATCATTTTTAAAAAAAAATATATTCATAACCTCTAAAGCCTTTGTCCCCTCACTTCATTAACACCTCCCAGCCCCCAACCCAGGTCTCCATATCTCTTCCCTTATCTCCTGCTTGCTTTATTATTGACGGATGTCCTGCGCGGGCGGGTTTTTTATCCACGTCTCTGAGCAGCTTTGCAGGATGCATAATAAGTTTGTGCATGTTTGTGTGTATGTGTGAGGAAGTTCCTGCACATCTGTCGGCTGCATTTCTCTCAGTCAGGGTTGGGTAGGGGTTGTTTTTCAGTGTGGAGAAGGTGTCTCCCATTTATAATGATCAATTTTGTCTCGCTTCCTTCCTTTTGGTCCTCATAACACGTAGCCTTTGCTCTGAGGCATCAAGCCAGAAGCTTCCGGATAGTGTTGTGAAGTACTTATAAATGCCCATTATACTGACCTGGTTGACTCAACAATGACAGTTTGTATTTGAATGGGAGTATTTATTATAAATGATGGGCATCATCATAGGTTATGAGAGCTTGCGCATAAAATTATTAGCAGAATTTGTAAAAATGTTTAAAAAAAATCATCCTTTAAAAAGGTGAAAGCATAACTTGTTTATTCAACAATAAGTTGGTGCTCCAGCTTCCTGTCAAGCAGTTTCCTCTGTCCAGGAGAGAGGTGAAGGGCAGGAAAGCGTTGGTGGGGGATGTTCTCTGGCTTACCCCTGGATAGTCAGACACGTACTGCATGTCCCCAAAGGTCCTTACATATATTTTTTTAACATGGCACAAAAACACACGATGCTTTTCCTGCTATTAGTTTGTACAGACCTAGGGGGGAGTTTAGAAAAACTAATAGACCACTAAAAATACTTAGAGCCTGGAGCCTGAGCCATGCAGGGCTTTTTCCTGCGTTGTTTCCAGTGTGCGCGTGGGCCCATTGAGGAAAGAGGAAATGAGCTGCCCTGGTTGTAAGGGGGCTTCCTGAATGATATTATAAAGAGCTCCCTCCCTTCAACCTCTCCTCACAGTGTTGCTCAGAGCAAGCGGAGGCTGTCGGTGATCCCTTTGCTCCACATCTTTGACCGTGGACTGAACACTGAGCCAAAGGGGTTTGACGTCAGTGCAGTGCACGCTAATTCTCGTCCCTGCTGGTCGGGGTAAGGTGGAAATACTGATTGTTTCGCTTTTTTAAAAATGATTTGCCTAACTGTCGCTTTCTTAGATTAACTTTTTTATTTTTATGTAGAACTGTTAATAATCTTAATCTTCTTTAAACAACCCTTGAAGTACACTAAATAGGTGATTTATCTACAGAAAATTCTGGTAAACTCTTAGTTTTTAAAAGTGCACGCTGCTGCTGTTTGATTCATATTCATGTCGATTTAAAAACGTAACACTGTAAAGTTGAATATGCAAATGGGATTAAATTAGTATTTCTTTTTTCCCCACTCAAAGGTACGAGTAGGGAGCTGGTCTCACCTAACGGATGTGTCTGGGACACTCCAGTATATTTATTATTTCAGTTACACACAGGTAAGTGTCTGTTATGCATCTTACATAGAAAGGATATTTGTGCAATCATTAAAAAAATCATGAAAATTATGTACAATGCCTCATTGTTTTACTTATAATGCCTTAAAGATTCAGATGAGCACGATGGAAGCTCTGGAGGGATATCGGGCCGACAGAGGGCAGAGCATGAGGGCTGCGGCCCCAGCTGAAGGATATGTGAAGGAGTTCACTCGCCACTCCAATGATGTGCTGCTGAACCTGAATGAACTCCGACATCGGAGCATCCTGACTGACACCACCCTGATCGTTGGCAACGTGCACCTGCAGGCACACTGTGCTGTGCTCGTGGCCTGCAGGTTGGTGGACAAACCAGTCCTTTTGTGGTCAGAATTTAGGAGCAATATCTTCTTTAATCTTCTTCTACTGCAAAAATAATCCGAGTGGTACATCTTGCACCTCTTTCTATGCCTGACTCATAGTTGGTTTTGTCTTTCTAATTTTGTTTCATTCATCATAAGCTCCTGTTTCCTTCCACTTAGTACATCCATTGTTTTTTTCTTCCCACTCCCTTTCTCCCCATTTCTTCCCTTAAAAGCACTGCAGATAGTTTTTTATACGAGAACTGCATGTCTTACTTTAAGTTGTTTTTGCTTTCTCCTCTCTTCTCAGTGGTTTCTTCTACTCGCTGTATTCACGCCGTGCATTGCTACAGGGGCGTGGTGGGAGCGGGGAGCAGCTCATGACTGTGTCTCTCCCCACCACACTGGACCCCTCTAGCGTCTCCCTGCTGCTAGACTTCATGTACACCTCCCGCCTCCCTCTGACACCGAGCATTGTCTCCGGGGTGTTGGCTGTGGCTGTCTACCTGCAGATGGACCACGTGGCTGAGACCTGCCGGGATTTCATGCAGCTGCACTGGTGAGGGCCATGAAAGAACACGTGCTGTTCACAGCTTGGAAGAGATAGTGTATTAAACTGGATCAAATTTCATGTGCAATCTTTTGCAGCATGGAGAATAGGACAGTCAGACACCTCCAGTTGGAGCTGGACTCCAGGGTGTCCGTACCCTCTGTATCTCCCAAAGGAGGGGACTTGCCTACTCAAGGACCCCTGCGATTACTGCCAACAGCAGCAGCAACCCGGTAAGAAGGTCTAGTGTGAAACTGAATAATTAAATGTATAGTTGATATCCCGGATGACTTTTTTTGCGCGGCTCCTACTTTTCAAAGTTGTTTATCACTTTGAGCCGTTGTTTGCACAATGCCAGACGTGCTTTGGTTTGCGCTCCTTTGTCCTTTGACGGGTTTAGCTCATTACAGCGCTTCCTTTGTTTTTCCTGCAGGGTCCCTGTGGTGACTGGGGGCTCTCTCAAGCCAGGGGCTTTCCCCAGCTGTCAGCCCAGGTCAACAGAGCTGAAAGGAGACCCTGAGTCACCTCTCATGGCCAGCCCGACTTTGTCTCCAAGCAGCCCCACCCGCTCCAGCTGCCAACCAAGTTCTCCTGCTGCATCTGAGACCTGCAACAAAAACCTTGTGGTATGTCTCAGGAAAAGTATTTGATTTGTAGGGTTTTGGGGAGCTCGTGCAGCACTTGTATAACTGATGTTCTGTCTGTTTTCCCCAGAGTGATGCCAAAGCCACACCAGACCCGAAGGCCTGCAACTGGAAGAAGTACAAGTACATTGTCCTCAACCCTCTCTGTGCTGCCAGTGCAGTGAAAGTCGAGGAGATGGAGGAACCCCAAAATCAAGCATCACCCACTGATGACTCAACACCAAACGCACCAACAGAGGCGTGGTCTGGAGAAGTGCCCGGTCAGATTGATAGGTAAACTGGATAACAACAATGAAAAGACAGAGAAAACAGAAAGTTTGTAAGGGTTTCTAAAATCTTTGACCCTCTCTTCCTCAGACAGGGGCAGGCCTCCTGCTACGAGGGTTCTGGCCGAGCCCCTCCCCTCAGGCCATCACCCTCTGAGGACCACCCAACTGTGCCCACCTCTAACAAGGAGGGACATGGTAGGTATAAACAGCACTTTTAAAATCTTCCACTGGTGCTATTATAAGATTTTATTTTTAACTATTTTCCTGAAATCGCACTCTTCTCACCCAGAAGCCGCCCATCTCAATCATCACCAAGTTAAGCGTGAAAGCTACTACACGCCCTATTCCTTCTCTGGCAGCCTTCAAGGACCCAAACCTGCCTGCTCAAGTGAGACTTAAAAAAAAGTTTAAATTTACTTTCCTGTTCTGCATGCAGTTCAGAAGTGAACAACAAACATGTAACAATGACCTCTGGGTCTGCAGGTGACAAGCCATACCGCTGTAACGTGTGTGCAGCTCAGTTCAACCGACCAGCCAACCTGAAGACTCACTCCCGGATTCACTCCGGAGAGAAGCCTTACCGCTGTGACACCTGCGGGGCACGGTTTGTTCAGGTGAGGGTCAAATGACTGCGTGAAAAGACTTCTCAGAAATAACACAGATGTTAGCCACACTAGATACTGGTGTGTTTTCTTTATCTCCAGCAGTATCAGACTGGTTCATGTAGACTAGTTGAGTTCCAGTTTCTCGTTAACTCTTCTAGTTGCTCGCAAAATTTGAAAATGTGGAGCGAGTGTAGATGGCTACAGCTCTTCCTCGAGGCCTGCCTTATTTGATGTTTGCATGCTTTATTTTGCACCTCTCAACCTGTTTGTGTGGTCTGCCCCGGTGTTAGGTTGCCCACCTCAGGGCCCACGTGTTGATTCACACTGGGGAGAAGCCTTACCCCTGCAACACCTGCGGCACCCGCTTCCGCCACCTGCAGACGCTGAAGAGTCACCTGCGGATCCACACCGGAGAGAAGCCTTACAGCGTAAGCTACCTGCGGCACACGTAATCGCAGCATCAAGAGCATTGTCCTGTCATGTTCATGACGTCTAATGAATGAACGCTCTGTGTTTTTCCAGTGCGAGAAGTGTGACCTGCACTTCCGACACAAGAGCCAGCTGCGCCTGCACCTGCGCCAGAAGCACGGGGCCGTCACAAACACCAAGATCCGCTACAAAGTGCTGACTGAGCCCTACCAGCCTATCCTGCAGGCCTGCTGAGGAGGATCACTAATCGCACCTCAATGATCTGAATCTGTCAGAATGTGAAATTTGGCTCATTAACTCACTTGTCAGTTGCAAAATTGTTAGCATCTCGTCTTGAATAGAGGCAACAACAAACAATAAATGAATGAAAAAATACAAATAGGTTACACATGGAGTAAGAGACAGTCATTTCTACAAAGCTGTTGGTTGAGGTTTGGTGAGGTTGTGCTTTAATAATACACGATTGAGACGATTAAAGAATGTTTTGCTTGAGGGTTTGCGAAGAAGTGTAAAGAAGGGGACAGGGTATGGAGCGAAAGGTAAAGTCGTACAAGTGTTGTGCATTTGTGTGCATATTGAATTGTAAAGAAATGTGTGCGTGTGAGCAGATTGAAGGAAAGATAAAGCAAGTTTTGTGAAGCAGATGTGATCAGATTTGGTGTAAATTAGAACAGACGTGGGGTTTTTCAGTTTCAAGTTACCGAAGCTTCTTTGTCTGATGTGTATTTAACTTTGATTTATCTTAACCCGATGGCCCGGCGCCTGTGTAACTTTAAAGAAAAAAGTAAAACTATGTGCTTTTCCAGTCCAAGCAGGCAAAGGACTTTTGTATCATGCTGAACAAAAAGTGAAGAAATCAAATGATGTTTGCTAAACTTTTAAACAAGACAATTCAAATAAAAATGTAATATTACTAAATCTGTATTTGTGAGAGGTAATTTGCTGGACAAAGATGGTTTTGTACAATTTAAATTAAATAACTTTTATATTAATTGGAAACGTGATCTTTGGTGTGTCATAGTGTATATATTGTATTTTAAAGAACTCAAGGTCAAGTGACTTTATTGTCATCCCAACCATGTGCAGTGGTGCAGTACACAGTGAAATGAGACGACGTTCCTCCAAGACCGTGGTGCTACATATGACTCATCCCCTGAATGACTAAAACTACTTTTGTCATAATGGCTCGCCCAGGGGGCAGCGCCACATGTTTGATGTGGTAGAGTGCCCTTCCTGACACAATCCCCGAGGGATCTATATCTCATCCCGGGATCAAACTGGAGATCTTGTTGCTTGTTAGGCGAATGTGTAAACAACTGGATAACTAAAACAACTTATTTTCAGGCTCTCTGCGCCTTCAGCCTTTCACCTCCTTTGATTTTCTTCCTCCCATTAGGAAACTCTTTTTACCCATGAATCACATCTTCTGCTCAGTAAAATTATCCCTCCATTTTTTTTTTAGTATTTGTTTTGTTTTTTCTTGGTTGCTGGTGAGGAAACAATGAAGCTGAGGGCACCTGTTTCCTCCTGGGTCTTAATAGTCCACTCTACCAGCCAATAACACGTGTGCGAGCCCGCTGGTGCTTCCTGGAGGGGCTGCAGACTCCTGCTGAACTCTCCCACCCTCTGTCATCCCTGCTTCCTGCTCCCTGATGAGTTGTGGCTAGCTGGCCTTATTGTCCACACTCGGCGGACAAACATTGGAAGCTTGAAGGGACTTTCCAACCTTCAACCCCCTCCTCCCCTACGACATGCAGCTTTTTCCCTTCATTCATACCTTTGCAGGGTTCTCCTTCTCATATGACTTCATCTGAAGGCTGTCAGATAAGAGGATGGAACAAATCTGAGGAAGTGAATATGAAATGGGAAATATGTGAAGATTATTTCATGAAGTGAGCATTAGTGAGCACAGTTTGAACATTTCAGGAAGCTACCGCAGTTATGAGTATGATGCTGCCCTAATTTGGAGAAGCATTTCCTTCCCCGAGGAACATAAAGCGCAAACCAACTACGATCGACACCCAAGGTTTCTACTGCGTTTGGAAAGAAATTTACTCCTGCAAGCAGCAGATAGAAATCAGAATCAGAACACGTCATTAATCCCTGAGGAAATTATGTGATCACAATTGTTCCAAGACAGAAAAGTAACTAACTAAACTGAATTAAATAATACAATATACACTCAACAAAAATATAAACGCAACACCTTTGTTACTGCTCCCATTCCCCATGGGATGGACGTAGAGACCTAAAATTCATTCCAGATACACAATATAACCATCCCTCCCAAACAGTGGTCACAAATCAGTCCAAATGTGTGGTAGTGGGCACATCTGCTATATTGAGATAATCCATCCCACCTCACAGGTGTGCCACATCAGGATGCTGATCTGACATCATGAGTAGTGCACAGGTGTACCTCAGACTGCCCACAACAAAAGGCCACCCTGGAATGTGCAGTTTTTTGCGCTATTGGGGGTCTGGGGACCCAGAACCGGTCAGTATCTGGTGTGACCACCATTTGCCTCATGCAGTGCAACACATCGTCGCATGGAGTCTATCAGATTGTCAATTGTGGCCTGTGGAATGTTGGTCCACTCCACTTCAATGGCTGTGCGAGGTTGTTGGATAGTCGTGGGAACTGGTACACGCTGTCGTATACGCCGGTCAAGCACATCCCGAACATGCTCAATGGGTGACATGTCCGGTGAGTATGCTGGCCATGCAAGAACTGGGACATTCTCAGCTGCCATCTGCCCTGAACAATGTGAACCATGATTCATCCGTGAAGCGCACACCTCTCCAACGTGCCAGACGCCATCGAATGTGAGCATTTGCCCACACAAGTCTGTTACGGCGACGAGCTGGAGTCAGGTCAAGACCCCGATGAGGACGACGGGCATGCAGTTGAGCGTCCCTGAGACGGTTTAAAGTGTTGGTGGATGTGCTGGAAACATTCCTCAGAGATTTTGGTCCATGTTGATATGACAGCAAAATAAAAACTACAGCTATGACTAATTCCCAGAAATCTTGAGAAATTATAGACGTATGAGGTTGCAGGGAAAACTGATCTATCAGTGAGAGTCAGAGAGTGTTTATCATATGTTACACAACTTGTCCTGCTATTGTGAAATACAATCCTGCAAAAGGCCTGTTGAGCAAGTTTGTGACGAACCGCATATTTATTGGGAAATACATAAGCTAACAGAGACAATAAACGAAGTAGAGCTCAGAAAGTGGACACTGGAGCAAAGACCACGGGAGATTAGTAGAAACTGCAACGTTTGGGTGCTATTTCTCATTTCTGTTGTAACTCCTTAGAGATTAAGTAAAACTAAAGTCTCCTGTTTGGGTTTCTATAATGCACAGTTTTTATGACTTACACAAAACTGACAATAATTGAAGTAGCTTAAATTCTTTATTATTATCTTATTAATCTGTGAGGCTTTAAATATCTTGTACACATAGTTCAACCCCAGATATCAAATCACATGGCAGCAACTTAGTGCATTGACGCATGTAGAC
The DNA here is from genome assembly GCF_057381845.1 of Rhamphochromis longiceps. NCBI lineage: Eukaryota > Metazoa > Chordata > Actinopteri > Cichliformes > Cichlidae > Rhamphochromis > Rhamphochromis longiceps. The sequence continues at coordinate 46,271,931 of NC_140559.1, forward strand.
TTGATCAGAACGACCTGCTGAAGCTGAAACTGTGGATCAGAATGAAGAAGAAAGATGATTTAAGCTGCTTTGAATGGGGCGTGGTTTTGGTGCCAGGCAAGTTGGTATTTCAGGAACTGCGGAGCTGCTGGGATTTTCCCACAGAGAACGGTCTGAAAAAGAGAAAACAGGTTAGCAGCAGGGTTGTGGTGAAGAATGTGTGAAGATATGCAGAGTAGCTCTGAATGCACAACATTGCTGTCATATCAGCATGAACCAAAATCTCTGAGGAATGTTTCCAGCACATCCACCAACACTTTAAAATAAATTTGGGAAAGAACAAAAGTCCCCTTAAAGACATAATACGTATTTCTGTTCTGACAACTTCATAATAGTTTCTATTCTGGTTACATTAGTCTTTGAGCAATGTTTTTGAAGTGTCGCAGGAGGAAAAGCAGAGTTATAATGTTAATGATGACAACTCAGCTGTTCCAGGAAAAGGCAACAGATATAAATATATTTTGTGACACAGAATTTAAAGCCAGCATTAATCATCATAGACTGATGCATTTACACAAGAAAAGACTGATCAGGAATAATATTGGTACCAAAAACTGGATGTTTACTGGTAGAGCTGGTCAGTGACTTGAAGCCTTTTCTGAGCTCTTGATTTTTAAACTTGGCTTTACCTCCCTCTACTGTCTGCACACCTGAACACTCACAGGGCAGATACTACACTATCAAACTGGAAATATTGAATACACAAGGCACATTGTATTTTTTTTCTTTCATATTCTGCACCCTGCTCACAGGATCGTTACCTGAGGATTGCTCTACAAAGGCGCAGTCTCTACTTTTCTGTCATTTTTATGAATTTTCAAAAACCCCTAATTTATTTAATCGAGCCACAAAAATATCAAAATTATCACTCATTGTGTCAGCTGGCAGCCGCCATCAGAGGTATTTTAAAGCAAATAATATATAAATGCTCGTGATCACATTTTTAAAAAGAAACCAATAAAACAAAGTATGGGCGGTCACTCAAACAAGGTCAGAATATTTTTGGGAATCAAATAAGATTCAAATATGATCCACAGCGGGATGATTTACAATGTGTTCATGTGTCCTCGTATGACTCTGGTTACATTCAGTGTGCTGCAACCTTAAAATTAAGATAATCTATTAATTCAGATAGTTATTGAAAAACAATCATATTCTCCAACATCTGTGGGACAAAGACATTAGACTGTAAGTGAGGACATCCAATAATAACAGAAGTCGTTTTAAATGAAAAATAGGTAATAAAAATAATAAAAAACAAATTATTATTATTATATTCATAATGAGGAGTCAGTTCAAAAACAATAGACAACAATATAATTATAGTCTTACAATTATTGGGGAAAATGATTATATTTTATATGTTTGTGAGTGAAAAAGGGCGAGACAGAATGATGCTTTCAGTTTCTTTTTGTTGGACAGCCATCAGTGATGCTCTGTTATGATACTTCTGCTGATTTGGTTAGGACTGCACTATTTTAATATTTAAATCCAGACCTCTCCATAAAGCCTTCTCTTTGTTTGTTATTACTTCCCGATTTACTTGAACACTTCCACGACAGACATCGGCCAAGGATAGAACCACTAACCAGATGTAAGTTTAAAATTTGTAATTCATTACATTGAATGGAGTGTGCTTATTATTTGGTGACCAGTGGATTTCCCAGTATAGCTTGGTTTTAGTCAAAGTCCGAGTCGCCGTTTGCCTTTGTTATGTATTTTTTATGATTGCAGCCTTAATAAACAGCTTGCTTTTGTTAACTTTAGTCTCCCAACGTCTGCATTTGGGTCCTCTCTTCAAAATGTGATCTGCGTCCCACAGAACAATTGTGGGATCCAACCCAACCTTTCTGTACAGAACTGCAAAATGATCACACAGCATCTCATCAATGACCTAAACAGAGCTGTCGCTTCAAATGATAATCAGACAAATTTAAAGTAGAGCATCCAGACCAGACTAGGAACCGCTTTTTGGTGACTTGTGAGGTATTTAGTAATAAATGGGTCATTTTATACATACTGTCTGGTTTTTCTTGGTTCCTGGGTAGCACTTAATACACTTCCAGGTTAAACGTTATACAGTATAGGCTCAACTGATGAGGGTTTCATTCATGATTAGATGTTGCTATTTCTTAAAAACCTTGTATTTGTTGGATAAATGTGACAAGTTAATGGCAAAAGCAACAACAGACTGATAAAAGCTTCATGAATTAACAATGTGAGACCAGCGTCACTGTACACAATTAGAGATATGAAGAACAATACACTATATTAAAGAGAAGCTAAAAATAATAAACTCTATGCATCATAAAATATTCTAAGTACCGAATGTGTTTCAGATCATTTACCAGCTGTTGTATTGAGGGTTTAATTTTCTTAACCTGAGTCTAAGGTAAGATTTTCTCAATTAGAGATGTGGTTTATCAGATTAATTCAACAGATCATTTTATTTGAATGTTAAAAGAACTAAAACGTGTTTTCATACAGTTCCTCGAGAAACACATCCAAACACAGTATCAAACAAAACAGTGACTTCCAGCATTTTAAGTGCAAGTTCTATATGAATGTCATTTCTCTACACACACACTAAAACGACACGTTTTACATTCAAAATGTTGTCATCTTTTTACTGTGTATTAAAGAAAATATGTTTTCATTATGTGGCAGATTAAAGATGCGGTGGAGTCTGTTTCTGCTTCTGATGGGTAAGTGGAAATTCTCCGCACTGCTTCCTCAGTTTTATTCTGCTAACATGTTTGTATTTTTCCGGTTTACATTCTGCTCTGATGTTTGCTGTTGTTATTATTTATTGCTGTAATTCTGTTTCTGTATTATCTTTGCTTTTTCATTTGATCTCCATCAATTCAATTGTTTCTTTTTGTTATGAATAATCCTTTTTATTTCAATCTCATGTCTTTGTTTACTGTGAACATTATCTTTATTGTATCCAAACACTAAAGTCTTATAGTCGCACACATTTGTCTTTCATTGACAAGGTCACTGAGCTCAGAGTCACACTTGTGTTGTAGACTGTTTATCTGTGAACCAGTGAGTTTGATTTGATAATGCAGCATTATTGCTAATATTTTACTGCTTTTAGGTCAGTGTTTCGTCTCCACCTGTTACCTGTATGAGTACCACTTTATTAGAGAAGACAAAACCTGGGAAGAAGCACAGAAATACTGCAGAGAGAATTATGCAGACCTGGCCAGCGTGTTTGACATGGCAGACATGGCGAGACTGCGTGAATCCAAAGAGTATGAAGGTAAAGCCTGGATTGGACTGTTCAGCAACCCAGGAAAAGAAAACAGGATGTGGCATTGGTCTCTGCCAGGGGTGAACTACACTGAACATGAAACCAGATGGGGAGCTTCTGAACCAGATGATCAAAAGGAAAATGAGAACTGTGTGAAGACAAGAGAAAACTGGGCAGATGTCACATGTGACCAAACTATGTGGTTCATCTGCTACGATGGTGAGAATATGTGGATAATAGTCTGATTTGATAATACAACTGAACTGAAAGAGAAATGGAGAGAAAGCATGTTTGAGGAATCATACAAATTATGTGTCTTTCTGTATTTCTTCAAATGTTTGTGGTGATGGAAATTTTGTTTTGTTTTGATGTTTTTCCTTAACAGGAAAGAAGAGAGACGGTAAATCCATCCATTTGATTAAAGAGCCCAAGAACTGGAGACAGGCTCAGAACTACTGCAGAGATCACTACACTGACCTGGCCAGTGGACTCGATCAGGTGGATGGGCAAGAATTTAAGATCCTGAATAAGTCCGAGAGCTCTCTGATGAATGTGTGGATCGGCCTGTTCAGAGACACCTGGAGGTGGTCAGATGGAAGTAATTTCTCTTTCAGGCACTGGGATATGGAGTCATTTAATGACGGACAAAACAGGAAATGTGCTGTGACTCTGTTAAACAGATCAGGAAAATGGAGCTCTGATGAATGCAACAATAAAAATCCTTTCTTCTGTTATGGTGGTGAGTTTCTACTAAGATTAATCTGATTTATTTTCCCCTGTAATAGGAGCATCACTAGACTTAGAAGATCCAAGGAATTGTCTGTAGAGCTCTGAGACAGGCTTGTGTTGAGGCACAGAAACATTTCTGCAGCACTGAAGGTCCCAATAAGCTCAGAGATCTTAAATAGAAGAAGTTTGAAACCACCAGGACTTTCCTAGAGCTGCCACCTCGCCAGTTAGAGAGTTTGAGGTAGAAAAGCCTTAGTCAAGGAGTGATGGTCACTCTGACAGAGCTCCAGCATTGCTCTGTGGAGAGAGGAGAATCTTCCAGAAGAACAATCATTTCTGAAGCCCTCCAACAATCAGGCCTGTTTAGTAGAGTGAGCAGACTGAAGCCACTCCTCAGTTTACCAAAATGCACCTGAAGGATGCTCAGACCATGGGAAATAAAATTCTCTGGTCTGATGAAACAAAGATTGAACTCTTAACTCTGAATGCCAAGCATCACGTCCGGAGGAAACCAGGTACCACTCATCACCGGACCAATACCATCCTTACAGTGAAGCATGGTGGTGGCAGCATCATGCTCTGGGGATGTTTATCAGCAGCAGTGACCGGGAGACAAGTCAGAGTCGAGGGAAAGATGAATGCAATGTGCAGAGACATCCTTGATGATAAGCTGCTCCAGAGTGCACCGGACATTAGATCCACATTAGGTTCATTTTATACAGGACAAGCCCCCAAGCACACGGCCAAGATAAAAACAAGTGGCTGCAGAACCACTGTGAAGGTCCTCAAGTGACCAGCAAGAGCCAAAGTTTGAACCTGATTCTCTGGAGAGATCTGAAAATGGCTGTGCACCATCCAACCTGATGGAGCTTCAGAGGTTGTGCAATGAATGGGAGAAACTGCCCTAAAATAGATATGCCAAGCTTGTAGCATCATACTCAGGAAGGCTTGAAGCTTCAAGTGTTGACAAAGATACTTCAACAAAGTGTAAATACTTACATACTGTACATGCCATATTTTTGCTTTTGATTTGCAGGAATTTCAACAATCTTTTCCCCACTTTTTCATTTTGGGGTATCATGTGCAGAACTTTGAAGTGAACAAGAAATTTAATCTATTTTGGAATAAGACTGTAACAGGACAAAATGTGGAACTGTGAATGCTTTCCAAATGCACTGTACACACTTACAATAATTAAGTATACAGCTAAAGGAAGTGAAAAACTACAATGTTTTATTGTGTACTGTCTGTATTCAAGGTAAAGTGGAACATAAGCTGCTGTTAACCAGACTTAACTGAAGTTTGATTGTTTCTGACAGATAAATTGATTCTGATCAATGAAAACAAGACCTGGGAGGAAGCCTTGGATTACTGCAGACTGCACCACACTGACCTGGTCTCCATCACTAACCCTCACCAACAGAGATGGGTGGAGAGGAGAGCCAAGAATGCCAGCAGTCCTTACATATGGGTGGGACTGCGCTACACCTGCGTGCTGGATCTGTGGTTCTGGATCAGTGACAAAGCAGTCTGCTACGAGAACTGGGCTGATAATGGAAAGATTGAGGAGTGTGGTAGGTGTGCAGCTATGGAAAGAGGAGGACGGTATCAGTGGGTCAGTCAAAGAGAACATGAGAAATATAACTTTATTTGTTCTACAGAGTAAGTTTTAAACCTCTCTGACTCACTGCAGGTTAATTACTGCAGCAGAAATAATTTGCTTTTATGATTTTTATCAAGCACTGAATGTAGAAAGATGAAAAAACAATAATAATATTGCAGTGAGTCACCCCTGTGTCTTATATTAAGAACCAAAATATGGATTAGGGGAGAAGAGACTGTATCCAACATTACAAAAGCTATATGAAAAGGGTGATTACAGTTTTTGTTTTAGGGTCTCGTGTGTGTTATTTACACAGAAAATCACAGCATGTGGTGTTAGCATATTAGCAATGAAAGCCGAGAGGAGGAACTGACATCATGTCCAGTTTCAACCAAGACGATTAACATCTATGATAAATGTTTAACCTGCTGTTTAATTTAAGTTATATCCAAGTGTGTTTGTATGATGATTAAAAGTCGCTTTTTAGAGATAAGTGGTCCTCATAGCCATGTTATAATCATTTGTTTAAAGTAAACCTCAGTCTTAACCATCTGCAGCAGTAATATTGATCCATATAACACTGATGACACTTTTACTTTTAAGGATTTTATGTATACCTTGCCAATAATAAAGTTTTATGTGTATTCAGCTGTTTTCGTTGTATTTTATTGCTTCGATTGCTAAAGGAATGGCTGTTAAAATAAATCCTCCAACATGTGTCATTGTCAGCTATTAGTAAATATTTAACTACACATGTAATACAGTTTTATTATTCTTTAACCCTGGAAGGAGTTAGTCAGTACACTGTGTTTTCATGCGTTCCAGTTTGTCTCGTTAAAGAGTGCAGGAAGAGTTTTTTCCTTGCTGAAAAGTTGCATCACACCCCTGAAGTAAAACATAATGTTCATATAAGTTGGGTGAAGAACAAAGGAATGTTTCTGAAAGAGATAATATCATTCAGTTTAAATAATAGCTAAATAACTTCTATAACCTCTTTGCTACATTCAGCGCTTCAGAGCAATGTTTTTAATGCTTTTACTTGTCATGGGAGGAAAAGCAGAGCCAGACTGATGCATTCAAACAAGAAAAGATTGCTCAGGAATAACACTGCTGCCGAAAACAGGAATTTAAGGTCTTTACTGGCAGAGCTGGAGCTGTGCGTGAGCAAAATAAGAAACCCACCTGAAGCCTTTTCTGAGCCCTGATAAGTTTTTCACTTGGCTTTGACTCCCTCTGCTGTCTGCACATCTCAACACTCACAGGGCTCTTACTGTTTGTTTGTTTTAACCGCAAACAGAAAGAGACTTTTTTTAAAAATAAAATGACTGACAAAGTGCTGATAGCGGTGGAGTTACATTAAATAAGAGAAACAACAAACTTTATGACACCCTTGATGCTAAAAAAACACTGTAGGACACTGTTAGATAACCTCCTCCCTTTAGATGAAACCATAATTTCAAAAAATCAGGTTGTCTTTGTCTAATATTAACATTTGGTTGATGATCTGAAACATGTAACAAATATGCACAAAACTAAGAAATCAGGAAAGGAGAAAACACTTTTTACAGCACTGTATTTCCTTCAGCAACAGTCTGAGAGAGCAGCATGCACAGCATACAGCTCCTGTGCTTATGTGAGCACATGGTTTAAAATCCAATTCACTTCACAACATGTCGTAACAAGTTGCACTGTATCTTTTCCCTTTCATATACTGCACCTTGATCCTCAGGATGTTTACCTGAGGCATTACAAATGGGCAGTCTGTATTTCTGCCATTTTTTAGATATTTTAGTCTGTTTTTCTGAATATAAAGCAAAAACACTAAAAATACGTTCTCTTTTATCCTTTCACTCTCTCATATTCCCACCTTCATTACATTTATTGTCAGTTTATTATGAACCTCTAATGGTTTTTATCCTTAATTCATTCATTTAATGAAAAAAATTACCACTCGTATGTCAGGTGACAGAGATGTTTAAGGCATAGCTCCCCTAGATAGGTTACAACCTGCTTAACAAGTACTATTAAAGAACAGGAGGAACTAATAAGAAAATGCTTGTGATCACTTTTCAAAAAATATACATATGTGAGGTCATTTTGCAGACGACTGGAGTTCGTGGGAAGTTTTCTGAGCGTATGGCTCATTTGCTCACATGTTTATCTTGTAATCATTTCAGAGAAATTTGCATTCAAAATGTAAATATGATCCACACTGGGAGGATTTATAACGTTACATGTACAGTGAAAAATGTGTTCATATGAAAATTAAGATAATCTCTTAATGATAGTTATTGAAAAACAGTCATATTCTCCAACGTGTGTGGGAAAGTTCAGAGACATAGGACTGTAAGTGACGACATCCAATAATAACAAAAGTGAATTTAAATGAAAAATAAGTAATAAAAAGCTAATTATCCACAGATTCAGGTCTTATTTTATCAGCAGTGTTTCAGTGTTTACATGCAAAAGTAAGGAAATTGTAAAGCGACATCAAGATAAAACACTCAGGTAAAGAACAAGCTCACAATACAAGTATAAATATTTCCATAATTTCAATATTTCTGCATATAAACGATCCAAACCATCATCAGCTTTTTCATTGGTAAAGTATATGATGAGAAGTCAGTTCAAAAACAAGAGACAACAACAAAATTATACAGTTTTACAATCATTGAGGAAAAAGCTATAAGCTACAACACGTAACAGAATACTGCTTTCATACGTGCAAAAAACTCCCTCGTCTTTATCTTTCTGAAAGCAGCAGCAGTATTTTAATATATAAATTCCGATCTTTGCATAATGAGCTCTCTGTGTTTGCTTTTATTTCAGTGTTTATTTGAACCCTTCGAGGAAAGAGGCCAAATTAGACAAAGGACCAAAAGACTAACCAGATGTAAGTTTGAAATCTGTAATTCATTGCATGTTTTGTGTTTGTTTATGTTTATATATATTTATATATTTTCAAAATCAATTTCTAAGATATGCAGCAGACTGGATTTAAAAGAAAAGCACCTTTAAACCGAAGAATCAGCCTTAATATAATATCAGTTATGTTAAGCAGACTCTTTCATGCATGCAGACTACCAGAGAAAACAGATCTGGCAGCTCCTGACCTCAACAATAAGACACCTCTGTATTAGTACAGCATGGAGTATTTTTACAACAGTGATAAAGCCTAATTCTATGTTTTGATGTATACATGAGTGATGTAAAACATTTAAACTCTGGCTGCCTGCTCGTGTCTGCATTTGGGTCCAGCTGAACTTCCAATCTGTACACCCAGATTATAATGATGATTATAACCAGACCATCTATGAAATGAAACATGATTTCATTATCTAATGAAATATTTATTTAATCCGGCAGATTAAAGATGCAGTGGAGTCTCTTTCTGCTGATTCTGATGGGTAAGTGGAAAATTCTGATTGAGTTTCCCTATAGAGATGATATTTCTCTACCTGGTGTGTGTTTTGTTGAATCCTACAAACTTACCGTGTTTTTTGTAATGTCTTGTCTTCTTACTTCTTCTGTCTTTTCTTTGTTTTTCCATTTGATTTTCATCTATTTGTTTTATCTGCACACATTTGTCTTTCATTGACAAGGTCACTGAGCTCAGAGTCACACTTGTGTTGTAGACTGTTTATCTGTGAACCAGTGAGTTTGATTTGATAATGCAGCATTATTGCTAATATTTTACTGCTTTTAGGTCAGTGTTTCGTCTCCACCTGTTACCTATATGAGTACCACTTTATTAGAGAAGACAAAACCTGGGAAGAAGCACAGAAATACTGCAGAGAGAATTATGCAGACCTGGCCAGCGTGTTTGACATGGCAGACATGGCGAGACTGCGTGAATCCAAAGAGTATGAAGGTAAAGCCTGGATTGGACTGTTCAGCAACCCAGGAAAAGAAAACAGGATGTGGCATTGGTCTCTGCCAGGGGTGAACTACACTGAACATGAAACCAGATGGGGATCTTCTGAACCAGATGATCAAAAGGAAAATGAGAACTGTGTGAAGACAAGAGAAAACTGGGCAGATGTCACATGTGACCAAACTATGTGGTTCATCTGCTACGATGGTGAGAATATGTGGATAATAGTCTGATTTGATAATACAACTGAACTGAAAGAGAAATGGAGAGAAAGCATGTTTGAGGAATCATACAAATTATGTGTCTTTCTGTATTTCTTCAAAATGTTTGTGGTGATGGAAATTTTGTTTTGTTTCGATGTTTTGCTTAACAGAAAAGAAGAGAGACGGTAAATCCATCCATTTGATTGAGGAGAAGATAACCTGGACAAAGGCTCAGAAGTACTGCAGAGATCACTACACTGACCTGGCCAGTGGACTCGATCAGGTGGATGGGCAAGAATTTAAGATCCTGAATAAGTCCGAGAGCTCTCTGATGAATGTGTGGATCGGCCTGTTCAGAGACACCTGGAGGTGGTCAGATGGAAGTAATTTCTCTTTCAGGCACTGGGATATGGAGTCATTTAATGATGGACAAAACAAAAAGAAATGTGCTTCGACTCTGTTAAACAGATCAAGAAAATGGAGCTCTGATGAATGCAACAAAAAAAAATTATTTCTTCTGTTATGGTGGTGAGTTTCTACTAAGATTAATCTGATTTATTTTCCCTGTAATAGGAGCATCATTAGAAGATCCAAGGAATTGTCTGTAGAGCTCTGAGACAGGCTTGTGTTGAGAGGCACAGAAACATTTCTGCAGCACTGAAGGTCCCAATAAGCTCAGAGATCTTAAATGGAAGAAGTTTGAAACCACCAGGACTTTCCTAGAGCTGCCACCTCGCCAGTTAGAGAGTTTGAGGTAGAAAAGCCTTAGTCAAGGAGTGATGGTCACTCTGACAGAGCTCCAGCATTGCTCTGTGGAGAGAGGAGAATCTTCCAGAAGAACAATCATTTCTGAAGCCCTCCAACAATCAGGCCTGTTTAGTAGAGTGAGCTAGTGATGGTAAATTTGATTCTTTTTGAATAAGCTGCTCCAGAGTGCACCGGACATTAGATCCACATTAGGTTCATTTTATACAGGACAAGCCCCCAAGCACACGGCCAAGATAAAAACAAGTGGCTGCAGAACCACTGTGAAGGTCCTCAAGTGACCAGCAAGAGCCAAAGTTTGAACCTGATTCTCTGGAGAGATCTGAAAATGGCTGTGCACCATCCAACCTGATGGAGCTTCAGAGGTTGTGCAATGAATGGGAGAAACTGCCCTAAAATAGATACGCCAAGCTTGTAGCATCATACTCAGGAAGGCTTGAAGCTTCAAGTGTTGACAAAGATACTTCAACAAAGTGTAAATACTTACATACTGTACATGCCATATTTTTGCTTTTGATTTGCAGGAATTTCAACAATCTTTTCCCCACTTTTTCATTTTGGGGTATCATGTGCAGAACTTTGAAGTGAACAAGAAATTTAATCTATTTTGGAATAAGACTGTAACAGGACAAAATGTGGAACTGTGAATGCTTTCCAAATGCACTGTACACACTTACAATAATTAAGTATACAGCTAAAGGAAGTGAAAAACTACAATGTTTTATTGTGTACTGTCTGTATTCAAGGTAAAGTGGAACATAAGCTGCTGTTAACCAGACTTAACTGAAGTTTGATTGTTTCTGACAGATAAATTGATTCTGATCAATGAAAACAAGACCTGGGAGGAAGCCTTGGATTACTGCAGACTGCACCACACTGACCTGGTCTCCATCACTAACCCTCACCAACAGAGATGGGTGGAGAGGAGAGCCAAGAATGCCAGCAGTCCTTACATATGGGTGGGACTGCGCTACACCTGCGTGCTGGATCTGTGGTTCTGGATCAGTGACAAAGCAGTCTGCTACGAGAACTGGGCTGATAATGGAAAGATTGAGGAGTGTGATAGGTGTGCAGCTATGGAAAGAGGAGGACGGTATCAGTGGGTCAGTCAAAGAGAACATGAGAAATATAACTTTATTTGTTCTACAGAGTAAGTTTTAAACCTCTCTGACTCACTGCAGGTTAATTACTGCAGCAGAAATAATTTGCTTTTATGATTTTTATCAAGCACTGAATGTAGAAAGATGAAAAAACAATAATAATATTGCAGTGAGTCACCCCTGTGTCTTATATTAAGAACCAAAATATGGATTAGGGGAGAAGAGACTGTATCCAACATTACAAAAGCTATATGAAAAGGGTGATTACAGTTTTTGTTTTAGGGTCTCGTGTGTGTTATTTACACAGAAAATCACAGCATGTGGTGTTAGCATATTAGCAATGAAAGCCGAGAGGAGGAACTGACATCATGTCCAGTTTCAACCAAGACGATTAACATCTATGATAAATGTTTAACCTGCTGTTTAATTTAAGTTATATCCAAGTGTGTTTGTATGATGATTAAAAGTCGCTTTTTAGAGATAAGTGGTCCTCATAGCCATGTTATAATCATTTGTTTAAAGTAAACCTCAGTCTTAACCATCTGCAGCAGTAATATTGATCCATATAACACTGATGACACTTTTACTTTTAAGGATTTTATGTATACCTTGCCAATAATAAAGTTTTATGTGTATTCAGCTGTTTTCGTTGTATTTTATTGCTTCGATTGCTAAAGGAATGGCTGTTAAAATAAATCCTCCAACATGTGTCATTTTCAGCTATTAGTAAATATTTAACTACACATGTAATACAGTTTTATTATTCTTTAACCCTGGAAGGAGTTAGTCAGTACACTGTGTTTTCATGCGTTCCAGTTTGTCTCGTTAAAGAGTGCAGGAAGAGTTTTTTCCTTGCTGAAAAGTTGCATCACACCCCTGAAGTAAAACATAATGTTCATATAAGTTGGGTGAAGAACAAAGGAATGTTTCTGAAAGAGATAATATCATTCAGTTTAAATAATAGCTAAATAACTTCTATAACCTCTTTGCTACATTCAGCGCTTCAGAGCAATGTTTTTAATGCTTTTACTTGTCATGGGAGGAAAAGCAGAGCCAGACTGATGCATTCAAACAAGAAAAGATTGCTCAGGAATAACACTGCTGCCGAAAACAGGAATTTAAGGTCTTTACTGGCAGAGCTGGAGCTGTGCGTGAGCAAAATAAGAAACCCACCTGAAGCCTTTTCTGAGCCCTGATAAGTTTTTCACTTGGCTTTGACTCCCTCTGCTGTCTGCACATCTCAACACTCACAGGGCTCTTACTGTTTGTTTGTTTTAACCGCAAACAGAAAGAGACTTTTTTTAAAAATAAAATGACTGACAAAGTGCTGATAGCGGTGGAGTTACATTAAATAAGAGAAACAACAAACTTTATGACACCCTTGATGCTAAAAAAACACTGTAGGACACTGTTAGATAACCTCCTCCCTTTAGATGAAACCATAATTTCAAAAAATCAGGTTGTCTTTGTCTAATATTAACATTTGGTTGATGATCTGAAACATGTAACAAATATGCACAAAACTAAGAAATCAGGAAAGGAGAAAACACTTTTTACAGCACTGTATTTCCTTCAGCAACAGTCTGAGAGAGCAGCATGCACAGCATACAGCTCCTGTGCTTATGTGAGCACATGGTTTAAAATCCAATTCACTTCACAACATGTCGTAACAAGTTGCACTGTATCTTTTCCCTTTCATATACTGCACCTTGATCCTCAGGATGTTTACCTGAGGCATTACAAATGGGCAGTCTGTATTTCTGCCATTTTTTAGATATTTTAGTCTGTTTTTCTGAATATAAAGCAAAAACACTAAAAATACGTTCTCTTTTATCCTTTCACTCTCTCATATTCCCACCTTCATTACATTTATTGTCAGTTTATTATGAACCTCTAATGGTTTTTATCCTTAATTCATTCATTTAATGAAAAAAATTACCACTCGTATGTCAGGTGACAGAGATGTTTAAGGCATAGCTCCCCTAGATAGGTTACAACCTGCTTAACAAGTACTATTAAAGAACAGGAGGAACTAATAAGAAAATGCTTGTGATCACTTTTCAAAAAATATACATATGTGAGGTCATTTTGCAGACGACTGGAGTTCGTGGGAAGTTTTCTGAGCGTATGGCTCATTTGCTCACATGTTTATCTTGTAATCATTTCAGAGAAATTTGCATTCAAAATGTAAATATGATCCACACTGGGAGGATTTATAACGTTACATGTACAGTGAAAAATGTGTTCATATGAAAATTAAGATAATCTCTTAATGATAGTTATTGAAAAACAGTCATATTCTCCAACGTGTGTGGGAAAGTTCAGAGACATAGGACTGTAAGTGACGACATCCAATAATAACAAAAGTGAATTTAAATGAAAAATAAGTAATAAAAAGCTAATTATCCACAGATTCAGGTCTTATTTTATCAGCAGTGTTTCAGTGTTTACATGCAAAAGTAAGGAAATTGTAAAGCGACATCAAGATAAAACACTCAGGTAAAGAACAAGCTCACAATACAAGTATAAATATTTCCATAATTTCAATATTTCTGCATATAAACGATCCAAACCATCATCAGCTTTTTCATTGGTAAAGTATATGATGAGAAGTCAGTTCAAAAACAAGAGACAACAACAAAATTATACAGTTTTACAATCATTGAGGAAAAAGCTATAAGCTACAACACGTAACAGAATACCGCTTTCATACGTGTAAAAAACTCCCTCGTCTTTATCTTTCTGAAAGCAGCAGCAGTATTTTAATATATAAATTCCGATCTTTGCATAATGAGCTCTCTGTGTTTGCTTTTATTTCAGTGTTTATTTGAACCCTTCGAGGAAAGAGGCCAAATTAGACAAAGGACCAAAAGACTAACCAGATGTAAGTTTGAAATCTGTAATTCATTGCATGTTTTGTGTTTGTTTATGTTTATATATATTTATATATTTTCAAAATCAATTTCTAAGATATGCAGCAGACTGGATTTAAAAGAAAAGCACCTTTAAACCGAAGAATCAGCCTTAATATAATATCAGTTATGTTAAGCAGAGACTCTTTCATGCATGCAGACTACCAGAGAAAACAGATCTGGCAGCTCCTGACCTCAACAATAAGACACCTCTGTATTAGTACAGCATGGAGTATTTTTACAACAGTGATAAAGCCTAATTCTATGTTTTGATGTATACATGAGTGATGTAAAACATTTAAACTCTGGCTGCCTGCTCGTGTCTGCATTTGGGTCCAGCTGAACTTCCAATCTGTACACCCAGATTATAATGATGATTATAACCAGACCATCTATGAAATGAAACATGATTTCATTATCTAATGAAATATTTATTTAATCCGGCAGATTAAAGATGCAGTGGAGTCTCTTTCTGCTGATTCTGATGGGTAAGTGGAAAATTCTGATTGAGTTTCCCTATAGAGATGATATTTCTCTACCTGGTGTGTGTTTTGTTGAATCCTACAAACTTACCGTGTTTTTTGTAATGTCTTGTCTTCTTACTTCTTCTGTCTTTTCTTTGTTTTTCCATTTGATTTTCATCTATTTGTTTTATCTGCACACATTTGTCTTTCATTGACAAGGTCACTGAGCTCAGAGTCACACTTGTGTTGTAGACTGTTTATCTGTGAACCAGTGAGTTTGATTTGATAATGCAGCATTATTGCTAATATTTTACTGCTTTTAGGTCAGTGTTTCATCTCCACCTGTTACCTGTATGAGTACCACTTTATTAGAGAAGACAAAACCTGGGAAGAAGCACAGAAATACTGCAGAGAGAATTATGCAGACCTGGCCAGCGTGTTTGACATGGCAGACATGGCGAGACTGCGTGAATCCAAAGAGTATGAAGGTAAAGCCTGGATTGGACTGTTCAGCAACCCAGGAAAAGAAAACAGGATGTGGCATTGGTCTCTGCCAGGGGTGAACTACACTGAACATGAAACCAGATGGGGAGCTTCTGAACCAGATGATCAAAATCAAAATGAGAACTGTGTGAAGACAAGAGGAAACTGGACACATGCCAGATGTGACCAAATGATGCCGTTCATCTGCTACGATGGTGAGAATATGTGGATAATAGTCTGATTTGATAATACAACTGAACTGAAAGAGAAATGGAGAGAAAGCATGTTTGAGGAATCATACAAATTATGTGTCTTTCTGTATTTCTTCAAAATGTTTGTGGTGATGGAAATTTTGTTTTGTTTTGATGTTTTGCTTAACAGAAAAGAAGAGAGACGGTAAATCCATCCATTTGATTGAGGAGAAGATAACCTGGACAAAGGCTCAGAAGTACTGCAGAGATCACTACACTGACCTGGCCAGTGGACTCGATCAGGTGGATGGGGAAGAATTTAAGATCCTGAAAAAGTCTCAGGATTTGTGGATCGGCCTGTTCAGAGACACCTGGAGGTGGTCAGATGGAAGTAATTTCTCTTTCAGGCACTGGGATATGGAGTCATTTAATGACGGACAAAACAAAAAGAAATGTGCTTCGACTCTGTTAAACAGATCAGGAAAATGGAGCTCTGATGAATGCAACAAAAAAAATTATTTCTTCTGTTATGGTGGTGAGTTTCTACTAAGATTAATCTGATTTATTTTCCCCTGTAATAGCAGCATCATTAGAAGATCCAAGGAATTGTCTGTAGAGCTCTGAGACAGGCTTGTGTTGAGGCACTAGAGCTGGGCGATATAAGATTTTTTCATATCACGATATGTTTTTTTCATTTCAGGCGATAACGATATCTATCACGATATAAGTCAAATAACTATATTTGTAAGATTTAAATGTGAAATAATCAGCAGCTTGTTTTTATTTAAATATTTATTTCCCATAATAAGTTCATCCATTAAGCGGACGCGAATGGATGGATGAAGTTCAACAGGGTAGATGTACTTAAGGAACATGAGACTTTTTCAGATAAATAAAGGCAAATATTGCAAACTACACAAAAGGCAGCCACTAAGGCGTTTAAGTTTCAAAATAGAACAAACGAAATAGACTAAATTGTCAATTCCACTTAGAAACAAAATATTAATTCTAAAAATAAATCTTAGTTTGTTTTACAGAAGAACAGACAAAACTGACTAACTTTTGTCAATATCAAATAAACTGAGAACTAAAAGGAAATTCTCAATCTCTCCTTGTTGTATAGCTTAGCTTTTCAAACAGTTTTAACAGTTACTTTAGTCTGACAAAAGCCGAATGACGAATTAGCGCTTCCAGTCAGAGACTGAGGCTACGTCCACACGTACACGGGTATTTTTGAAAACGGAGATTTTCCGTTTTCGTTTTAAAAAATAATCCCGTCCACACATAAAGGCAGAAATGAAGGAAAACGCTGCTATGAACATGCCAAAGCAGCAGGTGGCGCTAGATTCCTAACCGTGCAGAAATGTTGGCCAATCAGAAGTCTAGAAGCCTCGGTGGGAAAAAGTAAACAAAGCTGGGGCATAGAAGCAGAACCGAGTCGTATGTGTGGAGGGACAGTAACTGTGTGTATTTGTAAGCATTTAAACACTGCAGAGAGTAGAATTAACAGTAACAGTATTGTAGAAATTCATTTAATTGAAAGATTGAGGAGTGTGATAGGTGTGCAGCTATGGAAAGAGGAGGACGGTATCAGTGGGTCAGTCAAAGACAAAATGAGAAATATAACTTTATTTGTTCTACAGAGTAAGTTTTAAACCTCTCTGACTCACTGCAGGTTAATTACTGCAGCAGAAATAATTTGCTTTTATGATTTTTATCAAGCACTTAAGAGATTAAAGATTAAAAATATCTATGTCATAAGTATGATTGAAAATGATGATTTAAAACTTACCATGTCATAAACATTTTTTTCTGGATGTGCTCTATTATTCTAGAGAGAATATAGTGTGTTAAAAAAAAAGCTCAGTCTTAACCATCTGCAGCAGTTAAATTGATCCTTATAACAGAAGAAATACTTTTACTTTTATCATTTTATCTATAAATTTCTAATAATAAAGTATTATGTGTATTCAGGTGTTTTCATCGTGTTGTTTCTTTTGCAAAAGGAATGGTTCTCAAATAATATCCTTCAACACTCATCATTGTCAGGTAATAGTTGATATTTAACCTAAAATAAAATAAAAATTAACAGTTATTTAATCAGGAAGGAATGTGGACAGGTGAGTGACGAAGTGTTTCTCCCACTGAAAAAGCTACATGCAGATGCAGATGAACAGAATCAGCTTTTTGGATTTAAGGTCATTTATGTGAGTTTGCCTGTGAGTCAGAAATAAATCAAATCTGGTCAGTTGTAATTTTTGAACCTTGTTGTTGCTTCCCTTTAGTGTCTGTATCCTGAACACCTACAAGGCAGATAACCGTTAAACCTGTTTCACTCTACACTGTCTACATACTTTTACCGGCTCATCTGATTGGTTGATAACACACTATAGAGAATCTCTGGTCCTTAACAGCCCATGGTTTCAAGTCTAAGCCACTGGATTACCTATTTTGTTTTGGGGTTTGTTTGTTTTTTTGCTTCTTTCTTGAAGTTGTGCATCTTCCAGGTTCTTAAAATCTCATCATCAACAAGCAGCTCTGAAAGGATATTAATCTAGATAATGACAGGAGAATAAAATTAGTCTTTAGTGCCCTACTGGGAAGTTTATTTAACTATTGTAGGAAAAAATTTAGCTCAAAAACTTTTGGATTTTTATAAAATCTGAAGTGGTCTGAAATTCCACTTCACTTAAAAAGACACAACGCATCTTATATTTATGTAAACCTAGTGATAAGACTTGTTTTTTCAGATAAGATTCATCTTGTTTTCATGGCAGTATGCGCGTGAGGACTGCGCACGCGCACCGGTTGTAAGTTTCCTGAGTGTACTCGTGGGTGGACTACAGAGCCTTATTGTGTAATTTAACTGTTTACAAAAGTGAAACTGGAGACCGTGGACCACGAGGTGGTCCGGGGAAAAGAATGCACCGGGGGTGAGTTGTGTCGCCGTGAGCAGCGCAGTGAGGCTTTGCTCAGCTGTTTACAGTTAATCGGTCAGCCGGCTTTTTCACTCTCACTCCGCTAGAAAAGGTGAAGTTCTCACAGTGAACGCTGTCATACCTCTGCTCACGCGCACACGTTAATAATGACGTCACTTGAGACCTCTGACTTGCGCTTGAAACACATTTTCAAATAGTTTAGCTGGAAAACATGAAAAGCAGTTATTTTTGTGTCGCCTCGGACAGCCAGTGCGCACGCGCCAAATGCGTCGACGTCAAGTGCATGTGATAATGATTGGGGAGAAGGCACGTGCACAATGTCCACCGCGCGGTCGTCCACCTGTTCGAGTGTAGCCGGCAAAACATTTAGCTTTCGTTTGAAGTTTGTGTGAAATGTATCTCCGAGTCTGTGAATCAGCCTTTAAAATAACCAGTTAGTGTTAGTCACCACAGGCAACTCGGACAGACATGGACTTCTTTCTTTATAGGAAATAAACCCAGCTTCATTACAGCGAGCTGTCGGGGTTATCTGCGTTAACAGAACCCTCGTACAAGCTGCTGACAACTTTGTAGGCTGTAGGAAACGAATGGTGGACATAGCAGCTGGTCCTGTTTAAGTGTCTGCTGTCCCCCTTTTATCTAACTCTGCCGGACTGCTTCTTCTTCTGCAGGTAAAACTCAAAGTGTACATTTTGTTATGGTGAAGCAGACAAGCAGTGGGTCAAAGTTGTATTTGTTGAGAATGACATTTTACTTTTAGTTTCATGATGGCTTTAAGTCTTAAGTCTTTGAGCTCATGTGTGTTAGCAGCAAATTCCTGTGATTCCTTCTGCTGAGCAGTGAGTAACATTAGGTTATGGGTGGATTTGGTGGTTTAACTTTCTGATGCTTTGACTCATTTGTAACTTATTGCTCGGATGTTGCTCAGCCGGACAGTCTGCACTATTATTGTCTGACTCCAGTATGGTGTGTTATAATTACATGCATGCAAGGAAAAGCCATAACATACATATTTATACATAAGGTAAATATTTGTAAGGTAAGACTCCAGCACCTGTGTTACCTGGGGCAGTCAAGAGAAGGTATTTGAGGAGCACCAGCCTCAAAGAGATGAGACTGGTGGTGAGAGGCCAGCTCAGCAATATGAATGAGCTCGAATCCATTGGTACAAATTCCAGCACGATAAATCTACGAGTAAGATGGAGAGGGGATTGCAGTCAGGGATGAAACTCTGGATGAAACTCATAATCTTCTCTTTAATGTTTTTCTTTCTTAATCACATTAAATTGATGGATATACACATCAAAACCTTAAATCTAATCAACATAGACATATTTACATATTTACTCATCAACATACACCACCAAACAATTCACAATATAACATATACCCTTGCAAACATTTATGGACCCAACAATGTGGACCTATCCTTGTTTCATAGCTTTTTCTCTTTTATTAAGATAATTGTTTATAAATGACTCGACAATTACTACAATAGATGGATATCTTAATACACTTTTCACCCCTAAAATATATTCATATTCCAATAGCAACTCCAGATTCTGACATTCAACATATATAATAAACCATTATATGAACTCTTACGGACTTGATGATAGTTGGAGAATAAATAATCCCACATCTAGACAGTAAACATATTACCCCCCCCCCCCACCCACCCATCAATCCAGGAACGTGATCATTGTGTGGAAGGTATTAACCCACAAAAAACACAATTTATCATTAAACAGCTTAAATACGACAGCTTCCAATATAGCAGTAAAGAAGGAGTCAGCATAAATGTGAAAATTAAACTGGAGAACCATTTCAGAATCCCCAAGACATCAACAACGTTTTCAAATCCTTCTATAATCAGTTATATAAACTAGATCCTAATCCAAACCAAAATTATATAGAACACTTCTCAAAAGAAAAGGATCGTTCTAATTTCTCCACTGAACAAGCTAATATAACAAGCTTTTATTATGACAACAAAAGAACAGGGCAGACATGTCAGTGATGGCCGATATGGGTGCTTCTGAGTTGGGGGGTGATTGGGATGTGCCCTGGGATATCAGCTCCCTACATGCCTTTTGTTGGCTTGCTCTGGGGCCGACAGTTTAAAGGGGATTCAAAAGGAAATCACAATTTAATAAAATTGCCCCTCCCCTTAATTCATGTATTTTTACTACTTATAGTAGTGTCATTACGAGGTATAATTATTATTTTATGTTATTATTATTATTATTATTATTATTATTATCATCATCATCATCATCATCATCATAGACAATATTGCATTTCAGGGCATTTTTTTTATTTGTTTATTTTTGTTATTTCTTTAGCATATATAGTTTATATAGTTTTCATGACTATGAAATTATTTCATGTACCTTTTTTTTTTAATCAACACATACTTTACTGTGCATAGTTAACGGAGTACACTGGACTCAGTTTAATAATATTTTCACACAGTTTGCTTATCTTTTTGTCTGTTGACCTGTCCTTACTGGTCTTGTTTACCTCACACAAAAAAAGGATGACTGCTCCCCAAGGTTACTTGCTTCAAAAGTGTCTCAGGTGCCTAAAGACAGACCATGATGAGGAACATAGAAGCTCAAGCTCCCGCATGAAGTGCGAAAGGGCGTAAAGGATGGCACAGAGGCTCTTATCGTGTCAGCACAAGTGTCCCTAAACACCAAATCCACAGTGGGAGAAGTCTGCCACAGCTGACAGGGCCCAAGCTGCAGACTGCCACGGTGAGAGAAACCACTAAAGCTGGTTGAGAACAGCAGGGCTCCTGTGGGACTGACAGTTCCAGGCAGACGAGCAGCTGCCGGTAAACCAACCATATAACCATAGCGGTGTGTGACAAGGAACAGAAAACCACAGTTGTGATAGCCTGGCAATCCCCAGTGGACGGCAACATCAAGAAGAAAGAGCACATAAGGCAAGGCAAGTTTATTTATATAGCACAATTCAACAACAAGGTGCTTCAAAGTGCTTTACAGAGACATTAAAAAACAAAAACAAATAAAAAGCATGATTTAAAATTGATTTAAAAAAAACAGTAGTTTAGGTCTGCATCCATCACTACACCCAAATTTCTCGCCTGGTTGGTGGTTTTTAGGTGTATAGATTGAAGTTCTCTGGTGACCTGTAATCGTTTTTCTTTGGCGCCAAAGACTATTACCTCAGTTTTGTTTTTGTTTAGCTGGAGAAAATTGTGGCACAACCAGTCATTAATTTCCTCAATGCATTTACCAAGAGCCTGTACAGGGCCTTGGTCTCCTGGTGACATTGTGATATATACTTGTGTGTCATCTGCATAGCTATGATAGTTTATGTTGTTCTTTATAATCTGTACCAGTGGGAGCATCTAAATGTTAAACAGAAGGGGTCCCAAGATGGAACCTTGGGGAACTCCACATGTGATACTTATCTGCTCAGTTACCTATTGATACAAAGTATTTCCTGTTTTCTAAGTATGTTTTGAACCAGTTTAGTACAGTTCCTGAAAGACCTGCCCAGTTCTCCAGTCGTTTGAGTAATATGTTGTGGTCAACTGTATCAAATGCTGCACTGAGATCCAGTAAAACTAAGACTGACATTTTTCCACTGTCTGTATTCAGACATATGTCATTAAACACTTTGGTCAGAGAGGTTTCAGTGCTGTGGTTCTGTCTAAAACCTGACTGGAAGGCATCGTAGCAATTATTCTGTTTTAAGAAGTAACTGAGCTGTTGAGAAACTGCTTTTTCAATGATCTTACTTAAAAATGGGAGATTTGAGATCGGCCTGTAGTTGTTCATTTGTGTCTTGTCAAGATTGTCCTTTTTCAGTATAGGTTTGATTACAGCAGTTTTTAGTGGTTTTGGAAACACACCTGATAATAAAGAAAAGTTGACGATCTGTAACAGGTCTGACTCTAAAGTCTTTGAGACCTTTTTGAAAAAACTTGTTGGCAGGACATCTAAACAGCAAGAGGAGGAGTTCAGTAAAACAAAGGGCTGAAGAAACAGTTGGAGCAGATGTGGAAGGTAAAGTTGAAAAGGGTCCTAGTGATAATGGGAGCATTAGGAGCTGTAACCCAGAGTTGCAGCAGATTCCAGGAACAACATCTCGGCGTCAGAGCTCCATGTGGAAGAGTGCAGTCTTGGGGTGTGAAGGAGATTTTGCATATATATGTGTGAGCTGATGACTCACGTGGAAGAGGAAGTAGTTTTCAGGGAGATAAATGGCTGACAGCTGAACAGAAACCAGAAAAACGAAAGTGAAAATGTGGGAAATAACACATCATAGAAAGTCATTAACAGCATCACAATGGCTGTAGTGGCTCACAAGCTTTTCTTCATAAAGTTAAAGAGATACTGATACTTTACAGATATGTATTTACCCTTTTTAATACTCTGCAAGTTACCTTTTTATTCAT
This sequence comes from Rhamphochromis longiceps, assembly GCF_057381845.1. Classification (NCBI taxonomy): domain Eukaryota; kingdom Metazoa; phylum Chordata; class Actinopteri; order Cichliformes; family Cichlidae; genus Rhamphochromis; species Rhamphochromis longiceps. The sequence continues at coordinate 46,294,921 of NC_140559.1, forward strand.
TGTGTTTGACACTGCATCCATAGTGTGATGATTGTTTACAATACTTGTCACTAATCATGAATAAAAGCCTCTGTTTAACTTGTATGTAAATCTGGGTCAAAAGACTGTGCAGAATGAGTATTACCCATTTTATGACTTTTTATAGCTGTGAATGTTTAACGAGTATGACCCAGATTGAGGTCAGCTGATAAGTCAAAGTCAAACAAAACATCGTAATTTATGGTTAGAATAAATAAACAGAGCTGCTTTGTAAATCATTCATAATTTATAAAGAGATGCAACACCGTTAAACTCTGAGTTATGTTGACACACTCAGACTTGCACCATGTTCCCCTCTGGCAGTGAAATATGATTTATCATTGATCAAAACCAGTGAGCGTGTAAATATTTGATCAGAGCTGATGTATGAACACTTCAGCGGTTACTGTCACCTCTCACCTATATTTTCTTGTCAAATGAAGACCTGCAGCTGAGTCACACATGCATGGGTCAACCAGACCATTTATTGGCCTGTGGGAAGTTAATCAATTATGGCTTTTGAGAATCACAGACAGGATCTGAGACTTGTTCTGCACTCATTCATTGTTCTCCTCACCTGCATTTCAGATAACTCTCCTTTGGAAATGACCAACATAAAGTCCAAATCGCAGAGCCAGAGCGATGAGGCCGAGGGCCCGGATGGAGGCTGGGGCTGGGTGCTGGTTGTCGCCATGTTTGTCAGCTCGAGCCTCGTGTTCGGCCTGATGCGGAGCCTGGGCATCTTCTTTGTGGAGTTCGTTCAGTACTTCGAGGAGAGCGCCCAGGCCATCTCCTGGATCTCGTCCACCGGCCTGGCAGCTCAGCAGTTCTTCAGTGAGTCATTGATGTTTGTGGAAGTGTGAGTGTGCAGTTTGTAGTATTACAGGTGACAACTGTACAGTAATTATTTTTCTTTCTTAATGCATTAAAACACTTATGGTGAGACTAAAGGGTAAATACAGACTACTACAGGATGCATATGTGACCCTGTTTGGATTAAGGTCTTTCAACCTTAAATCTTCTAAAGGGGGGAAAAGGTTGATATAGTTATAAATAAATGATGTAAATGTGTTTGCTTGTTCTGCAGGTCCACTGGCCGCTGCACTGTGTAATGCTTACAATCCCAGAGTGGTGGTGATGACGGGAGGCTTTCTGGCCGGGCTCGGCCTCACACTTGCCTCGCAGTCCACCTGTCTCGTACACCTCTACCTCACGATGGGAGTAATTTCAGGTAACGTGTATTAGAGTCTTAAACCACCAGTTTTAGCCCGCTTTAGCTCCTGTTTTTTGGCACATCCAGTGAAAAGCATCGGTACACAGCTGTAGCACTTTCAACTTTAACTTACAGTTAGGGTTAGCTGGGTGTCACAATGTTACGGTAAAAATGTTAAAAATACTTAATTCAGTGCCAGCAGTCATAATTAAACTCACTTTTTAAAGAAAGATGACTTCTGCACATCGTGCAGAAACAAGATTCCGTTCAGTTCAGTTCTGCTTTATTTATACAGCACCAAGTCACAACAACGGTTATCCCAAGGTGCTTTATTTTGAATGTAAAGACCCTACAACAATACAGAGAAAACCCCAACAATTAGATGATCCCCTATGAGCAAGCACTTGGCGACAGTAGGAAGGAAAAAAAACCCTTAAAAAGGAAGAAACCTCCCACAGAACGAGGCTCAAGGAGGGACACCCATCTGCTTTGCTTTTCTGGGCGTGAGGGGAGGGAGGCGGAACAAAACCATGCTGTGGAAGAGAGCCAGAGATTAATAATAATTCACAAAAAGACAAAATACAAGTCAGAATGACTCAGACACAGGTAAATGTTCAAAATGAACACGCTGCACTGCTGAACTCATTTCAAGCCGTGTGACAAAAAGCACAAAACTGCATCTGAGACGTGACATCACAGACGAGCAGCAGGTGTATTTCAGGCGTGAGTCACTCACACAGGTGCAACTACACTCTTGTTACGCTGCAGAGTGTAGTTGTTTTCAGTTATTGCTGCTTCTATGCATGCCATGAGCTAACTGTCCCCCCTCACTACACCGTCACCAACAGATCTGCTTTAAGTTTGGTGCTTCAAGATGTTTTGTACACACACCGTGTACTGCATACATCAGTGGTATTATTTTGTACTATTTACCTTGTGCACTTTGCCAGTGTTCTTCTACTCGTGTTGTGGTGTTCACGCTCATTTGATATGATAGTGCATCCACCCAGTTTCCCGCACTCATCAGAGGAAGAGCGCAAAAAATTGATTTTTGTTTTCCAAGTCAGGTGATGGGTCAGAGAAACATTTTTATTTCACATTTACAATATGTTAAGTTGTGTCTCCCATCTGCGGAGCCTGAGGTTGTCTTACAGCTTTGTAACATTTACTGACCGAAAGTAGGATTTTCTTTTCTTTTTCTTTTTTTTTTTCCAGGGTTTAAAGAGGGTTTTAACAGTTAACCGATTAACTCATAAAGTAGTGAACTGCTCGCTTGCCTCTCATGGTGTACTTTGCTCGCTTTGTGCTCCAGGTTTTGGATGGGGGATGGTCTTCACTCCCATGGTGGCCACAGTCATGGCTAATTTCACTCGCCGGCGTGCCCTGGCTCTGGGACTGGGGTTCTCCAGCATCGGCCTCTCCTCCTTCGCTTTCAACCCGCTCTTTCAGCTGCTGGTGGAGACGTACGCCTGGCGAGGGGCCCTGCTGATCCTGGGGGCTCTCAGCCTCAACATTGTACCCTGCGGGGCGCTGATCCGTCCGCAGCGGCGCTCTAAAGCACCGGCAAAGGTAGAACAGAAGGAGGAGCAAGGCAGTGGTCTGGTTTAAGTAAAAATGTCTCTCTCAGAGAGGAATATCATAATGTTCTCTGTCATAACCATCAGGACAGAAGAGTAAAGTTTCTTGCTCACTGACTTTGGAGCGATATGTAAAGATAAAGCTCAGACTTTCCTTGTTTCCTCTCCTGCAGGTGGATTCAGAGACAAAGTCATGTGCGTCCATGCTGCGGCGCATCGCCTCTTACCTGGAGCTGTCCCTGCTGACTGAGAGGCCCTATCTCACTTACACTTTGGGCGTTACTCTGTTTAACGTCGGCTACTTCGTGCCTTACTTCCACCTGGTGGCCCACAGTCGCCAAGTTGGCTTCTCAGAGTACCAAGCTGCCTTCGTTATGTCAGCTGCAGGTGCTTCGGACATTTTGGGGCGCGTAGTGTCGGGCTGGTTCTCCGACCTGGGCCACTTTCGGGTTGTTCATTTACTGACCTTGTGGACAGGCCTAGCAGGAGTGTTTATCATGCTGCTGCCAGTGAGCTCCATGTCTGGCTCCTACGCCGCTCTGATGGTGATCAGCCTGCTTTATGGCTTCTGCTCTGGGGCTTTGACCTCCGTTGTTTTTGCAGTGGTGCCCATGATTGTGGGCGTGGAGCGCACGATGGGGGCACTCGGACTGCTGCAGCTCATCGAGAGTGGTGCTGGACTTCTGGGGACTCCTTTGTCAGGTAGGTGTGCGTTAAAGCTGCTGAGATAAAGCCAGCTTATAACAAAAATGACTCCATTGTAGCTTTAGTTTGAAAAGAATCTATCTAAAGTGACCTAAATCAGCCCAAAATACAACACACTGAATGTGGTGCTGTCATAAGCTTGGATAACTGCTCTTATAAAAGGCAGACACCTTGTCTGCACACCTGCTACTTTTTAGATCACTTTGTGGCATTTTACTGTTAACCTCAAACCTGTGCAGAGAGCAAAAATCAAGTTTTGTGAAGCCGATCCGACTTTCACTTTTAAAAATCATCACTGGACGTGCGAGCTGCGTCACCTCAGTTTTTGGTTAGTGTCACCAGAATCATTCTTTCTCCACATTCAACCCAAAGCAGAAAGCTTTGACAATAAAAAATGAGCTGTCAGTAACTGATTGACCTGTTTCTGTTTTATGTTAATTTCAAAGCATGTAAAAAAGAGTTTAACACAAAAATGAACCCTTTTACAGATCAAATGTCTGATCTTAGGTTTCCTGCCACATTTTTTCCACTTTAACTGTCTGCACTGTTAGAGGTCACTGGATTCAAGGCAGAAAAATGAATGAGCTGTTCAGAAGCTCTTATTTTACCCTACAAGGCTTCTTTTTTACTAGTATTCAATGATTAAACGTGTGATTTTGCAGAGCTTTATCAGGGCTTCATATTTTTTTTAAACACTGCAGTGTTTTCCTTTAATCGACATGAGGCCGATATTGTGCACTTCAGTTTATCCCTCAGTCTTTCATCATCTCATTCTCAGTTTTACGGTTTCTTACATTTCAAGTAATATCCAGGTTTTCTTTCAGGATTCCTGAAGGACGTCACAGGAAACTACATCGCCTCCTTCATGGTGGCCGGCTCCTTCCTCGTCCTCGGTATGCTGACCATGACCACCCTGCCTCGCTTTTTCTCCTGTACTGATCCACCGCCTCCTCAAAGACGTTCCCTCGATGCCAAAGAGAAAGTTTTGGATTTAGAGCTGGAGCAGATGAATAGTTCGCCCTCTGACAAAAAACACACAGTGGAGTCGAATGATCCAGCAAACCCAAAACTGTGTTAGTAGATAGAGCCTTGCACATTCTGAGCACACAATCAAATTGCATCCTGTTGCACACCTCCGTGAGCAACGATGTATTCATGTCATACCTCAGAGACTCAGTGAAAGATGAAGCTTCCTGTGAAACTCGTAGCAGCTGTAAGGGAGCGGCGAGCTCCTCCCTCTGTTACAAATACGAACCTCAGTTTAACGCTGGAGCCAGAACCTTCTGCCTTAAAGAAAACTGGACATTTTTTAAATAATTCACGTGACTGTTTTTGACATGTGACATGCAAAGTGAGGTGCTGTTGTTTTTTAATTAATCAATTTTTATTATTATTTTTTTGTTCATGTGAACATGAAACCTGAGTCTGACTTTTCTGCCGAAGACTGGCCAGGATCTTTTATAGTTGCACACACATTCTTTGAATGTGGCACAGCTCGAAAATTAAGCAAATGCTTGATCATCACAGCTCAGTTGAGTAACAACTCAGTTAAACTTCAGGGACGTCGGTCCGTGCTGTCAAGAAGCATCCATGAGTCCATTTCACCTGCTTTAATACAAATGAAATCATGCTCTCATTTTCCCTCCTGACCTGCTCGTGTCATTGTTGGTAGAACGAGTGTGCAACTGCAGCCAGTTCAGCTTCCACAGGTTTGCAGAGTCCCCCAGCACAGTCTGAAGGGAGATACCAGGAGACAGGCTGTTACTTGAGGAGAGCTGAAGGCGAGCACTGCCAGAGCTACAAAAATGACCTAATGTATGATAAGGACCGAAGCAAAAAGCAACACTAGAGAAAAGTCAGGAGGGAGCGAGCAGTGGTCCTTTTTTTTTTTTTTAATGGGGTTGTTTCCTCTGCAGAGCATCTGTCGTCACTTTGGTTTACGTTAGAGCAGGTGAAGGGATTCAGTGGTTTCTCCTTCCTCTGGACAAATAGATACACCTGAACTTTACCTGAATTCGTGTTAGACACCGATGGTCGAGTGCTCTCCTCATTTATTTTTTTGGTGTAGATACCCTCCATAAAGTGAGTCACTTTTTTAAATTTTGCACCATCAATTCATACACTTTTACTAGCTTGGCATGACAGGACTAATGTGTGAAACGTTAGCTCTCTGACCTGATCTGCACGTGGCAATGTTTTAATTCGGAGAAGCCCAGTGAATTGAGCTTAAAACCAGTGGCACACTGGTTTTGGTCGAGTTACTGACAGGTCCTGTGAAAGCTTTTTCAAGGTTATTATAGTTAATTAATACTAAACCTATGCATGGCAAAAACTTGCATCACTTCAGTCTGAGAAGCAGCCTCCACATTAAGGCTGGAGTCTAAAAATTATTCTGAAACTGATTTTGAAAAAACTAAAATAACATTTTTAAACAAGAAATTAAACAAAATAAATTTCAGCTCGTTGAATAGGATATGAAACTAATGTAAAAACGCTACAATACATGTGTTTTTTGGACTTTTTATATTCTTAACCCTGTCGTGCCAAGTGTATCACACATGAGCTGATGTATGAGTTTGTAACACTTCTATATCGTTGTCATCATCAACATTAAAAGCTTAATTAAATTGCACAGTAGATTTTTAACCTATAAGATGCAAAAAATCCCAAATGTAGCAACTATAGTACAAATTTTGTATTTAATTAAAGCGTTTCGTAAGGTTCAATAAGCTCTCGATTTTCAAAAAAATATAAGAATTTTCTAGCGATTACTTTGTGGTTTAAGCTTTAAAGGGTTACATTTTTAAAGTTCTTCAGACATACAATATCTCACAATCATATGTGAGCCTCTGCTGGCTCAAAGATGAGGTAAACCACAGTGTCAGCTGGTCTGGGTAAAAGAATTTGTACTTTAGATGCTGACTGGTTATGATGCTTCAAATTTAAAGGCGTGTTAAACACACATACACGCTCCAAAATTAGGAGAACAAATTTAACGACTGCAGTGGCTGTTTTTCAGGTCTACGCTGATGGTGATTTACTGCTGCCTGCAAATGCCTGATTTATGGTTGTAATCTGTTGAAGCGGATGTTTGGATATAAAAACCGCAGCATGTCCTGTCCTGTTAACACTGACTTATTATGAGCTCGGCTAAATGAGCTACTCGTGGCGACTCTGAACCTCAGGAATTCCTCTTCCCACCGCTGCGTTTTGTTGCACAGCAGGAACACAAGACTGTGTTTTCCTGATGACACCGTCGCCTTTTTTCCTCGAGCACTTTGTACTTTGCTGACCGTAAACTAGAGCAGGCTTTGTAAACCAGACGTGTTTGGTTTGGAGAGCAGCTGGATGGTTGCCATGTTTGAAAGAAGAGCATGACTAGATCACTGTGACCTGCTGATCATTAGCACACTTACTTACTTTAAAGGTGTTGCAATGCAAAAAGCAGGTGGTCTGTGCTGAACAGCTTCTTCTTAGTGTTCTTCCTCAACTGTCTGTGACTCTGGAGTAAATTTACCTTGTCAGTTACCTGCAAACTGTCAGTGATTGTCTTCTTTATTATTATTTTTTAAAGCAAACGTATTTTCTTTCAGTTTATTTCAGTCTTTTCCTTATCAGACAGATCTTCACAGAGATTGTTTTCATCTAAAACGGCTGCAGGATGATGCTGCCCTCTGCTGGGCTTTTGACAGAGATACAAACCGTATTCATCTTCTTTAACCAACTAAGACCTGAACTCTTCCACAGCATGCATTTTTAATTTCTCTTTGATATTTGGGCTGATTGGGACCTGATGAATGTAAAAACAAAGAATTACCAGATTTTTTTTTAACCTAATTTTTGTTTCTAAGAAAAATGAGAGCCGCATATGAGGATATTTGTTTAAAATTTCGATAGAACAGTAGCAGTATAATGTCCTTGTAAGTGGATATCAGGCCCTTGTAGAGCAACATTTAGTATTTTGGTCTAAATAACCCAAAATGTGATGTCCACATATGTGGACGCCAGGTCCTAGGAGGTTAAAGGGAACCTCTTATGCTTTTCTTTATTTTCTCTCATATACTGTCACAATGTTGTGTGCTTATATTAAAGATGGCTGCGTACTCGCTGCTAGTGCTGGGTCTGACTCCATTCTTCTCTCATTTATTCTTCTGTCCCATCACATCCCAAAGGCCCTGTACTGGATTGAGATCAGGTGAGTGTGGAGGATATTTGAGTAAATGATGCTCTGCTTGTACAAAGGGGCCCAAGAAAATATCCCCCACATTATTACACCACCGGCTTGACCATTTTTTTTGTGGATAGATCCATGCTTTCATGCTGCTAACACCACATTCTGACCCTGCCATCTGAACAATCTGTTCAGATTGACAACTGTTTCCGATCTTTTATTGTCCAGTTTTAGTGAGTCAGCTTCCTGTTCTTACTTGACGCGAGTGATATTTGATGTGGTCTTCTGCTGCCTCTGCTTCAGTTTTGGAAATGGTTTTCTGCATACTTTGGTTTTAACACGTTTATTTGAGCTACTGTTGCATTTCTATCAGCTTAAACCAGTCTGGCCATTCTCTTCTGACCTCAAATATCAACAAGACGTTTTCCACCAGAGAACTGCTGCTCACTGGATATTTCATCATTTTTTCCAGACCATTCTCTGTAAACCCTACAGATGGTCGTGTGGGGAAATCCCAGCAGATCAGTAGTTTCTGAAATGCTCTGACCAACAACCATAACACATTCAGTCACTTCAATCCTCTTCATTCTGATGCTCAGTTTGAACTTCAGCAGGTCACCTTTACCCTGTTTTACATCCTTAAATGCACTGAGATGCTGCCATATGATTGGCTGACTAGATATTTGTGCTAATAAGCAGTTGATCAGGTATACCTACTTAAGTGGCTGGTTACTGTCTATACACACTTCAGACTGCTCTATACACTCTGTTGCAGGCATGTTTTTTTTTCTACTCTTGGTTTAATACAGTGGTTCTTAACCTGGGTTCGATCCAACCCTAGGGGTTCGGCAGAGCCTCCGCCGTGACATGCACGGCTCATTTTGTGCACCAGTAAAAAACATGAGTGTCTTGAATTTGAAAAAAATCATATTTTATTTTTCACTAAAGAGGGGTTCAGTGACTGCACATATGAAACTGGTGGGGTTCGGTACCTCCAACAAGGTTAAGAACCCCTGGTTTAATACAATGTCAGAGAAAGCAGACATACCCAATACTGATGCTCTTAAGCACAGCAGCTCCATCTGTGAGCACCACCAGTGGAACTACATGCTCTTGTGTTTGCCAATCAGAAGAAAGCTGGATGAAACAAAGGTGGAGATAATATGGCTCGTTTCAGAGAACGTGAGACCCAAGACAAAATTAGTAAGGATAATTAATGAGTTTTGGAAAGTTGTGCAAAGCACCTCTAATAGGATGACGAGTTCTTTAAAATAAGAACTTATTACTGCTTCAGTTCAAAAAGTTAAAACTGAAATACACTGAAACACGAGTTTGAATTTTTCTTTTATTTGATCTGAATACAAATTGAATGTACCTCACATAATTTAGACAAAACATGAACACAAAGTCCCAAATTTAAAAATCTGCAAATACTCCAGTTCATCGCAAGACGGTAGAAATAAAATGCAACTTCTAACAACAATTTCCTACAAACATTTTTTGTTTTGTTTCATGTAATGAGTCAGTAGAAATCGCAAAACCTAAAACAACAGCCTCGTTTCGCTTACAAAAAGAAGGAAAAAAGAAATAAAAAAACTGATTTACTGGTTTTAATAAGAAAACTTTTGGCAGAGTAATGGTGCTACCCTCTGCTACAGACACCTCACGCTGGTCTCATAAAGCTGTTGCAGTGTTTCCACTTGGACACGATTGTTCTGCTCTGACGTGCTCGCACAAAGAATTCACTGTTCCGTTTGTTCCCTCTGAAGTCAACACCAGCTGAGCTGTGACCGAACACGTGGCAGGTAGCCAGCGAGAGAGAGAGAGCGAGTGCATCTGCATGCCTGAAAGATGAATCTTTTCTATATGTGCCTGAAAGTATGTGGTGCTGCACTGTGGAATGAGGAGGTGGAGAGGCAGCTGGTTAAGACTTCGGGTCAGCACTGCGGCGTTTGAGCTTCTCCGGGTTGTTCGAGGCCATGTGGGAAAAGTCTCTGAAAATGTCCTGGTAGGTTTCATCACCTGAAAAAGACCAGAGAAGACGTGAGCCTCAAAAGCTTTTGGAAATATTGAAAAGCTTAAAGAACCCACATTAATGCCGCCCTTGCTTTCTGAAAGCACCCGTACTTTAATGTGCCGCAGCCATCGTTTCATCAAAAGCTACACCGTTAATTGCACACCAACTATTTCCTGGACACGTTTAGAGCTGTAGCCCTAAAGCAAGACACATGCAACTGAACACATAAACACACGTAATGGCATGCACATGCACTTTACCTCTTAGTTTGCTGTAGGTGGCGCACACTGCACAAGCAGTTGAGACCAGCCGGACGTCTCAGAGGGCAGAAGGCAAAGGCACACGAGTGCATACAACACAGACAACAACAACAGACAAAGCACAGCACGTCAAATACTGACCAGCAGTTCTTTCAAGCAGACAAACACAACTTGTTTTTCTTGTCCTTTTTCCTTCTCTCCCCAATTCCCGCATGACTAAAAACCGGACACAGGAGACTAAAGTATAAAGTTATCAAGAAGCCCTTAAACGGACCCAGAAGACAACCACGAAGGAATGGTCTTTGCAGCTTGAAAAAGAGCCAAATGGCACAAAAAACGCGAACAAAACCCACTGTTAACCTCAAGCTCGAGGGGCTGCGGCAGAGCGCTCAGTTAAGCACAAAAGAGGTCAAATCCAACAGTGTCGAAGCTTAAACTGAGTCACCGTTCACAGAACAGCGGGAGAAAATTGTCCTTGAGAACCAAAACCCAACCCTGAATTTAGCTTACATAAACTGGAATAAGAAACACAGTCACAAATACACAAATCAGCACACTGTACAGACAGAAAATATCCTAAATACACTGAAAATTGGCCTGACCCAGGTCTACTCTATACACAGCTTCTTTAAGCTCGCTTAAAGAACGGTTTAGTATTGAAGACGCCCACATGTAGGTCTGTGTTGACATAGTGTTCGGATGCTTTGTGGGTTTCAAAGTGCAGCATGATGTGCATTTACAATTCAAAGTGCGTGTGACCACCTCATGAGAACCACCCGTCGTACCCTCTGTTCCAGCCTATCTTCTCTCACAGGATTCTTAAAAAAATCTAAGTTGAAGCTTGTTTTTTTCTTTTTCATCTATAAACTCATGCACGGTAAGGCATGCTTGATTTTAAAAATATATATGTTTTAGCCCAGTTTGTCATTTTGAATCCCCATAGCCCATCCACTTATATGGTTCTTTATAGCCTGGAGACTCTTTCTAGTATTGGTCAGCCCACCTCCAGTCCCGCCCACTCCACCCCCTGATCCCTGCCCCTCTGAATGACCTGGTTGGCCGAACGCTCCATCCATCTCCCGCATCTCCTTGTTCATTTTGGCAATCCGCAACCTGAAAGACAGAAGATCGATTAAGCGAACCCGCAGCTGCTAACGTGGCTCACGTGTTTTCTTTCGAGTCAAACACTTACAAAGTGACGATGTCTGCATTGGCGTTATCCACGGCGATAGTTATCGGGTCCTTCTGGTTCTTGTCTCGGGCGTTGTAGTCAGCCCCTCGCTTCAAAAACAGACAAACCAACCTGAGAAACGAAGAAGAGAGAGCACATGAGAGACTTTAGCCTGGAAATCTATACTATATCCAAGCATTTCCAAGGACCCGAGCATTTAAGGAACTCAAGTGAAGGGACTGGAGTTTAAACTGACTTTCCCAACCAAAGCTTCTGGAGTTTAGTGTAGTTTCTCTTCTCATTTTCTATCTCTACAGATCCACTTTCATATCCAATCAACATTAAACTCATGTCACAGTAAAAACCACAGCGTCACAGTACTCTTCTCAGGAATATCTTACAGGAAATGGACAAATCTGCATGTATGTGTTTCCAAGCCCTAAGGCGTGTGCAAGAGAACCAATAAAAAAATAAAGTTAAAACAATAAAAACAAACAGAATTATCAAACTCTAGATAATTGTCAAACAATCAGTTTCCCCTTGTAGCCTCCCTTTATGCTGGCTTTCTTTCTGATTGGCTGCCCCTCTGAGAGATGACCGCATTGGGGATGTCCACTCATGATGTTTGGAGCAGTCTGAAGCCTGAACCTCAGGGATCACACAATAGCTTTCTAATGCACAGAGTCATTAGTTCATGCTTTTGATGGAAAGCACAACAGGGACTATTAGTTCATGGGTTTATTTCTGTATTAGATTCACGTGGGTTCAATTCTTGGAACTATGAGTTCTGAACAGTTGAGAAGAAGTGTTGTCACGAATGTATCTGAATCATGTTATTTCTTGAATTTCAATGTATTATTAGAAACAAATAAAAAGATACTTAAAGGTAAGGAAACAATGAATTATACTGTATTATGTATTATAAAGTGTTACCGAAAATGCTGCAAAAATGGGAAAAAAAAGCTACAGTTTTGAGACTATTTCATCAATTATGTCCAACTAACTCGTCGCTCTTAAGAATAAACGTTTATGTTTCATTGTGACTCATTTTCCACTTTACTCACCACCGGCAGGTATTGTTGGCATAATGAGTCACACCAACCTTGTTATTAGTTTAAATATATCATCAAGTTTGGACATTCTGAATCCTTGACCTTGTTTTTTTGGTAATATTTGACGTCTGTTAACGTCCCCTTGTTGTAGACAGTTGTTTACATCCTGGTGCTTTTGACCCTTACTCTTGATTTATGGTCGCTCTTTTTGAGTAGGTGTCTGCCTACAGAGAGAAGTATTCAACCTACGCAAACGGTTTACTCCTCCAAAAACCCAACGGCACGCAGCTTTACTGTGAGTAGGTCAAATGCTGTTTGGTGGAGAAGCTGACTAGAAAAGGGAAGGATGCAACAGTGGAGTTCACTGGGAACACGAGAAGTGCGAATTAAGATGAAAGCTAAAAAATCCAGAGTAAAGGCACAGGCGGTGGCCGCAGTGGGCACTTTTGATTGTTTTGATCGGTTTCACTTCAGCTTATTGTAAAACTTCGCTCCTCTTCGCGGATGGCTGACAGGTCAACAACAGCACATGCAACAGCGGCCCGCAGACTGATTGTACCGCATTATTTGGGCGTTAGCTCCATCCAGCAACAGACGCTGTCTGCAGGTGGATGGTAGTCTGTAGCTGCCAAGTGTCTGCGAATGGAGAACCATGACGAGGCCCTTAAACTTCACCCACAAAGGACAATAAGAGACTACAGAAAGTCACTGATACTTGACAACTTCAAAAAACTACGGACACACAAAAAAAAACTGCTGGCAGGGTGGAGTTGGAGGTAAACATCCAGGGCTAAACTTTTCTCAATTTCTAGCTAGTCTTAGTTTATGATCTTACCTCCCCATTGCTGTCTTCCAGGCCCACGGTGTTAGACTTTTTGTCTCTGTTTAACATTTACATGTAAACCATACCCCCCACTGATTGTTCCCTGCTGTCCTCTTGTTTATTATTATAAATGTTATGTTATGATTTCCCAGTGGTTCAGAGTCATCTTACCGCCTCAGGCCCCCCCTCTGGGTTGGTAATCTCACCATACTTTGGTAAACACACCCTCACAGGAAAACTGGATCTGAAGGCACGTCTTCAACACCAGACATCGAGGAAAAAACGACAAAACGCACTCTTATGGTGAAGACTTGTCAGCCACCCGCCTTAAATCTACCCCGCTCTACCACCTTTTATACTCTAAATGGGACAATCATTTACAGAAGGAACATCATGTTGTGTTAAATAAGACTTGAAACCACCAACTGAGCCCATAAACCCATTAGGAAACTCTTTACTGGAATCATGAGCGGTCGAGACATTTTCTCATCGACTTCTACTCAGACTGCAACTGGTGGAGTTGCCCCCTGCTGGCAACTGGAGGGACTGCAGGTTTAAAGTCAGGTTTACGTCTTTCTACCAGTCCTCACATTTTTTACCCATGAAAGCATCCTGCTTCACTGTGTTTTCTTAGTCCAATAACCAGTGTCTGTTTTCAGATTCTGTTATCTTGGTATGAAGCTATTTTTTTTCACTGAAACAGGGCCGTGTCACAGTATCTGTGTTTGTCTTACCCCGTGTGGCCCAGGATGGTGGCGTGGTGCAGCGGTCCCCTGCCATTGCTGTCCGCCTGGTTAACGTTGGCGCCGTTTTGCAGCAGGAACTCGCAGGCTGCCAGGGCGTTCTGACCGACACAGGAGAACGCGTGAGCTCAAACACCCTCTGAACCAATTGCACCGTGTGTCACACAGTGTGAGTAAAAGGCAGCTTAAGGATAAAAACGCCACAGTATCCTAATCGTTTAACACACATTTGCATGCAAATGTGCTTATGGCAGTTAAGAGATACTTTATTTTTAGTGGGAAGGGTATTTTGACCAGAGAAAGTAGAAACCCATTGACTACTACATGACAGTGACTATTTCGGGACCTGTTTCAAAGATAAGCCGTACCATCCCGCTTTTGTTCTCTACAAATGTTTAGCTGTACTCAAGCAAGACTGGTGTCCACAAATGGGACAACAGAGAGATTTCGTTATCACCTCCATCCATTTCCATGAGATCTAGAGGTCACAGAACTCGTAAAGATTCAAACTCTAATGATCGACTGAGCGTCCTTCTCACCACTGAGACAGCCTGTATCAGCGGCGTGCTCGACTCATCGTTCACGTTGACCCAGTTGACATCGGCTCCGTGGGCCAACGCGTCGGCCATGACGGGGAAGTTCTGCAGGGCTGCCGAGCGGTACAGCAGCGCCCCGGGGTGGAGGTGGCTGAGATCCTCCTCCTCCTCTTCCTCTTCATTATCTGAAAGATTTAACAGATGTAATGTTATGTGATTCTTCTCAAAAGCTGTACAAGCTCTTTTTTGGTGGATCTGTGTTTTGTTGAGGTCTTATCTCACCTCTGTGGAAGCCTGAATTGTTCTTCTGGACAAGGTCACTGGGGCTTAACCCTAAAGAGAGAACAACAGTCGTGATTACTGATACAGCTGACCAGGCCCTTAGCGTTATTGAAGTACGCCTTCCTGTTTGACAACAGGGGCGACTCGCTGCTTTACCTGTGACCCGAGGCAGAGTGGCTCTGTTCGGTTTGGGCTTGAGCGGCGGTCTCTGCGCGATCTGTGTGGCCGCTCGGTTTCTCCTGCCGCTGGATCGCCTCAGCGGGGGGTTCCTGCCAGTCTCAGGCAGCTTATGGATAAACTTCTTTTCAACATACTTTGATCGAATCCACGACTCCTTGTCTCCTCTGAGGATCAGAAAGTATCAGAAAATGAGAAAGAATAAGCGCGAGTGATGGAGGATACGCTTCTCTTACATCGAGGTAGAGTTAAAACAGAAGAAGGCCACGTGCAGGGCCGTGTCCATCAGTGTGTTTCTGGCTTTTCTTAAGCTCAGTTTCACTTCTCTACTTGAAGGTGTGAGACAGGAATTTAAGTTTTTTAATTTAAGTTTCTGAGGCACTGATTAAGTAATGCATTTATTTAAAATTGGGGATGTTTGTGTGCCTACTTTCTGAAGCAAAGTTAGTTTTTAGGCCTTTACAGACTCAAAGTTGACCACTGATTGGTATAATGTAACTATGCACACAACTAGCATTGTTAGAATTACAGGACAAGACACATGAGCAATAATCTTACAGAAGCAACTGTTGCCATCAGTCTGAGAAAGCTTATAAGGCCATATACAAATAATTCGAACTCCATCGTTTTACAGTGAGCAAGACGACACACAAGTGTAAGTGTAGGCTCAGATCAGACTTTCACAATCCAGAGCAACTGGGCAGCATGCTGGAACTAACACCTCATACCAACCGTGAAGCACGGTGGAGGAGGGGTGACGATTTGGGCTTATTTTGCAGCCACAGGTCATGGGAACCTCGCGGTCACTGAGTCAACTATGAACACATCTACACACCAAAGTATGCAAGTTTTTGAAGTATTCTAGAGTTAAATGGCATCTCTCTGATAGCTAAATATAAAATTGGTTCATGCAACATGACAATGATCTCAAGCACAGCAGAAAATCTGCAACAGAATGAAGAAAAAAAAGATTAAAGATGTTGCAAAGGCCCTGTCAGAGTCCAGACCTCAACCTGACTCAAAAGCTGAGGTAGGACCTTTAGAGAGCTGTGAATAAATAAATGCCCACAAACCTCAAAGAACTAAAGCAACGCTGTGAAGAAGAGTTGGTCAAAATTCCTCTATAGTGATGTGAGAGACTGATAAAGCCACACAGGAAACGATAACTTTAAGTTATTACTGAATCTACGAGCTGCTGAATCATGGGGTGTAATTAGTTTAACACGGTGAAATATTTCATGGGTTTCATTTTATAACTTAGTAAAGCCTGGATCACTCTTATTACGTCCTGATACCCAAACCTTTAGAGTTAAAAGAGGCTGTACTTCCCTTTGACCGTATCTGAAGCTTGCAGCCTCACTACAAGTTTCCGGAAAACACTTTAGTTAGAGAGTTAACCATCTGTTTCATGTACTTGCTGCAGTTCCTGTCTGTCGTGACAAAACGCAGACGAGAGGAAGCAAAAGAAGAAGAAAAAAGGTCTGAGATGGGTCGTAGGCTGCTGATAAAGTTAACCATAAACTACAAAGATCTCCATGGAGAGCACCTTTTTATATTCAGCATATAAATAAACATGCTCGGTGAAGCAGTGGCGTCAGTCCACTCCCACTCAGACCTGTAGCGAGTTAGTGATCAGTCAATGTAAAAATACAGCGTGCGCAAGCAGAACTGTTAGTAATGTTAATGTGGCAGCAGAAGGAGATGAAGAGCGCGTTCCTGTTTGTTTTTCTTTCCAGCTGCATCAACACCGATGTTCCATGAACCACTTAAAGAATGACGCTTGAACAGAGAGGGGATTGCAATAGATGCATGCAATATTCTCCCATCTGGAGGAGTCGTCTGAATTGCAAACAGGCATAAAATAAAATACCAACACGATTAATGAAAGAATTGATTTAATTCAGTTGCAGCTGATTTGTTTTGCCTTTGGTATCAACCAACTATCATTAGCTCCTGACATCTATGGTCTACTTCCTATACTGCTAATATTTACCCAATCGTCAGTCTTGTTTTGGCAATATAATCATCGCCTAGCTGCAAACTTAGAGGAGGAACACCAGTAATTTTCTACTGCAGCTCCAGAGTTAAGAAACACAAAGTAGCTACTTTCAGCTGCTCCCTTGTCACAAGTGTTCGCCACAGCAGGGAGGTCCACATGTTTGATTCGGGCACATTCGTGTCTCGGCCTGAATCCTAATCTGGGACATTTGTTTGATAAGCTGTAAACCACTCCACTGCGCTCAAAACTGAAGCACGAAAAGGCAGAAATAACTTGATTTTGACAGAAACCTTAGACATGTCCTGCTATACGCTCACACTTTTAACACTCGGTGGCATCCCCGTCCAATCAAGCAGAAACTCAGAGGCTTGAAACTGAAGCCAAACTACCAAAAAACATGCCTGACCGCAATTGACTAAAAAAAGTAAATGGATCTCTACAAAAATCTGAGTTTTACAGCAGAGATAAATGTGTTACTTAAAACAGTCTAAAGTGCATTTCGAAGTTGATGCCAACTGTACAGGGTGATTATTTCACAATTCTCCTGTTTACACTAAATTAACTATTTGAATTGTACCTATGGGTACAGGTGCGTACCACCGATTCTGCTTCAGCTAATCTGAGCCACTGAACTGGACGTCTCAACTATGTTTGTGGTATTTGTGCCTTTAAGACCTTTTTTAAATCAATAATCTGTCAAAAGTCTGTCCAGGAGGAATGTTCTCTAGTTTTTGAATGAAATGTTAATATTTTATTTTCATGCCAGCGCTAATTTACATAAATCTGTGTCTGTGCATGCTTCTGAGATGAACCGACCTCTTGTCATAAGACAGGTGGAATAGGTACCTGTTATATATACTCTATCGATGCACTGCATTAAGCTAGTTAGCAGTAGCGGATAACTTAGCACTCTAGCACTCTTCCAAATCTGGTCACTCTGGGCTCCAAAAAAACAAGATAGCAACAGGCAATGATGCTAAAATGAAACCATTAAAGCAGGTGTTTGTAAACCTGTTTTTTGTGCCATCTTTTATATACAGTCTATGTTTCTGATGCATTTTCTCTTGCACACGTCATGAAGTCTCCCAAAGCATGATAGCCAACAAGAATAACTGTCGGACTACACAGCGCTCCTTCAGGACTACAGAGGATATTAAATATTATTTTTTAATACCTAAGGAGACTTCCTGTCACACATCTGCACGTGGAAAAACCAGCTGAATGCACGTTGGACTGGATTGATTATGCGTACCTGGGACTGGAGGGATTGGGCTTCTTGATGGTGATCTCATCAATCCGAGCTTCATAGATCCTGTTGATAACTGTGTTCCCCAACTCACACATCAACTAAAGGCAGCAGGGAAACAAGAACAAATAAACCAGATTAAGTACTAATTTCTTTCTAATTTTTTTTATTTTGTTTTGGCTTATATAAAGAAAACGGTTGCATAATCCATTGTGCAATCATAATTTTCTCTGGAACTTTTTCACAATAGGCCACAGGGAGGTGGAGCCGCTGCAGCTTTAAAATTTTAAATTACCTTAATAAGCTCGGGCTCCCAGGAGTCGAGGGTGAGGGAGCGCACTTTGGAGAAATGGACTCCAAGGCTCCTGCCAGGGAAGGAAACCATTAAAGCGCACAGTGGAAGCCAAATGTGTGTGTGTGTGTGTGTGTGTGTGTGTGTGTGTGTGTGTGTGTGTGTGTGTGTGTGTGTGTGTGTGTGTGTACCTGTGTATTCCTGAGCAGACAATACAAAGTGTGATGCCCAGGTTGATGGAGGCCCAGTCAGGACCCGGCTCTCCGCAGTCGCAGCACTGCCTGTTCCCCGGGATTGCCTGAACCTCCTCCAGTGCTTTGCAGCCCTCGTTGTCCTGATCCACGCCTCCTCCACCTCCTCCTCCTCCCAGGCTGCTTGTAGACACCGAGCTGCAGCGCTGTCTCTGATAACAGAGACACATGGGAATGGCGAGCATTTAACTCCCACTGGAAAGTGCACGTTGAAGATAATGTGTGTGTGTGTGGTGTATGTGTTCTCACTGGGCTGAGCGTGTCCTCTCGGCGCTCCTGAAAGGCTGAGGCGATGCTGTTTTGGACGGCGCTGATCCATGCTTGCTGCTGCCTTTCTGAGTCTGCCTGCAACAAACAGCACCTACGCACACAAAGTCACACAACAGTGACCATTTAACACTCGAGAAGCAAGAAACTAACACCTCGGCAGTCTGCAGGACGCTTTCACACACATGTGACGCTAATGCGACTTCACCACCATTACTGGAACAGACACACGCAGGTGTGCATGAAGTGAACTCACTTTGATGGGGAAACCACTTCAAAGCAAAAACGCCTCTCATTTTCAATGCTGGGTTTGACTGTGCAAAGACGCAAGTCCTCCACCACGACTGTAGGCTGGTCCTAAAAGATGGACAAACCGTGATGGTCAGGTTGCATACGTGCAAATTCGTCTTTCGAATGTGCTCGTGACCCTAAGCGAAATTTACCTTGAATTTCTTCTGATACACCAGCTGATTCTTCTGAATTGAAAACCAGCGCCTGAGGTGGAGAAAGAGTTTAGCCTTTTAGCTGTTTTCATTCACTGCCGGGCAAGCAAACGCACGGTGGACATCGGATTTATCACAGTGAGGTTCATGAGAGGAAAAGCACACAGCAAAGTTGTACCTGCTCCAGGTCTTGAAGGCGTTGCTGGCCCTCTTGTACAGATAGCCCTCCATCACGATCCCATTAGCTGCGTCACCATTAAAGTCCATAATGGAGTCATCATAAGACATGTCCTTGAAATATTTAAGAAATTAAAATCACATTGTGTCATCTGCTTCAAGGCCTTTTTTTTTCTCCCCACAGCTTTAATTGTGTTTACAAAAAGTGATGTAATACAGAAGTAATTGGTGCGGTCCAGATCTGGCGTACCATGTGGAATGATTATTCTTTGGGTTGTCCCCCCTGTTTGCAATATCTGGGCCAAAAGTTATCAATAGCGATGCTGCATTTCATCCGAGAATGATGCAAATAAAGCAACCATGCTGTAATCGATGCCATTCAAATGTGGGCTACTTTTAGGCTGACATCCAGGCCTCACCTGACCCAGTAAGTTGCATCTTTGCTCATGTTAGATTTGTTATATTTGCACCAAAATGCTTTAGTCTCACAGTACATCAGTTTGTCGGGGCCAGAAAAAGCCCATCAGCACTGAATCCTTTCCACAAGATGCCAAAGTCCCTGGTGGGCTCCAATGAGCAGAGTGTATTTTACTGAAATACACATCTGTCTGCACAATCAGGAGCTTAGCAACCAAGCCTAGCATACAGGTACCTCCTAGTCCCCTTGAGGTTTTTATCTTTTTATCTATATTACATGTTATTATGTTGCCTAGCAACCACCTACCAACTGTCTAAAATGACTAACTTGTTGGATTTATGCATCTCTATTAAATCATTGCGTCATTTTAACTTCACAACATTAACATCTCATTTTTATTGTTGCAACTTTCATTATGCATCATATACTGTCATGTCATCGTGTTGTCTAGCAACCACCTAACAAGAGATTAAAATCACAGATGAAAACACAGCTACATCGTGTAAAAACGAACGTGACAGCACCAGAAATGCCGTCTTCGTTATTCCACTGTCTCCGTCTTGTTAAAACCTAATGCCTACATTACCCATGATGCTCCTTTCGGTTGTGAATGTTTGTAACTGCCTTACCTTTTTCTTGATTGCTGCGTGTCTTTGCTCCATGTCCCTCTTTTCTCTGGCACAGTCGAGGACAAACTGTTTGTGCTGTCAAAACACAACACGACACAGCGTTTATTAAACCTGGATTCATATTTTTACACTTTCAGCTTGCTGTCCAGCTCTACCAGGTTAAACACACACTGAAAGGACAGTGGTTCGATCACCATCCCCTCCTGTCACTGTGCTGAAATACCCTTGGGAAAGATAGTGAACCAAACACTTTATAACTGAATGTTAGAAACTGTTTATGCGTAGAAAGCGAGCAGCGAGATGCTTTAAAAGCACCAGCCTATTTACCAGTCAAACTGAGATTATTCAGAACATCAACATTTTTACGAGCCTTCAGATTTGCAACACTTTTATTCAGGTCGCTAAACTAGTACAAAACCCCCACACCAACTATTTTTCAGCATCTCTCACCGATCACTTTATCTTTTCCTTTATTTCATAAGAACATTGCAAATTTTAAAAAATAAAGCGCAAAACAGTTTGTGAGGACCGTTTAAAACTGTAAAACCTGCATAGTCTTTCCATTTAATGTTACGAAGGAGAGTTTTCTCCTTTCATTTTCATCTCCGACACATTTAGTTCTTTCAGAAACTCGGAGAGATCGGCAGCTTCGCGGTGGGTTATCACTCCTGCGCACTCTTGTGCAAACAGGAACTAGGAAGTGCTGAACTTCTGCCGTGTATCCTGCGCCAAACCAGAAAACAACATGGGTGGTCTCTCCTGCACAGAGCCTGCTTAGAGCATCACCCTCTCCCTATTTCACTCTCTCCTCTGCTCTTGCTCGTTCTCATCATTTCTTGTTCAAACAGGAAACGCTTTTCTGTGGTTTGATCCGGTCAGTGAACGTGTTCACAATTTACTTCCTGTTTGAAACTCTTTTTATTTGATCAAAAACACTTAGCAGCAATGCTGCCTCTGCTCAAGGTTGACGGTGCAGAAAAGATTTTACAGTTTCCTCTGCAAAGGAGCAGGAAGGGGCGAACGCGCACACACACACACAGACATGTGAAATATTTCCTGTTGTTGCTCACTTTTTCCTGTCACGATGAAAGTGTGATGTCACCTTGTGACTCCACTGCCCCTCCCCAAAAAGATGCCAGTTCCTAGTTGGACAGAGTTAACCCAAACAGCATTTTGGCCAAAAGCATCATACCATGACGCCCGTGGTCCACAAACACGATTGTTTCATTCAAAATGTTTTAGCAACATCTTGTGTATCCCTAAGCCAGAACAAACATTTGTAATCCATTTCCTGCCTCATAAATCATCTGCGAGGCTTTTCTGGGTGTTTCAGGTCTACGTTGTTCACCAGCTTTTGGTTGGCTTCTCTCTTTTTAGCATGCAGACAATGTACAATGCAGCAGTTTATCACCACTAACTAATCAACTCAAGCAGCAACACTTTGTCTATACATGTGGTCCCATCATGCTTACTGTGAGCGTCCCTAGAAAAAACTCATTCTAATGCAAGAAAAACACTGTGCAATAAGTTTACAGCAATTAGTCTTTGGCTCAGGATAAAGACTCAAACTGAGAAACTGCTAATGTGGCTGTGTCCACTTTTTTGTTTAAGGAAAACATTTTTCAGAGATGAAATTAACACGTTGACAGCCTAGGCCAAAAGCACTTTTTGTCTATAAAGCTTATTTCCTCCTTCAACAACTGTAGAGTAGGTTAAGATTTAATACAATACTGAAGTTATATCCTTAAAATTGTGTAACTTTACAAGACCAAACATGGTCACTTCTGGTCTAAAAAGACCAACGAGTGCATCAGGAGTGGCTGTTTCCATCTTTTACATACAGTCTATGGGGCAGACTTTGTTACCTATTTTAAGGGTGGCTCTTTGGTGCCCTGGCAGGGCCTCTGTGTGTGTGTGAGTGTGTGTGTTGCTTGCTCTTGGCAGCTGACTCCAGTTTAGCCAGAGAGAGGAGTGCTCCAAGAGCTCAGTGCAGAGGAGTAACCCTTCTTTGGTTACTCTTTTGTTTAGTTACCAGCTTCTAGTTTTGTTGTGTTTTTAACTCATCATTTGTTGTTATTCCCTTGAACTTCTTAGAAAGAAACACACACACAGCAGGATTACAAGTAAGGTTTCTATTCTACACATTCACAAGTATGAACGCATTTTTCTCACATTGAGGATATCTTCTTCCTGTCCTACTGCTACTTATTTATGACTCATGCACAGACGGTTTCAGTCACAAAATGTCATTTTAACCGAAACAGAGATGTAACAAAACAGAAATAGTTACCTCTTCATTCAGCTTTTGTCGATACTCGTCCAGTTCTGACAGAGACTGGTGACCCTGCAGGAAGAACTGGGCTTGGGCATCCATCAGCGACAACATCTGACAGGAAGCAACACAAAGCCAGTGAGAAACGTCTGAAGATAGAGTATGCATTTAAAAATGGACACATACAGGTAAAAAAACCAACTCACTGCCAGCAGAATATCTGTCTTCTTCTTGGCCTCAATGACATTAATCTGAAAAAAAGAAAAAGCAGGAAGCAATGGTTAGAGAGACTTCCATATTTTCATGACCAAAACAGATTCTGCCCAGCCAGAAGCCACAACCACAAGACTGGACGGAAGCCCTGAGGCAGGCCTGTTATCATCCAAAGCAAAAGTATGACCACTGTGCTGCTGCTGCAGGCTGTTGTTCCAACCTAGCAGTCTGAGTTAAAGTGAAGCCTGTGTGAGCCTCTCTGCACTCATCTTTCCTCACCTCCAGCACGTAGTCCAAAGCCTCAGACCTGAAGGCCTTGCGCGCGTTGAGCAGGGCGTTACTCGCCTCGTCCACCTCGTGCTGCTTCCCGCGTGGAGCCTGAGCGTTCCTTGACAGCGACCCCTCCAGGGCTTCGCTGCTCTTTTCAAACTCTTTTCGTCTGTCCTTAAAACGACGAACATCTCTGCAGAACAGGAGACGAAGGTAAGAAGGGGGAAAAAAGTATTATGCTGTGCAAAAATCTTGAGCCATCACTTTTCTCTGTACATATTTCCTGCAAATGTTCTAGTAATTTTGTATTACAGTGCTCTTGAGCAACAGTTCTCCATGCTTTCTTAATGTCTTTCAAAAATTATTCTGGTGGCTTTTCCGCTCCTTTACAGCCCAGTCCCTGTACCTGACACTTCCTCATTCATTAAGCCCCTTGACACAAACCTATGAGTCATTCAAGCAATAAAACTGCACCTAACTCAAGGGATGAACCAGTGTTCAGACAAATTGGCAAAGAAACAACTTTAAATGGTATCTTTAGACACTTTGTTGTTAGCAGCTTGTCACAAAACAAATCATTTGTTTAATTGATTCTATCTAACGCCATTTGTAAAACACAGTGGAGACTGTCATGGTTTGGCACTGCATTCTGTTGTGTTGCATCAAAATTGATGCAATTAAGCACACAGAATATCCCATCAGATTTTTATCCACCATGCAACAACATCTGGAAAGCATCTGCTTGACAACAGCTTTATTTTTCAGCATGACAATAATCCCAGACACTTTGCCAATGCAATAAATGGACACCTGGATAGAAAAAACACACACTATGGAGCACTATCGGTCATGGATTAGCCTCCCCAGAGCCCCGACCTCAACACTACTGAAGCAGTGTGGGATCATCTAAAGGTGGAAACATCATGTCCTTCAAGAAGTCTGGAGAACTATTCATGAAGACTTCTCACAGAAATGGAAAGAAAGCTGCCTCATAGAGGGAGGTAAAGTAAGCAGTATCCACATTACCAGATCAGTTTTTATGCAAAAGCAGAAAGCAAGTTATTGGATGCTGCTAAGTCACATGCACATGATATAAAACATTTTTTAATCACCGGCAAATTTATTGTTCTTTCTTTCTTACTTTTTTACCATAGCTTTTGTGCAATACTGTTTACCACGTGACGCTATCGCAAATACCTCTCTTATCTAATCTACCAAGTTATTTCCACTAATGGGAGCAGACCACAAGACAAACTATGAGGAGAAGCAGAACGATTATGACAGGCACACATGAAGGGGAATGACTGTATCTAAGGAAAATGTACGTATGTATGAAGTGTATGCTGGTGGGAAAGAAACTCAGAAATTAAAGCCTTAGATCGAACACACAGGTGGGGCCACCGTAGCGGCTCACTCACTCTTTCACAAAGCTTTGCAGCTTCGCCCTCACTGACTTCTGCGTGGTCTCAATCACTTCCTAAAAGGAGACAAAGACAAACATATTAAATGTCAAATGTAATATGTTCAGCGGCGTGCTGCAGCCGTACTTGACCACATACTGCAGCTGATAAGCATCGGCACTGAAAAGGAGAAGTCAGAGGCCGTGAATAACAAACTCACCCCCTGTGCCTCAAAAATGACATTCAGCTTTTTGGAAAATTTCTCCAAGCAGTCCTGCAGAGCACAAATCTTAGATTAGACTCTGAAACTTATCAAGTCAATAATGCATTTTAATGTTTTCATTCATCGATTCATAACCGCCATCTTTATTTACAGCTTCCGGGCACTTTGAGAACCCAGCGTGCTCTGCTCACCGCCATCATCTTGTCCCCGGAGCATTGGTGTCCGAGCTCCCGGAGGCCATTCACGAAGCTCTTGCTGGTCTGACAGTAGGCTTTGCCAGCCTCCAGCATGGCCTGGCACTGTTTCACTAGCTGGATGACACAAATAAGCAACACAAAGATTAAATGATCTCCTGAACAATGTAACAGCAGGCAACAAACGTCAGTTTAACATAATCTGCATTCATGCTGAGTATAACCTTGTTCACAGATTTTAATTCTGGTTGTTCAGTAGCTGTACTGGAGACCTGAGAGAATAAGTATAAAACATGCCGGAAGTGTTTCAAACCTTCATTCTATCTAAAGGCCACCAGGTGGCGATAGCTGTGGTTGCAGCTGCAAAAAGACTTGTGGTCCTATAAAATTGTATGCAGAAAGCAGCTTGACGTCTGTAAATAGTTTCCTGCTAAGTGTATGAGCTCAGTCGTATATTTTGAGTCATACTGAAGAAAGAGCGGTCGACCACTTCGTGTAAGCACTATGTTTGTTTCTCTTTTAACTCCATTTTGGTCTCCACCACCATACGAGGACTATATGAGGCTCTTTTATCTGTTAAAGTTAGCTTTTTTCCTTCTTCTTCTGTTGCTAGCTTATAGCTAATTTGGCTAGCTGGCTAAATAATAAACAGCAATGTTGTTTTTGTCTTATTTTTGCTGAAACAGCTTCTTGATAGTCTGCTCCTGGAAAATACGAGAGGCTGTTTCTGCCACTGGAAAAATAAATTTGCCATCTATGAGTCAAAAATTCAGGTTATTATCTAAATTTTGACTTACAGACTAAAATTTCCGAGGAAGTTGAAATTTTGAGATAGCTGCCTGAAATTTTGACTCTAGCTAACTTGAAACTCAAAATCAGCTCTTTCTGGTAAAAAATAAAAATAAAAAAGATAAAAATTTCATTGGTGGAAACAAACAGCACTGATGGAAGGACTGAGACTGAAACAGCACAAACTGCGTCATGCCAGGAAAACTTGCTTTAAAGCTATTTAGAGGCCAGGAAAGTGGAGGATCTCTATGTGTTGATGTATGCTTTTTAAATAAAAGTACGTAGTAAGTAAATACATTAATTTTTTAATTAAAGGTCAAATATAAACTGAGCTTCTGCCTTGGAAAGATAAGGCCTGTACCCAGTGTCCACCCTCACAGTCGTTTCCACTTTTTTGTTGATTAGATCTTTCCTCTGGCCTCTGTGAGGACCCTTTGAAGTTCAAAAACAAGAAATTGCATACAGATTATATTTTCTGACCCATTAAAAGCTCCATTTATCAAGCAATAAAACCCACCGCTGATCACTTCAGCGTGATCTGCTAACTTACAGCTTGAAGCTTTAGGTGGTTTTCAAGCCAATTCAGTGACTTTATGACTTTCCTCTTAAGTGCTGCTTGTGACCACAAGCGTTCAGCAAAAAGGACTTAAACCCTGTGGGAGCTCCTCTCTTCCCCAGCGTGTTCAACAGCTGACCTTTATTACATCTGCAAATATCTAATTCAATGCAATAATTTAAAAGACGTGTTCGGAGAAATCTTTAGTTTTATTAGCGTCACATTTAAACCACCAGTGACATCTGAGGAGGCACGTCGCAGTGACAAAACCTAACCTGTAATGGATGTTTGGGGGGTAAAACATTAATAATAAATCCCTGCACCAAGACATGTCAGTGACTCATTATGTAAGCACACACATCACCTGAGCGTAGATATGACTGCAGTGGCATCATAGGACACGCTGTCTGACCTTTTTGTGCAAATCTCAGTCAATTTATCTGCATTTCTCTGAGCAAAAGCACCTCTGAACACAGCGAAGACGTGAAGCTGAATCCACACGCTTCAGTCCTGAACTCAACGAACTTCTAAAATTGTTGGAAAAAAAAAAAAAAAAAAAAGCGTAGTGGCTAATTTGCATACAAAACACACAGATTACACATCTCTATACACTGCTACAGATCACAAATGAGCTCCATGCAGCATTAAATCCACACTTCACTTACATAATGAATACTTACAATCAGACCTTTATATAGAATATTAAGTTTGATTTGTACTCCAGCAACGTTTAACTCTAAACACCCTCCTTTTTGAGACTGTGGTATCACTCGTACAGTAGATTATCTGCTGACTTCTTCTGATCTAGTCAGATAACTGAAAAATATAGCGTGCAGTGTCTGTCAAAGAAGAAGAACTTTGTCCCAAAATCCTTTTGGGATGTGGCTCAGACCTGTCGCAGCCTGTGAAATAGCACCGGGACAGAAAAAAAAAAAAAACATGTGCTACTTCCTTAAACCTAATCTCGTGGAAAACATCTCATGCATGCAGGGAAAGGCTTCTTTCTGTTTCACCTGCTCAACTGAAATCAGTCACATTCATGACACTTTACAGGCAAAGTGAGTGTGTTTGTTTTTTTGTTTTTGTATTTAAAAATGGTAAAATATAACATGTGGGAACCTGAGCTCGCAGAATAACTAACAACATAGTAGTAAGTCACTTTGATTTGTGCTTATTCCGTATCATCGGGGAACAGAAACGCAGCATGTGACTGACGTCTATCAGATGAATAGATCTGAAACTGTAGATTTTTACAGCGTGAGCACGCAACAGGGAATATAGGTCGGCACGGCGAAGCAGAACGAAGTGCAGTTCTCTCTGAAGCAGGACAATATGATGGGGAAGCAGCACCTGCAGGCACTTCCTGCTCGCCGTCAGGTGAAAAAAAGCTCCAACCACCAACGCCCACCGCTGACTTCGCTGCCACTGTCCATCGACATGTGATGCCTCGTCTCCGTTTGTGCGCTTGTGTGTTTGTGTGTGAAGTGGAGCGGTGACATTTCAAAAACATCTGGAAGTGTCTTACCTTCTCCAACCGTGTCTCGAGTTCACTCACGTCATTCTGGACGTCTTCGATCTCAGCTCTGGAAAAGAGAAAATTCCAGTTAAAGGTCAGGGGTCATGGATTTTTCAATATAAGGCGTGAAAACCCTTCATTTTAAAGTCATTTATCAGCTCTATCCTCTCAAAAACTGCTTTTTCTCTTTTTTGCACAATTATAAACTAGAATAAAGAATAAAACTAGAATAAAACACAAACTTTCTGATGTTTTACAGACTAAATATTTCATTTCTTTACACATTTCTGCAAACATCACTCCACCTGCCCTGTGATTGGCTGGGTTAGCCACCACCACCCCTCCCCCTCCTGCAAACCCTGATCTAAAAAAGCAGTTAAGAAAATGAATGGATGGATTCTTGCACATTTTACTGCTTAACATTAAAACATAACCACTGCAATATGATGCGCTTCTGTGGTGCAAGCTCGATACCTTCATGGACAGCTTTATTTCTCCATTTCTTATTTGCTCTGCACGCTTACAAACCAAATAATTCATGCTTAACATTTTTATTCTTGTGCTTTATTTCCACTGAGACGATGCATATGACTCGTCAGCATTTCCATGCCTTTAAAAGCAGTGGATGTCAACGTGTCACCGTCACAGTGCGCAGGAACAGTCGGAATCGCACAACAGGAAAGAGTATTTTTTTGTTGTCTTAATATTGTGCAGCTAGAGCCTCGTCACGCTGACAGAGTTACTCCACATATTTCACGGCCGCCACTATTTCAGGCCCCGGGCATCTTGTTTTACACTCATTTAGCTGTAATTAAGCATGAAGCGTTGGGTATTTTTAGAATCTCTGTGACCTTCGGCAGGGTTTGAAGTGCATTCCTGTGGGTTTGAATGGAGCTTAGGGGACGCTCCAGCCATCAGACGTTTATGTAGGCCCACATGACTGCAAAGAAAACCTCCAGTGTGCGTGTAATTGATTACGTTTTGTTTTCTGGGTTCAGGATGTGGACTCGAAGATCTCTGAGACAAAAGCTCCTCAGAGATCCTCTTCAGGGCTGGTCTTTTTAAGAGCCGCCTTCTTTTTCTTGTTTTTTTTGTCGTGACACTTTCTTTCGATCTCTTTCTGCCTGTCGTGTCTTCTCATACCAAAAGCTAAACCATGTGGTTTCCGCTGCCTTCCACCAACAGTACAGAGATACAGAGAGAAACAGAGAGACAGAGAAAGAAAAAAAAAAAAAAGAGGCGCGTCTGAGTGGGGAGAGGAGAGGAGGCCCGGGACAGACAGTAACTGTTTGTGTTTGTTAGTGCGGCGAGGTTTGAATCAAAGTCTGAGGTCATGTGCTCTTGAAACACGACCAAATGACATGTCAAGCCAGGAGAGAAGGGAAGAAAAGGGTTGGTTTTTTTTTAAAAAAGAAAGAAAAAGGGTCTAAAGGAGAGAGGCCACTGTGGAGGAGAGTGAAGGAGCCCTTGATTAAGAAGAAGCACATCCTTTTTATCTTCTTCATGTCTCCTTGCAAGAGAGACGGAGGCTAAGAAAGCAAATTAAGACAGAGCTTAAGCTGAGTTTCCGCCGTGGTTCTCCCCACAGA
Organism: Rhamphochromis longiceps; assembly: GCF_057381845.1. Lineage (NCBI taxonomy): Eukaryota > Metazoa > Chordata > Actinopteri > Cichliformes > Cichlidae > Rhamphochromis > Rhamphochromis longiceps. The sequence goes on from NC_140559.1 coordinate 46,324,410, forward strand.
AAACACGCTTCCTGTCTCCTGTTGATCACCTCAGCACATCTCGCTTCACTTCCTGTCGCCCTCCCACCCCGCTGTTACCTAGTAACCAGAAGGTACCACATTTGAGTGTCTGTCCCAAGGTGTCAGAGCACTTTATTTCCCCTCATTTGTTTTTTGGCCCTCTGTATTGTCCATCCATCTTCCCGTGTATGTGTGTGCGATTATGTGTATTTGATGACTGCAGCACCTCCTCCTCCCTCCTTCACCCTGCTCGCAGCCTGACACGAGACCTCACCACGTCTGCTGCCACAAGTCAAACTTTCCACTGCTGTGTGAGCCCCATAAATTCAAGATGGGCGAGAGAGAAAGACTGAGGTATGCCAAATCAGGCTGAGGCAGCCACTGTGACTCAGGCGAGCTGCCACAAACTGTCAAGGCACACCCAAAGTTGTGCCAAGCTCTCTCTTGAGCCACTTGCAAAAGCAACTCAGAAACACTTCCCTTTCGATTGCACCAGATGTGCTGATGTTGAAAGGAAACTGATCGCACTCCGCTTTGCTGACACGCAGCAGGGGCTGCAGTGACCCGGCCTGAATTAAGATTTCGATTCTCTGAAAAATGAGTGTGATCTCTCTGAGAGTGGAGGTGGGTTGATCTCGACAACTATCAGGAAGAGGAAGCATCAAAGCTGCAACTGAAGTTTGGAAAACCAAGCCACTAGTGATAGCACTGCTGATATTTTCCACTGGAAGGAGTTTCGTGGCGATGTTTGAATGTCCGTGGCTAGTACAGGTTTTCTGTGGTCTCGGTGAGACGTGGGAAAGCACCTCAGAGCAGCAGATCAGCCCCCCACGGCCCTGCAGGCCTGCACAATGTCCTCATAGCTTTCAGTGACTTTTGACCCGAGCAGCTCAAACTCTCTGACAGAAGAGTGAACAGCAACACCGGCAAATGCATAAATGTTTTATTAGGGAAACATGAATCAGCCTTTAATCCATAATCTCCTGCTGGAGCTGGAGCAAAGCCAGCTGTTCACTGGTGACATCAGCATGACTAACAAAGGTACAGGTGAAACTCTTACCTGAAGCGCGGGGAGTCCTTCAAACCCTCCTCAAAGTCCAGCTTCACCGTCATCCTTTGCGTTGACACCAACCCTCGTGACACTTCGTGTATTTATGTGACTCCTGGCTTTCAGCTGGAGGTGCCCGGCAGCCTGGCAAAGACAAAAACTAACTCTTTTTCCCCCCACTCGTTTTAACGCTCCACATCGGCAGCCCGGATCATTGTTCTCGCTGCTGGGTGTTTTCGCTCTCGTGTAGAACTTGTTTTCCTCTCCGGGTTTCTTTCTTTTTCGCCCGAACTGTTGCACATTCGCGTCGGAAGAGAACTTGTCAGCACTGAATGAACTGAGGGGATGTTAGTCGCGTCATTACCATCTTATGCGGCAGATTTTTTAAAAAAAGGCACAGTCCGGCGCAGAAGATGCGCAAAGCCACGGGAGGAGTTCCAGCAGAGGGCCAGAGTGTCCTTATGGATCCCAGAGGATTTCAAATAAAATCCGATGGCAGCGTGAATCAGGACTCCCCGGGGGTGCCGAGTCTAGTACTCTGCCTGTCTCTCTGCCTCTCTCTCTGTCTCAGAAGAGGTCCACCCCCCATGTCACGTCCCACTATTTCCGGGTTTGTTACTCATGGCAAACTGTGGTTTTGAAGTAGGAAGCTGCACATAATAAGAGGCATACACTGCCAAGTTGCATCATATGAAAAAAACGCCGATCTGAAGGATTTACAATGTGACACTAACGTTTAACATCCACACCGGCTACAGCAGGCCGTGTCGTGACTTTTCACCCCCCTCACTTAGTTTCTCCCTTTGTTGTTTGTGTGTTCTACTTTTCAGTTACAGTACAACAGTGAGCTTCACATGCAGTTAGACTGGGTGTGTATTCTTGTCTGACAACCTTGTCTGTTATGGTTTTTGCTGAGGTGTAAAGAAACTCCCCCATAGCCACCCACTGCCAACAGATCCACTGTGGAAGTTCATTCATGCCAAGAAAATAATGAACCTATTAATAGCAATGGAAAAGTGATTCCACGAATGGAAGAACAAGAGGTTTGACATTCTGTGTTTAAATATGTGGCGTTGTTTTGATTTTTAATGTGTCTAAATGGCTTTAATAAAACTATTTTAAAAAATGTGCGCACATTTTCTACATAAATCCAAAGTGCCTTTCTTTTTTACCCTTTGCCCACAGCCAATAGTGTGTAACTACAGGAAATATTAGGTTAGAAATGTAGTCCACTAGTTGCTATACCACAACACCGATGTAAGGCCAAAAATAAAACTGATAACGTTTTGCTAGGAATATTGTTTCACCCTAGTGACAGATCCAAATCAAACAGAGAGATTCATTATTCATAGGGAAGCAGGAGAAATATCATTATAAGAATAAGGGCACCAGGTTAGCTGCTAACCTGGTTCCCTTATTGCAGGGGTTGCTCATGTGCTGACAAACTTCAAACTACAGCAGAGTCAATGTACAAAGTTTGCAATGACAGACGAGGTGAGCGTAGTCACAGCACGTGCACTTGTCAGCAGAGATTTTACATTACAATGCACTACACATGTGCCTGAACTTCAAAGAAGTATAACAGGAATGACTACTCCGCCATCGCCAGCTATAACTGAGTATAGCCGAGTGATAAGTGGCAAATAGTTTGATTCTGTTTAAACAAGCCTAATGACAACAATGAACAGCACTCAACAAAAACGAGGCGTTAACCTTCTGGGAATGAAAAAAGAAAGAAGAACAAGAGCAAGAGGAGTGAGAAAAAAGTCAGCACATAATAACAACTGAATATAACACTAAATAATTCATGTGAAATGAACTGTGGAGGACAAAACCTTAAATAACCAAAATGTCCAAAATCAAATTCTGCTTAGGACCCAGTGATACCTCTGGCTGACTCTGCTCAGGCATACAGTACACTTGTCTCTCAGTTGTCATACAACATATGACATACAGTGCAAAACAGTGCAACCCAGAAAAGGTGGAAAAACTGTTAAGATACAAAATAAAAATTGAGATATCATTCAGAAAATGATAGAATATAAAGATTACAGCAACAAAAATCTAAATACAATGCAATTAGCATGATAAAAGTAAAAACAGAAGTTAAAATATGTGAAATGTCAGACTTCCAAGGTGAAAATTGTTAGTATTTCAGCTCAACATCATGAAATACAAAGAAAATCCGTGACTTCCTGGGTCAAAAGGAGGTAACTAAAGACTCGATTATACTCAGCTGTGGACAGTTAGACAACTAATGACTGTTCCTGTTATACTTTATGAAGTCTGCCGCCTGGTTGCAGGGACAGTTGCTACATTGTCATGTAAATTCTCCTTGGATAAGTCTGCACAATCCCAAAAATCAGGCAGGTATGTGGATGTACACAGGACCATCTGATGATGAGCTTTACCTCACTGGTACCCAAGTGGACGTTATCGGACTTGTACAATCCCTGCTTAAATAAAAAAAAAAAAACATGCAACCTACTCACTAAAGACCTCGATAGTACTTCAAAAGAATGGCTAACTCAAAAAAACACGAGTAAGTACTGTACAGCTGACTGAGGCTTTCTATGTTAGAATGATAGTAGAAAATAAAGAGTAAATCATCATCGCTTATTATCTAACACGTTCAAGTTACAATGCAAAAACATAAAAAGTATAACTTTTTACATTTTTGTCCCGGCAGAGTTGGGCTTCCATACATTTCACAAACCAGCACAACAAACTATTGGCCAACATTAAATAACCAATCTTGGCTTCGTTATCATTCCCACAAACTTGTGTAGTCAGGTTTGTAGTCAGACAGTATAAAGCCTGTGGTGGACTACTTTGCGTGGAGGTGTAATTACAGTGGCTCAGAGGACTCTTCTGTCTACCTCCATCATACCACCGTGTCGAAATGCACAAAAATACTCTATTTATCTATCCGATCCTGTGTGTGGCTCCCCCTGCTGATCAGAAACAATCATTGCAGGCTCGCCTATCTCATCAGACAACAACATAACTGTACTGATGTTTTTCTTTCTTCCTTTGCTTTCACGTCACTGTTCTTTTCCCCTTATTCCCTAAAAATCTGGGTGTCGGAAGATCACAGCAGAGTGACGCCTTCGGTGTCCAGACTGTTCCTGTTTCAGTGGGAAATGATGTGATTCTCACATGTATTTTCTCAGGCGACACGGAAAGGGCGTAGTTAGGTATGCTGTTGCCAAGTTGCTTCATCAAAATAAACAGTGAAGTGATTTCAGAAGTGTACCAGCCTTAACGTTTCAAAGTAGGGCCTTCACCAAAATTCCCATGCCAAAGATGTGTGTGTATATATATATATATATATATATATATATATATATATATATATATATATATATATATATATATGTGTGTGTGTGTGTGTGTGTGTGTGTGTGTGTGTGAAACGTATAAAGACGGGGACAGAAAACCGCATGTGTTTTACACAACTGCCAACTATAAAGGATTAAATAGTAATTTTAGCTTCTCAACTTAACGTATCTAAGCCCTTAAAAACATCCTGCCCCCCTTCCAGAGCGGGCAGCAGAAGCAAAGTGCAAGTCCTGCGCCAGTAAAGGGGGGCGTGTGCGTAAATAGCGCACACTGATAGCGCGGCACAGACGGCACGTAGCGACAGACGGTCGCTTCGGAAGGAGAAATAAAACCGTTTTGTGCGAAGTAAACTTGGCGACTCGACAGGTTCTTGTTTGTCTTTGACAGGAGATCCCCTCAGCATCTCTCCAAGAGCCAAACCAGTCAGAATAAACAGGGTCACATCCGGCAGGATTTTCAAAGTAAAGCACGAAACGAGACTCCTGAAAAGAAAGCGTGCTAGGAGCACACTCTTTGTTGGAGGGCTTTATTCTATAGTGGCTATTTATAATAAAGTAAAAATGTATGTGTATATTAGTTGATAAAACACAAATAAGATATAACCAACTTAAATAAAAGGCAAAACTGCAGTCGCCACCAAGTTGTAGAAATTGTAGTAATCTTTAATTATCTATTTTTTTGCCAGGCCCTTCTCATAGCTACACAAAGCATTTAGGCCAATGTGGATAGTTCATTGCCAAGGTGTAAATACAGATGATCATATTGATGCATCACATGATTTTCTGTAATGTTCTCTAATTACAGGTCTTCATACATGGGGTGGGTCAACATTTGGCACTTTTAAGCTCTGTTAAAAACTGCAAATCTACTTTAACCCATCTCCAAGTGAGACAGAATTAGTATGATATGGGATATATCATAGTCTCAATAGTAAATCTGTACCAATTTAATCCCTGTACACTAACAGAAGCCATGATTGATATGCTGGATGTTTTATTTTCTGTTGATTCGCTGGAGAAACCATAGAAAGTAGGTCATATCCTCCTGAGATCGAGCCTATCATTAGGTTCTCTGTAGCGGACAAAATAAGATAAACTGAAACATACTTTCCCCCCCGGTTCTCAGGAAAACATTACCATGTGTGTAAAACCATTTATAGCATATGAAAGATCTGCTCTGAGTCACTTTTTTCATATTTGACTGATTTCATAAGGAATGACCCAGCTGCTATTTTCCAAACCAATAAACAGGTGTTACCTTTAAAAGTAAGATCAGGCTTGAAAGGAAACTTTGAATATATCACACGATCCTTATGACATTTTAATGATTTTTATTTCTCAGCGTCTTTATGGCAGACTAAGAGTAATACAGCTGATTCACTGTGACCCACAGAATAACTGGAAAATACCTTGACCTACAAAACAGTTGATGAGATAACCAAGTGGTTATGCTGGAACGATTTTTTTTTAAAGAAACAGGCAACCAAAAAGTAAAAATGTCACAGTCGCTCTCGAGAGTCCCTTGTCAATCGCTTTTATTTTGAAAGGTAACCCGAGCTGCTTCCGCTATGCTGCAGGTGGGTCGCTCAGGGCTTGACGCGCCTTTAGTCCGTGCAGCCTTGCGTTTGGGGTGAAGCCGCATAAAAGCGTTTCCATAATGCGGGCGTGAGGTGCTCCTTGGAGTAAACGGAGGGGATCCGGGAGGAGGACCGCGGAGTGTTAACCGGGGAGGGGGGGAAGCCTGCGTGACAGGCGGCGACCAGAATAATTTAAAAAAAAATGTCGAACCGTAAGCACCGGGACAACCAAGAGATCTGCGCCCGCAAGGTCCGGGAGCTGGCCCAGTCTGGAGTAAACAAACACTGCTTCGAGTGCAACCAGCCCGGGGTGACTTACACCGACATCACCGTGGGCAGCTTCGTCTGCACGTCGTGCTCCGGAATGCTGTGAGTGCAAACCCCGCCGCCCCATCCGGGGGTGGGGAGGGGTGTGTGGCGGGTTTATTTACTGCACATTTAGCATCAGTGTGAGGGGCAGCCAGATACTGATAGAGTAAAAGTACCAGGCCTTAGATTACGCCGTGCACCACCCAGCCACGGACAAATGTGTATCATTTGGTTCCCCTCTCCTGACGTTAACAGGGGTTGTTGGTGCTATGCAACAGCCGAGGATGTGTGCACACATTAATTTACGCAGTGTCTACCTCTCTCTGTCTCTCTCCCTCTCTTTCTCTCGTGCGTGTCTCCCAACAGCTTGATAACCGACAGACCGCTAGCTGGTCATTTTCCAGCTCTGAGTTACGTTTCATTTCGTCATGGTGCAGGTTTGACACCACCTCTCTCTCTCTTCTCTCTCTCTTTCTCTAGGCTCCTTTTCAATGTGGGCGTGTGTGAGTGAGTGAGTGAGAGAGGGAGTGTGTGTGCGCCTGTGTGCTGTCACACTTTGTTTTGCATGTTCAGCCTAGTCCCGGGCACTCCTCTTCAGGAAGACGGTTTCGGCACTCAGTGTGCGTCATTGCGCAATCTTGCACATGTACAACAGTGTCCCACTTTATGTCCCCAGCATGAAGAAAATAGGAGCTTCTGGAAGACATGTGTCTCTCTCTGTCACGATTGTGTGCGTGTATGTGTGTGTGTGTGTATGTTGTCTTCTCCACAACAAATCTGTCCTTTGATTCACGGTCACGTGTCAGATATATTTCCTTTCCCACCTGCTCCATCCCCTTTGTGCTGTCTTTAGAGGTGAGGGCTGACTGCAAATCTTCCCATTTCTCTCCTTTATTTGACTCATCCATCTCTCCTCTGTGTCCCAGGAGAGGCCTCAACCCTCCCCACAGAGTCAAGTCCATCTCCATGACAACTTTCTCCCAACAGGAAGTAGAATTCCTCCAAAACCATGGCAATGAGGTGAGTGAAGTCCCAGCTGGGGGCCCGATGCATCGTGTTTGCTTCACTTTAGAAAACTTCGAGGAAAAAAAAAAGAAAGACGTGCAGCTGAATGTGATTTCTTCCTGTTGTTGACACTGCGGAGTCGTCCGAGGACATCAGCTACCATTTCCTTTTTTTTCCTCTTCTTTGGTCCAAATTCAAGGTTAAAACTGTCTGTTTGTGGTTCTGATATGGAATGTGAAACGCCCCTTGAGACTACCAGTCCAACCAGTCTTTGTGGCAGTGCCTTTTTTTTTTATTTTCTTGGACGAGGAGGAGGGGGGGCGAATACTAGTGCCAACCTCATACTGTGCCAAGAAACAAAAGGATGGGGCACTTTATGTCCCACAAAACCACGATCTATTTCCTTTCTGTGTGTGTGTGTTTTTTTTTAAAACCAGGGTTTAAACTCTGAACAGACCCCATTTTAACCAAAAGTCAAACAAAAGCACCCTATCAAAATCTCTTCCTTTATTTACCTTTATTTAACTAGCAGGGTTTGGTGACATCAGAACCCTCTCACAACAGAGACCCAGCCAAATAAAACATCCAAATATTTATGTAAATGCAAAGAAAAACAACCGTGTCTCTTACCTAGAGCTGGGCGATAGAACGATAACGATATGTATCGCGATATAACTTTTACTCGATAGAGAAATTAAGCTATCGCGATAGACTTCGCCGCTCTTGTCCTCTTAAAATAAAAAAAAAATTAAAAAAAAAGGTCAGCCAATCCAAACTAAGTAGCGCAGAGCCGAACCAATCACAGCCGCAGCGTCACGTCGCGTGACTTGTTAAGTACAGCACAAGTGCCAAGCCGCACGTGTGTTTGTTTGGGAAGCAGGCAGTGGGTAATAATAATAATAATAATAATAATAATAATAATAATAATAATAATAATAATAATAGATTGGATTTATATAGCGCTTTTCAAGGCACCCAAAGCGCTTTACAATGCCACTATTCATTCACTCTCACATTCATACACTGGTGGAGGCAAGCTACGGTTGTAGCCACAGCTGCCCTGGGTAATGGAGCCAGCGTGTAATGGAGGAAATGAGTGTGCCGACTAGAAAAATCTACCGAGCGTGACCGAAGAGAAAACAGATGATGGTTCCAACGCCGGAGAGATTGTCGAACGGAAGAGCCATAGAAGTTCCGTAGTGTGAAGGTATTTCGGCTATTTCAAGTCTGACAAAAAACAGAGTAGCGTGCACTGTAAATTGTGCCGAAAGCAAGTCTGGAAATACAATAAACTGGTGCATGCGTCACACTGTGCGCCACGTTATTGTTTCGGTGAAATGAATTTCTACAATACTGTTACTGTTAATTCTACTCTCTGCAGTGTTTAAATGCTTACATATACACACAGTTACTGTCCCTCCACACATACGACTCGGTTCTGCTTCTATGCCCCAGCTTTGTTTACTTTTTCCCACCGAGGCTTCTAGACTTCTGATTGGCCAACATTTCTGCACGGTTAGGAATCTAGCGCCACCTGCTGCTTTGGCATGTTCATAGCAGCGTTTTCCTTCATTTCTCCCTTTATGTGTGGACGGGATTATTTTTTAAAACGAAAACGGAAAATCTCCGTTTTCAAAAATACCCGTGTACGTGTGGACGTAGCCTCAGTCTCTGACTGGAAGCGCTAATTCGTCATTCGGCTGTTGTCAGACTAAAGTAACTGTTAAAACTGTTTGAAAAGCTCAGCTATACAACAAGGAGAGATTGAGAATTTCCTTTTAGTTCTCAGTTTATTTGATACTGACAAAAGTTAGTTTTGTCTGTTCTTCTGTAAAAAAGATTTATTTTTAGAATTAATATTTTGTTTCTAAGTGGAATTGACAATTTAGTCTGTTTTTGTTTGTTCTGTTTTGAAACTTAAACGCTTTAGCGGCTGCCTTTTGTGTAGTTTGCAATATTTGCCTTTATTTATCTGAAAAAGTCTCATGTTCCTTAAGTACATCTACCCTGTTGAACTTATTATGGGAAATAAATATTTAAATAAAAACAAGCTGCTGATTATTTCACATTTTACTTGTGAGCAACGGCACATTTAAATCTTACAAATATAGTTATTTGGCTTATATCGTGATAGATATCGTTATCGCCTGAAATGAAAAAAACATATCGTGATATGAAAAAATCTCATATCGCCCAGCTCTACTCTTACCAAACGTTCTGTGTGATGTTTTTTTTTTTTTTAAATAAACTAAACAATTAATATGAGAATACTTGAAATTATATGTTTCTGGAAAGTGCTTCATATCCGTGGTGCGTCATAAGAAAATGCTGTTTTCTGCACGTCCGTCGGGACCCGCAGCTACGTTAAAAAGCGGCCGTTTGCAGGATTGTAACTGATAACAGTTGGAGCTGAGGCAGAGGATGGTACAGAGGTGAACTTGCCGTTTACTCAGTGTTTGTTTATGCCAAGAGTGTTGAACTTATTTGAGTGTTTGGGCTACAGTTAGATCCAAAAGTGGGCCGTACCTGTACAGCCTTTTTATAATAACATATAAAAAGCACTTCCCCCTTTATCTGACCTGAGTGTGTTGGAACTAAACATTCTTTTTTTTTTTTTTAATAACTTTATGATTTTAACTTTGTGATTCAAGAGCTGGACAAATACCTTGTCCAGCTCTTGAAATCCTTTTAAATTTTTAAATGTTTCTACTCTCGTGTAACAATTCTGGGAATAGCGCATCATTAGCAGCAGTGCATTTTATTGAAATACTGGAAGTATTAATGATATCGCTCTGTTTTCTTTGTAGAAACCTGGAAAATTGACCAGTGGTGCAGATCAGCAGGCTATTTTAGGATTCATTTTATGCAGCTTAGCTATTTTTGTCAGTACTGAGTGATATCTCTTATTACTTATTATTTAACAAAGCCTGACATTATCTTCTAGAGTTTAAATGAAGGCTTCAAATCGGTTCGTCTTGGTCCAGAAAAACCTAGAAATTCGATATAAAAAGAAATAAAACCCTCACGTCATCAAAATGAAGTTTTGATATATTTTCCAACTTCCATATTAATATAATACCAATCAGTCCAGCTGGTTGAGCTACAATTACTTCAACTTAGATTATTATGGTAATTATTGTTTATTTCTGTAGTTTGAAAACTTAATTACCAAGTTAATTAAACCTCATTTTGGTGCTGAAATGTGATTGGATTGCATAAGCCCCCCCCCTCACAGCATCCACTTCAGGAGCCACTGGTTCAGGCAGCTCTCTCTGCTGAGCATATACCAGTAAGTGGTAAAGAGTTTGAGGCTATCAGCACAAGTGCTTATCAGTTTTTATTAGCTTGTTGTTGGCCGGGGTCTGTGAGTCAAGTGTAATGTGCAGAGAAGCATAGGTGTGCATCGTCCAGCTTTTCCTTTCTCATCATCCTCTGAAGAGTGATCCGGTCAGTCATGATTCGCTGCCAGTAATATTTGCTGCACTCTTGCACCGGAGATGAGTCACTGATGAGAAAATCTGTGTGTATATCTGAGAGACTCTCTGAGATTAAATGTCAAACAAAAACCAGGGATTGCTCTCATTTTCTACTCAGGGAATCGGAAACTCACTAACCCTCTTTTTGTTTTTGATGGATCAGTCCCAAGCAGCGTGGTTTTAATGTGACTTCTTGGAAATGTGTGTCTTCAGGTGGGCAGAAGGACGTGGCTGTGCGTGTTTGACCCAAAGAATGACGGCTGCTCCGACATGAAGGACTCACAGAAATTCAAAGAGTTCCTTCAAGATAAATATGAGAAGAAAAAATGGTGAGAGCTTGGCCTCCGCCTGCATATAACCAAATTATAATATATACTGATGGAAGCAGAGAAAAGCATCTTAATTTTTATTCAGTTCATTTATTTATTTTAAATCAATTTTTATGTAGAAAATTCGGTTTAAAAAAGCCCAGCAAATGTTCAAGTTTGCATGTTAATAGTTAAAAGCCTTTAAAATAACAAAATAAAACCTTTTACAGTAAGAATGTTTATTATTTACAATATTTTTTAATTAGCACCATTATTGAGTAAATATGTTAGTCTGTTTAAAATAGAGCAGCTTAAAAACAGCAAATGTTAGCATGCTAATATTTCAAACTAAAGTAGCAAACTTGCTAATTAGCAGAGTGCTGTACTTCCTGCTGTTAAAGGGTAATATGAGTAAAAATAAAAACCCTTTCAGTATTGTACATATGTACAAATACAAATGGCTATAAAAAGAAAATGAATTAGAATGATTATTTTGAGCATGATAGCATGCTGACGTTAGCATTTAGCTCAGTTTTTATTGTGTTACAGAGCTGCTAGCATTTGGCTGTTCTGCTTGTGCAATAAACATATTTAAAAGTGTAACTGTAAAAAGAGTCATTTTGAGAGGTTAAAAGGGAACACAAAGTAAAATGAAAACAATAGCTAATTAGGGTTGTGTTAAAGTTAGGCTTTCCATGTTTGAATAAGAGATATTTGCTCAGAAAAATTAGCTGAAGGCTAATAGCTGCTTATTTTCAAGCTTAGAGAATGCTCGCAATCTTCTTGTTTAGCAAATGAATGACCAGATGTCAAGCTTTAATTGTGTTGCTAATGAGACTGGTTAGTTACACTGCATCATTTGTGTTTCGCAGGCATTTTTCCAAAAGTAAGAACCGGAGAGATATGGAGGGTCCTTGGAGTCCAGGGGTTCAGGCTATGCCCCCTTCTCATGGTCCCTTAGCGAGCCAGGGTCTATCCCATAACATGCCTCCAAATGCCAGAGCCACGAGACCACTGGTAAGAGGCTAAAGGTGTGGTAGTTGTCTGTGAAACGGGTGGAGGTAAAGTGAGGGGAGTGAAAGTGAGAAGACGAGGGTGGTATACGTGTGTGGTTTTAAATAAATAAATAAAAAGAGGAAGGGAAAGTAGAGGAGATTTTCAAAGGGTATCGAAAAAAGGATAGAAAGTGAAGAAATGACCTGAATTCGCCGCGGCACAGAGACAAAGACTGATGGTTCGGACAGTCGGAGGGCCAGGTAGCCTCGGCTTCAAAGCCTCTGCTTATGAATTATTGAGAAAGGATGAAAGAGACTCACTTCCTCTGGCTTTGTGTCTCTCTTTCTACCCTCCATCTGCTTCTCTTCTGTCTCCTTCGATCTCTCATCCTCCAGTCTCAGTCCCAGCTGCCGTCTTGGGATCGAGCCCCCGCCATCTCTCCCGCCGACATGCGGACAGACGCGTTCACGGCTCGGCCGTCGCGCTCCCAAAGCTTTAGAGACCCCCCTCTGAAAGGTGAGAGGAAGATTTGTTTGTGGCATCGTCATGTGCTTATCTCTTCTTTTAAAATTGTTTTTAATGCATCTTTTGTTTCTTTCCTACGAAGATCCCACCCTGTGTGGGATAGAAAGACAGCGACCAGGCTCTTTGTCGTCAACACTGGGAGGTCAGAACCACGGTCCCTCATTCCCCGCCCTTCCACGGCCTTCAGGTGTGCCCTCCGCCCACTGGATGCTTTGTGCCACTGTTAGTAGTAAACTTATGAAGGCTTTCACAAGTTTACTACTAATGTGTCTCCTACCAGCTGTGTAGTAAAGTGCCACAGTGTTTGTTGTATTTGGGAAGCTAGTTCCTCCTCTTATGTGATCTTAGGAAAGATTCCTGGTTAAAAAATAGACACTGTGCTTTCTCTGTTCTATTCCTGACGCCTCTAGCAAGAACATTTGGCAGTGCATCGTTCACGGTGTAAAGATCATTGAATATTTTCGCTGATTCTCACTGATGTCGCTCTCCGCTCATCAGAGCCGGCGAGTGGCAGATTCATGCGACGCCAGTGGCACTCACTTGTTTCTCCTTATCTCCCCTCCTCTTTTCTCCTCTGTCTTCTCCCTCTCTTCTCCAACCACGTAGCCAGTAGCTCGTTCAAAAACCACTTCACTTTAGGTAAGATGCATCTCCGGCCGATGCTTTTGAGTGTGTGCGTGTGCGCTCGTGTGAATGCTGAAATCAATAAGCTCTTCCAATGCTGTATCATTTATAATAGATGGCCAATCTGCGGGGCGCGGCGGTGCTTAGCGAGCATCACATGCATGTGAGTTGGGGTTTGTTTCAGAGCGGCCTGAGGGGAGAGGCGACGCAGCACTCTGTATTCATTTAGCCAGCGAGTCGTGGCTGGCCAGTGTCACATACTGCAATTGGGGTCAATGTTTTTCTTCATCACTCAGGTTTCCCACTTCAAAGTCCAGATCTGAAGCCTAGGAGTGTCAAGGACACACACACACACACACACACACACACACACACACACACACACACACACACACACACACACTGTTCCCTCCCTCAGAGGAAAAAGAACAAGTTTAAAGTGGGGCTATTTTTAGGCCGGAGCTGCTGCTGCTGCCCCCGTCAGCAGAGGGCCGCTGATATTTCGCACCACGTTGGCGTTGAAGCACTTCAGAACTATGTAGGGCACAGCTGTAATCGCGCCATACACATTTAACACCCACAACAATATGCTAGGGAGTTCAGGTATGCTCTCAAAGACGGAAAAACATGCAGATACCAGCAGATAAGCTGCATCAGGTCCATTCTGCTCTGGTGTTTGTGTCTTCATGGAGACCATGTTGGATTTTAACTTCTGATCCCATGCTCATAGCTAACTGGCTGATCCAGACTCTGATATTTTGCTACAAACACTGATGTTAAACGTCATTTCCTGTCTTTGTTAACTTCTAACAATTGCATCTAAGAAGTTTCTGGCTTGCTGCTTTCCTGTGGTGTTTTTTTTTTTTTTTTTTTTTTTTTTTTTTTTAAATCCCTAAACACGATGAGTGTGTGTGCTTTATTTAGTACAGTCTAAGCTAATGCTGCTATTTCTACACCTCATAGCATGAGGATCTTTACATGGCGTGAGATAATTTTCTTCTATATGTAGTGAATGGGCTGTGTTATGTGAGAGTTACTTGCGAATTATTGTATGTTATTTGAATTTGATGCTTCAGGTTCGAACAATCACATTTTAAACATCTACTTGTTAGTACATACTAATCTGCGATCTCTCTTTCAGGTCGGACAGTGTCGGCCTCGGGGGCTACGGGCCCCTTCAGGGCCTTCCCCAAGTCTCTGAGCGTGGACTTTGGAGGTCTGAACCATCCCCAACCACAGCCTCTGCCTCAGTCTCTGTCCCAGCCGCAGCAGCAGCCTCAGCAACAGCAGCCTGTTGGCATAGGTCAGACGACACCGCCGGTCAGCAGCGGCAGTGCCCAGGATAGGTACGCTGCCGTGTCACAGCTGGACAGCGTCTTCTCTGAAACAACATCGGTCACAGGTACGATGTTTTTATCAGTCGAAGCTTTAATACTTTTTGTATCAGTGTAGTTCAGAGGCTTTTGCATAGTTGCATTTATTTCACAGCTTTTTGTATTTGTGTAAGGTGTGCACATAGACTGTATATAAAAGACGACGATAGCTGTTCTTGTTTTTTCTTTTTTTCTTTTTTAAATCTTAACTTTAGCTTTGCCTTGTTTTATTGCAACCACAGGTGACCATACAGAGACAGGAAGCTGGAGTGTTAAGTTCTAACATGAGACTAGCAAGCGTTTCACACACGGAGACAGGATGTGCAAATTAGTCTTAAGTGACACCAAGTAATAAATATTAGAATATGACTCACCGAAACTGTTGCACACACTTCCTGTAAGGGATGTGAGTGCAGTTGACTACACAGGAAGGTGTATTTGCATCATAAATGCTCTAAAGGGACCAAAACCACAAAGATGTTTGAGAGTTACTGTGACTATAATTAGCTAAAGACTGGCAGACAGGTAGTTGGCTAGCCTACGTCCAGGTTTTACTCAAAGTGACCTCACCCCTTGATGACGAGTAACCTTAATTTGTTTGTGGGCAGGGTATGATAAAACAAAAATTCCCACCATGTGTAATAGTGTGTGTGTGTGGGGGGGGGGGGATTGGCCGTAGAAACTGAAAAGGTTTCTGTACCAAAGTTGGGGATTTTAATGGATTGAATCGGGTTTGGAGCCTCGAGTGGCCATTAGAGGAACTGCACCATCGGCTTCGTATTTTCGACTCGGTCTCTCCACTTGATTGTGGATTGAGTTTTACCAAAAAGTGCTGGTCCTCCAGGCCCCCCACTCAAAAATCTTCACTGTCCTGTCAAACACAGATTTAAAAAAAAAATTAACTCAAGAAAACGAATCCAATTTTATAAACTGAAGAACTTTCTTTTTTTCCAGTCTCATTAATCCTCTCACAACCTCTCTGACTAATCAGGAGGAGGGACTAAACTCCCTGCCTGAACAGAGAATAATTAAACCTTGCTTCAGCTTGACCTGATTACTTTTTCCCCATTGTTTCAGTAGCACTCTGGCTTCAATAAAGACCCGAGCACATCTTCCAGCACTGTGTAACAGATAGTTTGATTTGAGGGCTTCGCGTGTGCAGATTGTCGCGGTCAGCTCAGCTTGGTTGCATAACATCCTTACTCCAAATGCCAAGGCTTTTAGCAGCTGAATTATGCTCATTGTGTTTGCTCCAGATCGTGCACAGCGTGATTCAAAGGACCTTGTTGATAGGTTTTGGAATCAGCTGTGTTTGCGTTATAACTAAGCCGGCTGCTTTAATGCACAGCATTCGTGTGAGAGGCCTGCTAAGCTCTGCTGCTTTCCAGCGTCATCGCTGCCTCCCCTGCTTGGCAGAGTAGGGAGGTTATTGATTTTCTGCCTCGGCTCACTTTTGATTCATATCAAGCTGAACATGAAGATGATATTTTATTCAGGGCGTTTGTAATTCTTTTGTTCTGTGATGACTTGCATGCACGGGATCAGCAGTTTGGACTGTTTTAAAGGTTTTTGCTCACATATCAAGATCATAGCACTGCTCGAGCTCGTAAACCGGGGCTCATGTTGGGCCTGACGTTGTGTTTGGTTGTGTTGTGATGCCTGTGGAAATGCTTGTTTGCAGCTCCACCTGGCGGCCCACCGCAGTACAGCGCCATCTTCGGCAGCAGGCTCTCATCCAGCTCAACTCCTGCCAGGTAGAGGAAAAAATGCAGCCTTGTCAAATCAGCTTTTGTTAAACATGGCAGATTTTTAACTTTTCTTCTTGTGGAGCTGTTTAAAGGTCAAATTCTGATCGATCCTCCTTCCCCCCCCCCCCCTCTTTTCTTCTACTTCTCCCCAGCTCCCCTGGTGTCGATACCGTCTCCAGCTCCCAAAGTTTTGCAAGTAGGTGCCGAGTGCGAACTGTATCGATTGCTGCTGTTAACCTGCACTATTTACATTCAGTTCCCTCCTCTTCAAAAACAGTCCAGCACTCCAGATTAGACTGTGAAAATCAGAGCAGTGTTGCCTTGAATAGGCAGGAATGTAACCCGTTAACCCCCGGGCAGAACACTGAATTATCTCCCTGTCTCTCTCCCCCCAACCCGTGTGTCTCAGATTTCCCCAACCCATTCAGCTCCAGCTCCAGCTCCGCTTCCCAGCAGCCCGTCGCCCTCTCCCCCAGTAACCCCTTCAGTAACGCCTCAGGAGGTAAGCCCCATGCTCACTCTTTCTGAAACTTCCTGCTGCAACTTTTTAAGATGTTAGAGCAGCTTGAGCTGGTTAGATAACCACCGCTGTGGTGGAGGCAAAGAAATAATTACCACATGAAAAAATATATGTAGGGTTGAAACCCTTTTTACCTTCAGAGCCGCTTTAGTTCTTTGTTCTTCGATGACATCGCACAGCACATCCATGATGTGAATCTCTTGTTCCACCTGTTGAATGTGGAGGCCATTGGAGTGCGGTGAACTCATCGCTATGTTTAAGAAACCAATGTTTGAGCTTTGTGACATGATGTGTTATATGAAGATGTGTACACTGTGGTCATAAAGGGATGGACATGGTCAGCAACAACAATCAGGCTGGCTGTGGTATTTAAATGATGCTCAGTTGGTACTAAAACACTAAAAGTGTGCCAAGAAAACATCCCGCACACCATTACACCACCAGCAGCCTGAGCCATTGATACAAGGCATGCTTGATTCATGCTTTCATGTTATTTATACCAAATTCTGACTCCATCTCTGCCATCTGCAGCGGTTATCAATACTCATCAGACCAGGCAACATTTTTTCTCATCTTCTGTTATCTAATTTTAATGAGCCCACGGGAATTGTGTCTTCTGTTGTGATATCAGTGACATGCGGTGTTGTCTTCTGCAGCTGTAGCTCATCTGCTTCAAGTTTGGAGTGGATGCTCTTCTGCATACCTCCCTTTTAACGACTGGGTAATTTGACTTATTGTTGCCTTCCTATTAGCTCGTAGCAGTCTGAGAACGGCTGCTCACTGGATAGTTCCTCTTTTTCAGACTATTCTCTGTAAACCCTACAGATGGTTGTGTGTGAAGATCGCAGTAGATCAGCAGTTTCTGAAATACTCAGGCCAACCAGTCTGCTGTCAACAACCGTGCCAAATTAGGCATGCAGACGTGTTCATCTTGAACTGTAGATATTCTCCTCGATCACATTTTTCCTGATATATTTATTTCCTCTCTCAGGCTGTCCTATGGATTTGTCAGGAGGCAGCGCACCTACACTTGTGTTCAAACTTTTGTCTTTTAGCTTGACTCTACATGACTTAAATGACATGTGAATGCCTAAACTTAAAAACAGGAAATCACAGCCCGTTATAAAACACTGATCCCTCTGCTCTGTGTATAGGTTACATATTTCAAGCATTTAGTTCCTGCTTACAGAGTCTGAATGTACCTTTTGTGCTTATTTAAAAGTTAAAAACGCTCCTGTGTTTTCCCTCTGCTCGGCCCGTTAACGGGTAACATTTAGTCTCCAGATCAGCTGCGTGAGCTGGGCCTTTATTTCTTTTCCTGTAGGGCAGTGAAAACGACGCGTAGAGCTGCTACACTGAAGTGTATGTTGTGTACACACTAAACGGTTGATTACACAAGCTCGCTCACAGCTACCTGCTTTCACAGCCACTGAGGCTTCATGCTAGCAACGTTACTTTTTACTCGGGTCACTGACTTCACCCACCAAAGGCAGATATGTAAGAGGAAAGGTTCAGCGTGGAGCTGAAATCTCAGTTAAGCTTCTCTGGTGCATTAACCACAACGTGGATAAACGAATGCTCAGCGATGCTGTGATGTTTCATGATGCAAATAAACAACCTGGCGTTTGTTTCCTTTCAGCTTTAGACCCTCGCAGCTCTGGGCTTTCCATCGGCTCCACCTCAATTATTCAACAGTATCATGTATTCATGTATGCAGTTATACTCTTGACTGGTCGCAGGGCTCATTACTGCTTTATGTTTCCTGTAGGCTCTCTGTGTAAGGTACAGACACGGGGAAACAGTCTTTTACTGTCAGTCTGAGAGCAGCTGACAGATGTGTTCTGCATGGATTAATGATCTGTGTCTAATTTCGCCGCATGTGTGGGTGTTTCGCTTCTCCAGGTGACTCCAGTGCGTTTGTCACCTCGCCCACCTCCGTTTTTCCTCCGTCCGGTGCTTTCCCAGCGGCTGCTACCCAGAATGCATTTCCTCATGAGTCATCCACCAATCAGGAAGCAAATGGTGAGATTCGTTGCCTCTTATTTGTCCTCCTGTTTGATGTTTTTTTTTGTTTGTTTGTTTGTTTTCTTGGATTATAAGTCAAGTTTTTAATTATTATTAATATTTTTATTTACATAATCTTCTTTTAATAACTCAAAATAGACCAAAAATGAAAAGTCTGGTCATTATTTAGTAAAAACAAAACAAAAACATGTATTTGTTGGATTTTGTTGCTCTATTAAGGATTCGCTACTTATCTGTTTTATATTGCTAAAAACTAATATCTTCTAATAATTTAAAAGGACATTTAACAAAATATCTTATTTTTATGCATCAGTTGTGTAAATGAAAAGGTGAGACATTAAAGTTGTAGAAAATAAAATGTTTTTTCCAAATTAGGAAGACCTAACTTCATTACTGCACTGCATACTAGTCCCCCTGGGCCCCAAAAAATGTAAAAAGTTTTTTTTTTATACTCATCAAATCACATTGAGTCATCAGAGATTGATAATTAAAAAAATTTTAAATCACACTTTTAATCTTATCTATCTATCTTATCTTATCTTAATCAAAAGTCATGTCAAAATGCCAAACAATCTCTTTCCTCTTTATAAAGTCAGTTAGACTCTAAGTAGCTGTAATAGTTGTGAGGTCGACCACAGTGCAGAGACCACACAGAGACGTCCTGTAGTTCCTCCTTCACCTGATCTATGACTTCTAATATTCGGTTTACCCTTGGTGGTCTTCCTGGTGCCACCCTGCCCATTTAAGCACTTCGTCTGCCCAGTTAACTGAGCTACAGATGCTCAGAGTCGTGCTGGGTAGGAAACGAAGAGACGCTGGGTGTACTGGGAGATGACATGGATGAGGATGAGCAGGTGGTGGGCTTAACAAGGGACGACAGAGATGGCAGGTAGAAGAAGATAAGGTGCTGTGGTAGTTGGTTTTTATGTGAATACAAACCATATTACTTTATTACCTCCTGAAGCGCGAGCATCAAGTTAAGGGCCACACTGAGAAAAGAGACCCAGACATTTACAATTATTGATGTGATTTATTTTAAGACATCTCCTCCTCACGTGCAACCAGCCCTCAAAAAGAAAAGAAGGTTATAATGCCTTCTGATCACAGTTGTATCACGCAGCCAACTCACAGCAGCTTGATCATGATATCTCCTGATAGCGCGAGAGATTCAACGAACCATGTCCTGATGTAAAAGCGAGCCGTGTTGTCGTTCTTCCACGTGTCTGTGGGCCTGCGTCACAGGCCTGAACATGACGATCTCACAGTTTTGTAGATTTTGGATGGTGGTGTCTACCTTTACCGTACAGCACATAAAAATGAAACTTAACTGGACTTTTAGATTGAGTTTAGAAGAGACATGACTCTGTTTCCATATCTCTGCCTGTGTGTGCATTCACACATCACCATACCTGCTGAAAACATAGTAAATGCATGCACAAGCTTCTCTTTACACCAGTGCAGATCACAGATGCGGCCACGCCAAAATCTACGAATTACAGCTTGATGTTTGACACCTGTCCTTATTATATATAGGACCTTACAATATAAAGCATTGTTGTTGTGATTTGGTGCTATATAAGGCTTCAAGTGAAAATTGGGGGGGGGGGAACCATACTTTGATCCATATGTTGGTTATTAAAACGAGGCCCAAATGGAAAGCTCCCACTGCAGCGGGGACTGCTCGTCTTTCCTGAGACGCGCTGTGGCGTCCACTAGCAGCAGTCCAGGAATACCAAAATGACCCACCCAGTTTAGAGCTGCAGGTTTCTGGTTTCATGCCACACCATTTTCCTGTATCATGTATATCTGTGTGTGTGTGTGTTTTGCAGGTTTTGCCTCCTTCCCCACGTCTGACTTTCAGTCCAAAGTCCCTCGGCCCATGTCGGTGAACCCTTTCACGGTGAGTATCCCTCCACGAAGTGCACTCTGGGGGCGCTAATTGGTAGTTCTCGCCAGTTTTCAGTGAATTGCGATGGCATACTAAGTAAGCCGGGCTGCTGTTCTCACCCTGCCTCTCTTGTCTTTGCAGGGGAATGTTTACCCCAGTCGGGGGACGTCAAAAAATCCTTTCATCTGACCCCCCGTTTCCCCACCCCTTCCCTCTCTCTCTGGGAACTGAAGGAGGAGCTGCTGCCATTTCAATGCCTCTGGAGTATTTTCACCCCCCACCCACCCCCCTCAGGGGAGGGTCGCGCATCCACGCCGCCCTCCCTCCCCTATCTGTCTTTGTTTACGTGTTTGTGGAGAGGAAAAACAGAAAAACAAACAAAAATGCGCGAATGCAGTTCACAAAATCCCTGTCTGTATGTGCAAGAGTGTCGGCCTGCTGTGTTTGTGCCACGTGACGTACGTCAAAAGGTGTTTGTGTGCCAATAGACGCCACCTCAGGGCTCTGTGGGAGTCACGACGCCTCTACGACTTTTCTTTTTTGCTGAGACGCACTCACCTATATTACACACACACATGTGTTGCTGCTGCTATTTGCTTTCATCTCCTGCTTAGAAGTGTAAAAAAAAAAGGAATGAGAGATATAAAAAAAATTCCCTCGGCCCGTGAGTAAGTACGTCAGCGCTGTCTCCGGCTTTAAAACTTTTGAGTCTCGGAGAAGCCAGCTGAGACTCTGACCCTGCATCACGAGCATCCACAGATGGTTTTAACAGCCTTAACAGCCTCCTGATGCATGTGAATCGGTGTCCGAAGATAAGACGGGCTTGTCTCTGTGGGGTGTGAGCGCGGGTGCGTGTTTGCATTCGTCATTGTTGCTGTTTTTTCTTTCTTTTCTTTTTTGTTTTGTTTTTGTTGTTGTCAGGTTTCCTTGCAAAGGATGAGCTACGTTTTCCACTCTCAGGCTGCATGCGCTTAGAGGGCTAAAAAGGAGCTACTGAATGTAAAAGCAACGTCAGAGTAACTTAAATGTGTATAAAGATCTTCATCGCTTCATGTACCGGACCAAAACCTTTATTCTGCTTTTTTTCCCCTTTGGTTGACATGAAGTTTAATTCTCTTATTTTGCCAAAAATAAAAGAAGAGATTCATGTAAGAGCGTATTTGTAACTACAAGTATTCATGTTCATAAAACCAGTTTGTTGCTTCTTAAAACAGTGTGTGGTGGTATTTTTGTGACAAGCGTGGTTCTGACACGCACATGCGGCTGTGTGGAGCATTTCAAACAGCAGGGGGCGTGAGGCATCCAGTTTTCTTCTCTGACCTCATGCGCAAGGTTACTTTTGGATGCATGTTGCATAACTACATACATACTGCATAAGCGTGCAGCACAAATATAGAAGCCCTTTAGAGCCGCTAGAATGACTACAATGGGACCCCTTTGCAATATTTATTGGAATATTAAATCCAGTGTGAATCCAAATCTACATCATGCCCACTAAGTAAGCTCTGCTACATTCCCTTTTTTTGGGGGGGTGACTGCACGCACAGGGCAGACGAGAGTGGGGAGAAATGGCGAGTGGAAATGGTCCATCTATCGAATTATATCAGCTTAATCGGGACTCAGTAGCAGGAATATAAATCACTATGTTCCCTAAGGTTTTATGAGGTACTGTGACCCTTGATTTTCTTTACAGTCATGCGACCTTCTGCAGTGTTAATCAGTATGCCCCCCCCCCTCTCTGTCCTGAATGCACAGTGCTGCAAACATGCGTCAGTGTGTTCACATTTCAGCAGAAAGGGGGATTTTTAAGGACGGACTCGTGGAAGCGCCAAGACTGAAATCCTAGCTTTGGAAGGGATGCTGCCTTCAGGTGCCGTGGGAGATATTGAGCGTTAGTTGAGTGCGCATGAAGGCGTTAACATTTTGTTTATAGGAACACACAAAAACTGAATGGAGAAACAGGAAAAAACAAAACATCACTTAATCAATTTGTAAGTCAGCTGTAACAGGGGGACCAAGGGAGGGGTGTCAAACATAAGGCCCAGGGACCATAATTGGCCCGCTAGAGACTACAGTGGGGCCCACTATACATCACTGAAAAATGTGAAGGAGGACATAGCTTTTGGACTTTAACTGTACTTTAACAAGTTTCACAGTTTTTCCCACTGATAAAGATCTCCCCCGTGACTATTTAAATTACACCAACGTAATAAATTACATGACAGAAACCTTCCTGTTTTTTTTGTTTTGTTTTGTTGTTTTATGAAGAGTCAACAGTAGTAGTAAACTGGAAAAACTTGTGTGGTTTAACAAAATCTCTCTGTTTTAAAATCGCTGGACAGAACTACTGCAACTTTTAAAATGACTTTTTGTGTCACTTTTTTTTTTTTTTGAGTAAGCGTTTGCTGTTATGGAGAAAAACTGAGATGTACTGATACTAGAACTAAGACATCTTAGGGATGAAAAGTGCAGTTAAACGTCTTTCAGTGAGTTTCACTGCTCCAAGAGTTTGACATCCCTGATCTAAAGTGTCACAAGACATTCTTAAGAAAGGGGAACTGGGAGAAAAGGCTGAGATGTGCCAAATTACACACTAAAAAACCCCTAAAAATCAGTGGCAACCAGTTTTATAGAGTAATGAACTTTGTTTTGGGTCAAATCATTGTCAGAAAGTATAGAGGAGGTTAGGACAGAGCTACAACAGTGAGTGTCTACAGCCATCTGTAAACACACTGCTGTCATGGTTTGGGTCTGTGTTTCTGAAAGCAGGGTCAGATATTGTTCGTTAGACTAAAACAGTACAAACTGTGTTTTTGCTTTGTGTACTTTATTTCCATTTATTTGTGTACATTCAAATAAGTCGTTGCACTTTTCCCTCTTTTTCTTGGCAAAAATAATAATAATTTAATACAGGGAGTGCAGAATTATTAGGCAAATGAGTATTTTGTCCACATCATCCTCTTCATGCATGTTGTCTTACTCCAAGCTGTATAGGCTCGAAAGCCTACTACCAATTAAGCATATTAGGTGATGTGCATCTCTGTAATGAGAAGGGGTGTGGTCTAATGACATCAACACCCTATATCAGGTGTGCATAATTATTAGGCAACGCCCTTTCCTTTGGCAAAATGGGTCAAAAGAAGGACTTGACAGGCTCAGAAAAGTCAAAAATAGTGAGATATCTTGCAGAGGGATGCAGCAGTCTCAAAATTGCAATGCTTCTGAAGCGTGATCATCGAACAATCAAGCGTTTCATTCAAAATAGTCAACAGGGTCGCAAGAAGCGTGTGGAAAAACCAAGGCGCAAAATAACTGCCCATGAACTGAGAAAAGTCAAGCGTGCAGCTGCCAAGATGCCACTTGCCACCAGTTTGGCCATATTTCAGAGCTGCAACATCACTGGAGTGCCCAAAAGCACAAGGTGTGCAATACTCAGAGACATGGCCGAGGTAAGAAAGGCTGAAAGACGACCACCACTGAACAAGACACACAAGCTGAAACGTCAAGACTGGGCCAAGAAATATCTCAAGACTGGTTTTTCTAAGGTTTTATGGACTGATGAAATGAGAGTGAGTCTTGATGGGCCAGATGGATGGGCCCGTGGCTGGATTGGTAAAGGGCAGAGAGCTCCAGTCCGACTCAGACGCCAGCAAGGTGGAGGTGGAGTACTGGTTTGGGCTGGTATCATCAAAGATGAGCTTGTGGGGCCTTTTCGGGTTGAGGATGGAGTCAAGCTCAACTCCCAGTCCTACTGCCAGTTTCTGGAAGACAACTTCTTCAAGCAGTGGTACAGGAAGAAGTCTGCATCCTTCAAGAAAAACGTGATTTCCATGCAGGACAATGCTCCATCACACGCGTCCAAGTACTCCACAGCGTGGCTGGCAAGAAAGGGTATAAAAGAAGAAAAACTAATGACATGGCCTCCTTGTTCACCTGATCTGAACCCCATTGAGAACCTGTGGTCCATCATCAAATGTGAGATTTACAAGGAGGGAAAACAGTACTCCTCTCTGAACAGTGTCTGGGAGGCTGTGGTTGCTGCTGCACGCAATGTTGATGGTGAACAGATCAAAACACTGACAGAATCCATGGATGGCAGGCTTTTGAGTGTCCTTGCAAAGAAAGGTGGCTATATTGGTCGCTGATTAGTTTTTGTTTTGTTTTTGAATGTCAGAAATGTATATTTGTGAATGTGGAGATGTTATACTGGTTTCACTGGTAAAAATAAATAATTGAAATGGGTATATATTTGTTTTTTGTTAAGTTGCCTAATAATTATGCACAGTAATAGTCACCTGCACACACAGATATCCCCCTAAAATAGCTAAAACTAAAAACTACTTCCAAAAACATTCAGCTTTGATATTAATGAGTTTTTTGGGTTCATTGAGAACATGGTTGTTGTTCAATAATAAAATTATTCCTCAAAAATACAACTTGCCTAATGATTCTGCACTCCCTGTAGTGATTCGGAAATTGCACTTTTTTTTTTAAAACCAGCACTCAGATGGTCGGTGATTTTAGTTGAGCATGAAGTGCTGAGTGTTGTTACATCATTTTGTTCTCAATGATGACCTCTGTATTGGTAAAGATTTTCAATTTGAATGTTTCACTGTTTAATTTAAGTGTTTCCTTCATTTTTTGAGCAGCATATATAAAGAAATAGCTCCAAGTCTTAATGGCCAATGAATTGTCCATTCATAAAACAGCCTTGTTAATAAGAACAGTTGGAGAGAATTATAATATTTATTGTGCGTTACAGTTTGGTTTCCTCTGTACTTAAATGAAGCACCATTTACAAAGGACCCAGTAAGTCTGAAAGTTTGGCTGAAGCCTACTTAAGTCTTTAATTGCACAAGAATTAGCGACTGTATTATTGAAGGGAAGAATGGCCCTTCAATGGCCCCCAATCTTGATGAAACTGCAGCTGTTTTAAGAAGATTGTGCTGCTTAAGTCAAATGTCGACATGTTAGACCGGTCATGTTATCTGATCTGGAGCCAACGTCTTGTTTTTTATCTTTGTGCTGACATGGTGTGTTCTTAAAAAACAAATGTGTTTCACAAACGTGACGCAACCAAGCACAAAAACCAGGCCCCTGGGGCGGAGGAGGCCTAGATGACTTCAGTTTGTTTACACTGGGCAAAAAAACCACTTAACATAAAAGTTATAAACTGCATGTGATTGAGTGAAATAATTATTTATTCAACTGAGTAAAACCAAGTAAAACATGACGTAGGTCTTGGTGGAGAAACCCTTGTTGGTAAGCACAGCAGTAAGTCATTTCCTGATTTGCACAGAGCTCAGTATTTTGGCCCACTCGTCTTTTTACAGAAACTAAGTCCTTCTGGTTTTGTGGCTGACGCTTGGCAACTTGAACGTTGAGATTCCTCCACAGATTTTCTGTAGGACTGAGATGTGGCGACTGGCTTGGTTACTCTATGAACTTAATGTTCTTCTTCTTTAACTGCTCCTTTGTTCTCTTTTTTCTCATCCAACATTTTACAGCACACGGCTCTGTCCATTTGACCCTCAGTGTGGGGAAGTCGTCCTCTACCCTTAGCAGAAAAACAGCCCAGACCATAATGTTTCCACCTCCGTGCCTGAATGTTCTTTGGTTCACACTCAGCATTTTTCTTCCTCCAAACATCTCAGGTTGAGTTGATACCAAAGAGGTGACCACAGCACCTTCTCCCAGGCCTTCTCTGAATCATTTATATGTTTGTTGGCAAATTTAAGATGGGGCTGTACACATGCCTTCTTGACCATGCATTTTGAGATAAGTGTCAACCATAGAATTAATTTGTGTTATACATGTTAATAATTAGAGCTATCTATTCTATTATTATCTATTAGAACTATTTGGTTATATTTGATAACTTTGTAATATATTTTATTATTTAATTTAGGTTAGTTATTTTTCTTACTGCTTGGAGCAACTGTTACCTCACGGATTAATAAAGTATTCTGATTCTGAAGGTTCTCGCTGATGGTCTTGCAGGTCTACAGTCTTGCCCCTAATGTCCTTTGACAGCTCTTTGGTCTGTCCCGAGAGAGTCCTTAAATCGGGCTCTAGCTCACTTAGGGGGCTTGGTGGTGGTGTGTGAGAGGGGGAAGAGGTGGAGCTCTGCTATCAGAGCTGTGATGAAGTCCTTGAACGCATCGCGATCAAAAGTACCAGCAGAGCGCTGAGTGACAGTCCTGCTCCACGGTAGCTGCTCCGCGCCAGAGAAACCAGAGCAGAGCCGAGCGAGGCAGGGGTGGGGGGACACGCACAGAGACCGCGTGCAGCAGGATGGGCTCCGCGCACTGCGATGTGCAGTAATTGGGATTAAACCTACCGGACGGCGCTTGGAAACACTCACAGCAGCAGCAGTAGTAATAGTAGTAGTAGTAGTAGTGGAGAGCAGGGGGAGCTCCGCCGCATGTGCTCCTCTGTGTGCGCCTGAAAGAACTTGTTTTGCTCCGTGCGCTGGGCAAAAATCGACCCCCTCCTCCTCCAGAGAAAGAAGCGACTCGGCGGTCATAAACAAACACGGGTTCAGATTTAAGCTCCGGGACTCGCAGTTGCAGCAACCCCAAACCGACCTCTGACTCTCCTCTCACATGCCAGCGCCGGTGTGGGGGAGAGAGGCAGAGGAGAGGAGCCGGGGGATGTTTGGATCAGCTCGCTGAACTCGCACAAACACCGACGAGGAAAACAAGAAGAAGTCGCGCTGGTTTTTCACGTGGGGGTTTAAAATAAAGAGAGAGGAGGAGAGAGCTCGGGGGGTGTCATGGAGAGCCAAGCGGGCGAGCAGTACAGCCACGAGGACGTGCGGAAGAGCGGCTACCTCCGCAAGCACAAGTCCATGCACCGGCGGTACTTCGTGCTCCGCGCCGCCTCGGAGCGCGGTCCGGCCCGCCTGGAGTACTACGAGAGCGAGAAGAAATTCCGGGGCAAGGCCCCCGTCCCGAAGAAAGTGGTGGCGCTGGAGACCTGCTTCAACATTAACAAGCGGGCCGACTCCAAAAACAAGCATATGATCGTGCTGTACACCCGGGCAGAGAGCTTCGCCGTGGCCGCGGAGAACGAGGCGGACCAGGACGAGTGGTACCAGGCCATGGTGGAGCTGCAGTGCAGGAGTAAGAGAAGCACATTTGCACACAAACACGCACACATGCACGCTTTCCTGCATGTACACACACACACACACACACACACACACACACACACACACACACACACACACACACACACAAATATATGTGTGTGCGTATATATGTATACACACACACACACACACACACACACACACACACACACACACACACACACACTCTGGTGTGTTTGGGGCTTTGCACGAGAGGAGAAACGTGGCAATGCGTGCAGAGCAGCGCGAAAGGAGCGCACTGTGGACCGGGACGTGTTTTATTACACAGTTTAAGGATTCTTCCCAAGCCCTCACAGACTGCAGTGTCAAGACGACACAGTTGTCCTTTCATTGCTCGTTTCAGGCCGGTTGAGGTTCATGTGTCCACCTTTTAAAGCCTCTGACCGTGGTTTGCGTAAACGTGCGCCTCTGAGCCGCGCGGTGGGGTTTGTATCCTCCAGCACTTCTTACCACGCTGGTGTCAGGCTAAGAGTTTGTTCCTTGTTGTCCAGCACACTTCTTTCGGGAGGGGGAGGGTGTCAATGAGTAGGCCTCAGCTGAGTACGAGTTTGGCCTCCCTGTCCCGAGTTTACTGCTCAAACACACCCTGCCCTCTTGTTTACTCTGCTCTGCTTTTCTGCTGACACTGCTCTGTATTACATCAGGCATTGATCTCAGAGCAGGAGGAACACGTCCCCAAAAACCCGTCGGAGAGAGAAGTGCATTAGTATCCGACTGCTAAGTCATTAAACTTTGAAATCCATCTTCTGATTTGATGGGTAACGAGTGAGCAGCCCTGATGTGTCCCATCCAGCTGCAGTAGGTTTGTCCCAAATGGCCTCAAGTACCCCAGGGGGTGAAAAAAAAAAAAACAGTAATCCCTGTGGGTTTTTCTCAAGTCTTGTCTATCAGCTGCTGTGTAAACACAGCTGTTACAGCTACAGCGGTGACTGCTGTGTAAACACAGCTGTTACAGCTACAGCGGTGAGCACAGCAACTCCAGATCACCTGTTCAGCCTTCCTGGCTCTGAGAGAGCAGATAGGCAACCAGGGACACATGACGCAATCGTGGATGATAAGAGTTCAAGGTGCTTCTCCTTGCACAGGACCTGCTGCTGGGTAACACAAATCAGCTGATTAATGTAGGGGCTGGGGGAGAGCACAGAAATAAATGAGGACAAACTTTGTGATAGTCCACTTTTTATTTGGAGCCAGAGGAGTTTTATAATGTCAAATATCTGCAGGTGTAAGCCGCTGCTTATTACGGGGAAGGTGACTGGACGTGCACTCCTCCTGTCTAGCATCTAACATTTAATCCAATCTACAGGTGCTCGCGTGGTCACATGTACAGAAAATCCCATTTCATGGCCGTCCTCTAAGAAATCCAAAGT
The DNA here is from genome assembly GCF_057381845.1 of Rhamphochromis longiceps. Classification (NCBI taxonomy): domain Eukaryota; kingdom Metazoa; phylum Chordata; class Actinopteri; order Cichliformes; family Cichlidae; genus Rhamphochromis; species Rhamphochromis longiceps. Next base: position 46,353,696 of record NC_140559.1, read on the forward strand.
GTCCCGACGAGCCTCTGGCTCGAGCATCCTCACGAACAGCCTTTGAAATGACTGATCCCTCGGTGGCTGCTTGTCTCCTTCCTTTGTTTTCCCAGAGTGCTGGGTTTCTTGTGTAAAGTAAAGGCTGCGGCTGGCTGCAGAGTAAACTCCAACGCTCTTGTGGTATGTGCTGCAGCCTATACACAGTTTCTACTCTTCTAGAAAAAAAATGAGGCCACAGACGCGCGCGCGCACGTGCACACGTGCACATATGCATGCATGATCCAGGCGTTTACTGAGATGTTGCTGCATGCAACTCTGTAAGGATTCTCGGCCTGCTTTGATATGTGCACCCCATGCACAGTTTCAAATCTCGCTCGCGCCTCCATGCTCTACAGCCTCGCCTACCCACAGTGACACCCCCCCCCAGGCTGGGATTATTCTCCCAGCCTGGATGGAGAAAAGTTGAAGCTGAAGCTGAGCCAAAAGATGCTGCACTATCTGCCTCACTAGTTTCCACAGAACCACGCCCTCGGTGTGATACCTGTGTAGTTCCACATATCCCCTCTGCAAAGCAGCCGGCTGCAAAGGCTGGAGTTTGCAGCGTGCGTGCAGTGAAAGCACGAATAAAACCGCGGATGTCCTTGCTGTTGTACAGTTTCTGCTTCCTCTCCAGGCCTGGGAAAACTACCTAAAGCCGTCCAGGAACAGTTCAATATTGCGCACATGGCTGGTGGTAATTAAACACAAGCCAGCTGCCATGCTGGGCAGGATCCCACTTATTTATTCAGCTGATTCCAGTAAGACCCTTTCAGGCAGCGCGTACAGTATTAGGCTTCAGGGCAGCTATTTGCCCAACTATTAGGAGGCAGTCGAGTGTGTAAAGGTTTAACCTCGATGAAACGGAGCGGAGGCGCGACCTTCAGTCGCCGTGCGCCGGGCAGAACGCGGCACCTTGGGAGCTGTAGTCGGCCTCGGTAAACACTATGATAAAGTCCAAGATTCGTAGCGATCAGCACCGAACAAGAGAGACACACCATCTACAAACACACACACACGTTTAAATGTGCCAACATAAACAGAGATTAAAGCAGACTGACTGACAGTTTCTGATTTAGTCCTGATTCTGAAACGCAGAAGATCAGTCGGAAACATTCGGAGCAGGGAGGATCTGTTCCTGCCTGCAGCATCCGCAGAGAAGCAGTTTGCTTAATTTATGTTTCATATGAGACTAAATGTGTTTGATGGGCCCTTTGGCCATTTGATAGACTTCACTTTATGTCTGTGGAGGACAGAAACTGCCAATGTATCGGATCAAAAAGTGCATATTTAAAAAAAATTAAATAAACATATGATATAAATGAATTAAAAAGAAATAGCAGCATAAATAAACCCTGAAAATGAATAACAAATAAAATAATTGGATGATTATTACAAAGATAAATTAATATAAGGAGAAAAAAAGTGTCACACTGTATTAACTAATGAATAATATTCATTTTGACTATTAGTTGAGTATTTAACGGCAAAATATGTCAAATCGTTTTTTTAATGACTCAATAAATGAGTCATTTAAATAATTTACTTAATCACTTTTGATCTTTTTGGTCCCCGTATTATAAGTTCTGGTTGTCTTTTATTCTGTGTTTTCTCTTATTAACCATTTATTTTTGAACTCAGTCCAAGAATTCAGCAGGTGTTTCCTACTTTCTGTAAGTCACGCTGTAGGTGTGAGGAGAACTTGTGTTTTTGAGTGAACCGTCCTTTGTGACGTCCCTCTGAGTCGGAATTAGAAGTCAAATCTCCCCGTCAGGCTGTTTTTATCTCGGAGTGTCGTTCAGCTGCCCCGGCCTCAAAGATCTGGATCTCGCCGCTGGTTCGCTGAGCCGACCGATTAAATGTTAAGCCGTGCTTAAACACTGCTCATCTCCCTAATTAGGTGGTAATTATTGTCTCGAGGGTTGGCCGACGTTTGCACAGTAGAGGCTGTGTGCCAATTGAACTTTTTTCCGTCTCTTTCTTTTCTTAAAAACCCTCAAAACAAAACACATTTTTCCTGCAGAAGTGAAGCTTAACTACAGCTCTCTGTTAGAACCTCAGCCCCGGTTGGAGCGTGCTGAGCTGCCACAGAGTATTTCTCCTGCGTAACGACTAGATGCACAGTAACCCTTTGTAACTTCTTTAACTCGGTGAGCTGCAGCCTGACCGGATCTGGTTTGTAGCGATGCTGCAGCTTGTAAAACGTCATGGATGTGAGTCAGAGTCGGCCTTGAGCAATCTGCTTTGTGTCCGCTGGCCAGCTTGGAGCTGAGCTCTCTTTGACTGACAGTAAAGCGAGGCCAGCAGCAACAGCACCCGTTTAATCAATAAGTGCCGATGTGTGGAGCGTGTGTGGCTTTAAATGCATAGGAACCTTTTATAGCAGGCCTCACTGATTAATGTTGCTCGATAGTATCCCATTAACATTGTTATATTGGGGGTCAGGAAGTTCATGGGTTGATATTCATCATGCACATGGGGGATGCTTTAGAAACAGAGGTAGTAAACAAAAACCTTAATTAGTGCCATGCTGTTCCCAGTGGCGTGTCCAGCGGGGTGGCCTGGGGGGGCACAGGCCACCCCCCCAACCAGACTGGCCACCCCAGGTGCCACCCCAAAGACAAAACAATAAAATTCAATCAAATATCAAATGTCCGATTATGTTTTCACGGTGAAGCTCAGATATCCGAGTGTACGTGAATGCAGCATCGGCTTCTGCGCTATGTGCATCACGTTAGCAAAGGTAGGAGAGCCAAGCGCGAAAGACGGCACTGCAGGAAACAATTTTTCGGTGAAAGAAAATGAGGACAGAATAAATGTCCCGGTAAGTAATATTAAATTTGTTGAGTTTAGTAAACTTCGGTGAAATTAGAATCCCAAGGAAAAAATAACACTTAAAGAATTATTGCAGCCGTTGAATATTTCAGACAGTATGCTACTGAGGGGAGCTAACATAAGAGTTATGAGTTATAAGATATAATCTAAGTCGTAACATTGCTGTATGGAGCTGCAGATTTGGTTGCAGGTTAACATAGCTGGACTGGCCATCGGGCATACCGGCATATGCCCGGTGACTTATTTATTTATTTTTTTTGTAATGGCATGAACAATGAGAGGTGGTGGATTGGCCAGATGCAGGTCGATGTGTAAAAAATAACTCAGTTGTTTGGTGGTGGCTATGGCGGGGCTTCCACAGAGGCCAGCAGGTGGATGAGGGAAGGTGAGGCAGGAGGAGAGACCCGAAACAGCCGCCAGTCCGAGTGTCAGGTGAACTGAACTTCAGGTAAGAAGTTATGACCTGCAGTCTATCTGGGTCAGATATAAACTAAGTTTAGGTGGAGTTTATTTTCGTTGTGCTGACTTTTTACCCTCAGTTGCAATAACTCGTACTGCGTTCTAGCCAGCTTGATGGAGTTTTTAGGTGGGTGGATGCTATGATGTTACTGATAGTGAACTTTATTTTATTCATAAGGTTAGTAGAGTTGCCAACGGCTCCTTAAAAAAATGGAATGGTCCCTCATTCAGAGAAAATATTACGCGTTTGGTATTGAGCTGAGAAGAGACGCAGTTTGTCCCGAACTTTAGCTATAATGAAAAAAAGACAAAGCTGGATTTATTCTGTGTGTTTACGCTGCACAGCTGCCTCTTCTTCTCTCATTCTCTCCCCCTCCCTCTCCTGTTGCTACTTCAATCATGAAACTGATCAATGATCAGCTGATCGGCTTTTCTCTCTTGTTTGTTTATCGCCCACTTTGCGCCAGAAAGAGGAAACCAGCAGATGTCGCGCTAAACAACAGCAGCACGTTTAAGCTTGATCAGCTGTTGTTAGAATTTATTTAATATTAATTTCTAGTATCAGCTGATGTTTGCTGGAGCCACAGCTGTAAAGCTGCTGGTCATGATGTCTGTTTAGATATGTGGTGAGAGGGAAACATGAAGATGAAACCAGGAGATGTCCTTACTGAATCATCAGAGCTGTGATGGAGAAACAGGTTTACCTTTTAGGTGACATGAATGAGTTGAAGTTATGAACTGTTTCTGAGAGACAAATAACACCAGGATCCTTTTCTAAGTAGCTGACAACTGGTAACTGTGCAGCGGCGGGTCTAGCAAAGTGTTTCCAGGGGGCCAGGTAGGGCATTAACAGGGAGAGGGGGGCACAAAGAAATACTTTTCTTTCTTATTCTCATTTAAAATATCTAGCTTTTATTAAATAATTATCTGAATCTTACAACCAAAGTTTTTATCTGATGTAAAATGTATAGAAATCATACATATACCAACAAGACTGTACATCACTGTCACAACAGCGTTTGTTTTCATTCAAAGGCTTTATGGCTTTAACACCTGGTGGGCCGGTCTGTAGTCAAAATGCCCGATTTTCTGTCCCAGTCCAGCCCTGCAGGTTAATACTGGCAGTGTCACCATGCCAGCTGACTGTATTTCATCGTCAGCCAGTGTTGCTCTTGATCAATATTACCAAAGTTTACATAAGGCAGCATAGAAAGTATTTACTTGCTTTCAGGTTTTATTCAAATGTTAGTCTTTTCATTTGTTTCCCCACTTTTTTCCTGTTTCAAAATCAAACACCAGTTTGTGAGAAGATTATCTTCTTTTTTAACAGGCAGATAAAGTTTTACATTGGCATTGGCTAATTTGTCAATTGTTTGTTACAAATGTTCGTATTTTAATATTCAAAAATGTTTTTGCTCAAAACATATGTGCACTACATGTCAGTAAAAATACTATGCAAATATTGATGTCCTTGAATGCTGAGTAAACACTGACAAAGCACTGATTGTATCTCTTGTACTTTATCAACGCAGTATCTAAAAACTTTGCACCGTAGTGGTTAAAATCTCATTCTAATAAGAGTTAAAAGCGCATTCGGTTATTAGGTTTATAGGATTATTGAATTATGGTTAACGGTTGGTAGAATCTGCCAATTACATCTGCCACCCTTCTCCAAATCTGTGCCCCTACCTGGCCCCCCCAACAAAAATTTTCTAGACACGCCACTGGCTGTTCCTGTAGTAATGTATACATGCAGCAGCAGTGAATGGATCACAGTGAACCCGCCCTGTGCCAGTGCTTGTTATAAAAAAAATGTACAAAAAAACATACAAAAACTAAAGCAGCATTTGGGTGTGAGTCATATGACAAGCCTTTCCTTTCATTATACCTTATCTGTGTATGAGGTATAACTTTGACCACAGGCATCAACACTTGGATCGTGAATCGTGAGTAAACTCTGTTATCCCGATTCTTTTTTGGTCTTGTTACAGCTTTGAGGGCGCGCTCAGATCGAGCGGGTTCGAGATAAAGCTAGAGAAGCGCAGGAGGGATGGGAAGGACGCTGAAGCTGGAGGAAAAGAGGGAGACAAGGAGGAGGTTCATGGATGTAGTGAAGGAGGACATGCAGAGGGTTGGTGTGACAGAGGATGGTAGGGATAGAGGGAGATGGATGGAGATGAGCCACTGTGGCGACGCCTAAAACTAGCAGCGGAAAGAAGATGGTAAAAGCTTTTTATAGATTAGAATGCTTTAACCAGGCGGTTACCACCACACCTTCCTGTAGCTAATCAGCATAAGCAACACGAGCAGCACTGATAAGTCTACGATTACAAATGCAGGTTGCAGAAGCTTTTAGTCAGTGTTTTTTGACGAGCTGCTGTTACCATATTCCTCCTCCTGATGTTTTCAGAGCATTGGTCTGCGCTTTTATTTCTAAAATACAAGTTATCCACTTTGGAAATGTTAAAAAAAGACAAAAAACCCAACAACAAAACAAAGCAAACAAACAAAAATAAAACCCCAAACCCATTGTGTATTGTTAAAAATTCCTTCCGCACAGTCTCAGTCTGTGCGACACAAAGTTTAGTAACCCAGAGCCTCGCTGACCAATAAAGTCCGAGGCGGATGCCAGCTTGGTGGGTTTCTTGCAGCTTTCTTGCGTGTCCCGGAACGGCGAACCTTAAATGCGTCACCGATAATTTCAGGCAGCCATGCATGTACGTCTGTGCGCACTCCCATCTAACCGAGACCACATGTGAAACTAGCTCCGGGCGGATGCTGGTGTTGCCCCCCAAGTGTGGGCCTAGAGAGATGGGTGGGGTGAGGAGGGTTGGGCAGGAGGGGGATTGCAGATGCTTGAAATGGATGAAGATCGAGGAAGTGGAGAGGTTAGAAAAGAGGAAAACGGGTACACATGGCAGCCAGAGATTAGACCAACTGTTTTCACTGCCGGGTGGCTCTCGTCTCTCACAAATACGTGCGGGGATAAAATGTACACAGCTGTCTCCCATCTATCTGAGCTGGTACACTGGTAAGTGAGCGTGGGTGGATCTGGGCGGCACGGTAGCTGAGATGGTGGGGGTTTTACCCTCACCAGTCTCTGTGCAGTCTTTTGTGGCCCTACAGCACAGCGTGCTAGGGCAGTGAGGTCAGAAATTTGAAATAGGACCCAATGAAAGCCAGCCAGCTAATTTCCCCTGATTTACAGGCGGCATTAGCTAACTAAGAAGTTTTAGCTGCAAATTCAAGCATTTTTTTGTAGATGGTCACTGCTTGATTGTATCTGGACTTCTGCATTTCTGCAGCCAAGTCCCCAGGATTTTGGGGGGTAACCACGACAGTGATGAGCCCGCCACTCAGTGAGGTGCTGTCAAGGGATCTAGCGGCCTTTGAGGCTAAATATGGCACCTCCTTCACCCCTTCACAACCCCCGTAGCACAAAAGGCTATAGGAAAGCAAGCTTCCCCTCAGTGCCAACAACTCGTAATTGAAATTGCAGTTGAGTAAATTAGCTTGGATTACGGCCTCTTTATGGTCAACCTGTGATCTCGAGGGAGCCAGCTCAAGCGTAGCAAATAAATCGGCGTGAATAGGCGCCAGTGTTGCCCGCGCAGGCTCCCGCTCTCCAGACTTCAGGCTTCCAGTGTGTGCTCACCGCGGACGTGGACTAAACAAGTGAATAAGGCAGTGTATGTTATCTTCACCTCAAACTGCGAATAAATATGCACGGACTCCCAGACCCGATGCATGATCTGTGAAAGTTGGGACAAGGTTGTCAGAGTGTGTGTGTGTGTGTGTGTGTGTGTTGCCCATATTCAACCAGCAGATTTCACGCGGATGGTTCATTACCTCCAGGTGCTTTCATGTGCATCCGGCTTAGGTCCTTAGATTATCTCCAACTCTGTGTGCGTGTTTTTCTGAGGGTTCATTATGTAGTATAGGGGCGTTGTGCTGCACGGAAGCTGACTGACTGATAAACTCTCCATGCCCCGCTTTCTTTCCGACAAACACCAAACAGCCATAAAGATACTCGAGAGGAAAGCCGAGGGGGGCGATTCATACTTTATACAGCACTGTGTAAGATCAGGCCCTGAGCTCTGTAATGCTTCATAGGTGTGAATCCACCTGCAAATCTGTAGAAATCTAGGAAAAAAAACTTTGAAAATACTTTAAGGGTTTTTATTTTTTTGAGGGTTGTCGATTAGAGTACACAGCCAGAGCGGCCTTGAGATAAAAGGTGTTTGTGTAAGTGCTGTTGAGGGCACAGCTGAGGTTTAAGGCTTTGCTTTATTCAAAACAAACAACACGCTCACACTCTCCTCGAGACATTTTAAATGGGTTCTTGAAAAGAAAAAGATACTCTTTAAGGATCGTGCTGCACTGCAATCTGAGTCACTCTCAGAGAGCAGGGGGAAAAAAAGAATTTTGAAATAAGCCTGTAATTAGATTCTTTTAGGCAAAGCAATCCCGAAATAAACTTTGAATAACGCACCTTTTTTTAAACCCCCTTTCTTAATGACACTCTTATATCTCCTTGCAATCTCCTGTAGTCCCTCATTCCATAGGTCCCCGCTGAAAAGTCCCAAAACCGTCTCTTCCTGTTGTAAATCTAAATCGAGGAAGCAAAAAGGACTTCTTGCACAGAGGTCCTCGCGCTCATTCACACACATGGAGAGAAAAGCAGCACATGAAAACAGCCGTGCATGGCCTTGAGTGAGTCATCTAATATAGGGGGAGTGCCACAAACTCACACACGCACACACGCACACACACACGCACACACACACACACACACACACACACACACACACAGAGCCGTGAAGCCGCAGCTTCACTGGCTTTCAACAAAACATCTATTCTAGGTCTCTTTCAAGTCGTGAGCGATCCTCCAATTTTGGGTAAGAAGAGTGGACGGAGACGCGGCGAGACACGTCAGACCTCTCCCTCTTGTGCAATCGCATGTAAAGCTGTTTTGGGATTGGGATCTGGAAAAACAGTTTGCATAACAGAAGCTCAGTTACGTGATGTTCGCTGTGCATGCTGAGGGTCCCGGTCTACATGTGGTTGTCATTTTAGGATTGTTTTTTGTTGTTGTTGGTTTTTCTTTTCAACCAGCAGATGCTTGGGGAAACAGAATGAAGCGTCCATAGAAAACCTACTTTGGGCTGTTCCTCATTCAAATGAGGTCGCCACAGCGGGCTGCTCCACATGTTTGATTTGTCAGGTTTTTTTTCCCCTTTCTTTACACCAGATGTGCAATGTGACAAAACCCCAAAGGGGTTTGTGTCTCCTCTTGGAATTGAACTAGGGAATCTGTGTAAAACATGGTCATTCTTCTGTTGGAAATTTGAACTTCGAAGGTGGAACAGACAGATTTTTACCTCAGAAAGTCGGAGAAGTCATCAGCCCCGAGATTGTGTACGTAAACATTAGTGAAACTGTAAAACTTGTAATCTGGGGATAAAAAAAAAAAAAAAAATCAACACAGCATAGAATCACTTTGTTTTGCATGGTGATATATTGATCCGGGGACATCAAATGCAGATTTTTTTTAATTAGGTGCATATAAACGCTCTGGGGGTTCATTGTCTGTACCATCCTTCTGATATAATGTTAGCAAAGCAAGCTTACATTAAATTGGCTAAACTGAAAAACTGTCCAACAGTGGACAAACACAGCTTGACAAAGGTGCTTCCTTATTCCGAGCAAGCTAATAGCTCAGTCGCATCAGTAAAAAAAAAAAGGATAACAACCTCCTTCATCGCCAAAAAATAAAAATTAAAAAGTGATTGTAATGAATTTTTTCACATTCTATAACCGATTGCAACTTTTGACTAAATGCTTGCCCAGACTTGCGGGTGTTTCACACTCACAACCATGGAGGCAACCTTTCTGCAGACAGTTGCCATCTTACTTGGACTGACTGCAATATCTCTCAGAGAGATTGTTAAAGGTTTGTCTGTGAAGGTTCTCAGTCATCCAGGTCATCGTAGTCAAAGGAGCTTGCAAAGAAAAGCGTCTGGACTTCTTTAAGTTGCTTGAAGAATGGTGGGGAGTCCCAGACACCATTTGACCTTATAGAACTGAAGAAGCTTCTCGGATGAGAGGTGAAACGTCTTCAAGCAACTTAAAGAACTCCAGACGCTTTTCTTTGAAAGCTCCTTTGACTGTTGAAGGTTTGCAGATAATTTCTGTCTAATTTATAAATGCAGACATATCAGCCTGAATGAGTCCCTGTCAATGAGCACAACTCGAGAAGAGTTGACTCAACTTGCTGTGAGCTGAATGTATTCAGGTTATGTTCCTGTAAGTTAAAAGTGAATTTCTGTATATGTAGACAGAAGCCGACATGTGAACATCGATTTCTCAAAGTTAATTGTTGCATTATCAGAAACGGGCTGCATTGAATTGCCAGTATGACCTTTTTGCAACAAAAAATAACTGGAGTGAGATAATTTTATGTCTTTAAATAAAACAAGATAATGTTTAACTTTGAAGATGTGATTTGCACTTGTAACGTTGGGTTGCGTTTAGTGGTTGAGAGGAGGCGGCAAAACACTTAGCAGGGTAGCCAAAAGAATACACACTCACGCTGGCGTTGGGAATTCCACAGTGTGTTCTTTAATATACCTTCTCTTCATCAACCATATAAGCCCGGTTGAACGGCTGCAGCTTAACAAACATAGCGCACAGTGTTCGTACAACCCATAACGTTGCAAACAAAGGTGTCTGGAGAGGTAAAACATAAAATACGTCCCTCCTCATGCACTAGCGTGTAAGCACATGTTCACACCATCACAGAGAGAGAGAGCAGAGAGACCAGTGGCACACACTGATGACACCATCAACCCTCGACTTGGGTGTCTTAAAGGGACACCACACCATAGTGGCTGTTACACACTATTAAAAAAGTGATAAATTACAATGTATATTATTGCAATACTTGTAATATCATATTGTGGGTAAAGTATTGTGATAATATTGCGTTGTTGGATCAAAACTATAGCTTAAGGCAGTGATTACCACCAATAAGCACTCTGTGGGCTCTTATACAGTTGCTAGAGGTACATGAATCAAAATCAAAAGCTAATGGATAATCAGTTGGAATTGACAGTAAAATAAGTGCACAAATCAACACTAATCCTTTGTGTAGAAAAATAGTTGGGTTAAAGAGCTTTTTTTTTTTTTTTTTTTTTCCAGTCATGAGGCTTCTTCTATATTTTAGCACCAGCACTGGCCATTAAACAGAAATTTGTGTATAACAGGTTGTTAAACAGAGACTCACCACTAAATGCAGCTTTTACTGAAGCTGAAGTTGTGTTTGTTCCTTCCAGCTGCTTCAGTTTGAAGCTTCTCAGGATCCACAGGTGCATCTCCATAGGAAGAGAGTTATGTGCATTAATTAAATCGTGTGGCTCAACAGCTGCGACTTGGTGAACTGATCGTAATTATCAAAATTCCTAACTTGGAGAGAAGATCGGTCAGGACTCCTTAATTAATTCTTGCTTGTGCTTATTGAAATCAAAAATATTTTGCTTTGTCTGCGTAAAATCTTGCAGTTTGCAGTATTATATCAATATGGTGCCTCTTTGACCATTAACGTTTAATATATATGTTATATATTTTATCTAAAATTCTGACTTAAAAAGTCCAAAATGATTAACTTAAGATGAAGCTAACAGCTAAAAATACATTTGGCTAAACAAATTGTTAGCTAAACATCGTGGGTAAATGGCTAAAAATTCTAGCTAGCTAAAATTGATAAATTAGAAGAACTGTGTAAATACGACTAACTGATAGTGAACTAAAAGTAAATCAGACGATAAAATGATTCTACTGAACAAATTTGAACATTGGCTTTGTTGGAACATCAGCAGATATATGTATATAATATATAGCAAACCAGTGGTTTCAATGAGATAACCCTTTTAAAAATAGAACTTTCCTTATTTCAATACGTCGTCTCCTTCAGTATGCCAGATGTGGTAGGCTAATAAGGCAGGTGCTTAAGCTCACTATAAATGCACAAAGACCATCCTGTTCCATTCAAGGGAACAGGTTCTGATGTTGAGGTCTGTTTCTTTAGCCTTGTCATTAGTTTGATTGAGTCTGTGTCATAGATGGTTATCATGCTCAGACATATCCAAACTGGCAACATAACAGAGGTATCTCAGAAATGTGGGACATGTGAAAATAAGTTTCAGGAACTTTTTAGGGTGGTTCCCTGGAGAAGAATACGAAATCCACCCTAAACATGACTCACATAATGTTGTTCCTATAATCCGTGCTAGTCAACAGATGTGATGTCTTTTGTGTGTGGATATAAATGAGCTTAGATGTACAGTGGGGCAAAAAAGTATTTAGTCAGCCACCGATTGTGCAAGTTCCCCCACTTAAAATGATGACAGAGGTCAGTAATTTGCACCAGAGGTACACTTCAACTGTGAGAGACAGAATGTGAAAAAAAAATCCATGAATTCACATGGTAGGATTTGTAAAGAATTTATCCGTAAATCAGGGTGGAAAATAAGTATTTGGTCACCTCAAACATGGAAAATCTCTGGCTCCCACAGACCTGTTACGTCTTCTGTAAGACGCTTTTCTGTCCCCCACTCGTTACCTGTATGAATGGCACCTGTTTAAACTCATCATCTGTATAAAAGACACCTGTCCACAGCCTCAAACAGTCAGACTCCAAACTCCGCCATGGCCAAGACCAAAGAGCTCTCGAAGGACACCAGGAAAAGTATTGTAGACCTGCACCAGACTGGGAAGAGTGAATCTACAATAGGCAAGCAGCTTGGTGTGAAAAAATCAACTGTGGGAGCAATCATCAGAAAATGGAAGACATACAAGACCACTGATAATCTCCCACGATCTGGGGCTCCACGCAAGATCTCATCCCGTGGGGTCAAAATGATCATGAGAACGGTGAGCAAAGATCCCAGAACCACACGGGGGGACCTGGTGAATGACCTGCAGAGAGCTGGGACCAAAGTAACAAAGGTCACCATCAGTAACACACTACAACGGCAGGGAATCAAATCCCGCAGTGCCAGACGTGTTCCGCTGCTGAAGCCAGTGCATGTCCAGGCCCGTCTGAAGTTTGCCAGAGAGCACATGGATGATACAGCAGAGGATTGGGAGAATGTCATGTGGTCAGATGAAACCAAAGTAGAACTTTTTGGTATAAATTCAACTCGTCGTGTTTGGAGGACGAAGAATACTGAGTTGCATCCCAAGAACACCATACCTACTGTGAAGCATGGGGGTGGAAACATCATGCTATGGGGCTGTTTTTCTGCTAAGGGGACAGGACGACTGATCCGTGTTAAGGACAGAATGAATGGGGCCATGTATCGTGAGATTTTGAGCCAAAACCTCCTTCCATCAGTGAGAACTTTGAAGATGAAACGAGGCTGGGTCTTCCAACATGACAATGATCCAAAACACACTGCCCGGGCAACAAAGGAGTGGCTCCGTAAGAAGCATTTGAAAGTCCTGGAGTGGCCTAGCCAGTCTCCAGACCTCAACCCCATAGAAAATCTGTGGCGGGAGTTGAAAGTCCGTGTTGCTCGGCGACAGCCCCAAAACATCACTGCTCTCGAGAAGATCTGCATGGAGGAATGGGCCAAAATACCAGCTACTGTGTGTGCAAACCTGGTAAAGACCTATAGTAAACGTTTGACCTCTGTTATTGCCAACAAAGGTTATGTTACAAAGTATTGAGTTGTATTTTTGTTATTGACCAAATACTTATTTGCCACCCTGATTTACGAATAAATTCTTTACAAATCCTACCATGTGAATTCATGGATTTTTTTTTCACATTCTGTCTCTCACAGTTGACGTGTACCTCTGGTGCAAATTACTGACCTCTGTCATCATTTTAGGTGGGGGAACTTGCCCAATCGGTGGCTGACTAAATACTTTTTTGCCCCACTGTAAATCTGTCATATATTCAAAGGTAGTGTCACTAGCCGCTAACAATGATTTGCAGTACAACGTAGTATTAAGGTACTTTCCTGGGATAATAGTCAGACAAATATTAGGTGGTTAGATAAGTCCCATGCCTTTGTTTGGCCCCTACTAACTTAGGATCAGATATCACTTTGGGCCGTTTTCTCTTGTGTTTTGGCTTCAGTAGGCCTCTGGTATCTGACTACAGCACACTTAACACAAAGGGTGAATGTGCTGCCTGTGCTGCTGCTTAAAGAAACTTCAATTTATTAGTTTACAAAGCCAGTTTTTATTGTCAGTTCCGCTTGAGAAAATAGCTGTTAAGGGCGTGCCGTTAGGATTCCTGCCAGTGATTTGCATTGTTTGTTTTGGAGAAGCATTTCTTATTAAGCATTTTCCAAGTCGCTTCTCTTAAGGTTTTCCACAGAGCTGTTATTTTTCCCTTTCCATATTCATCATTCTTATGTTCAGCTTCAGTTGTCAAGAGTTAAATTTTCCCACACTGGTAGTATGTGTGCCTCTGTGTGTGTGTCAGGATGCCTGTGTAGCTGATAAATGAGACCACAGGCATGGAGCCTGCAGGTACAATGATCCGGTCTCACAAGCCAGTGCGTGCCCAGTTTATACTTGGATCTGTTTTAGAAATATATGGAAAGCTCGGCCACAGCACAGCTTACATAATAAAGACAGCTTGCCCTCAACTAACAGGCATATAATAGAGATTTTATCAGTTGTTTCTTTTATTTGCAGGTGCATCAAAGTCATGTCAGTCCTTTGTTGCAACAGCTGTACTTCCCAGTGCTCTTCATAAATCCTCACTTTAATAGTTTAATCTCTTATTTTTCTCTTTGTTTTCATCCCAGTAACCTTTTAATCTCACTCTGTCCCCGTTCTGTCCCTCTAGGTAAGAATCCTAATGACGGCAGCGGTGCAGGAGACTATGGAGTGCCTAATCCTGGGCCAGCATTCAAAGAGGTATGGCAGGTAAAGGTATGGCCCAAAGGCCTGGGTCAGGCCAAGAACCTGGTTGGCATCTACCGCCTTTGCCTGACCGACAAGACGGTGAACTTTGTGAAGCTCAACTCTGATGCTGCCGCCGTGGTGCTGCAGCTGATGAACGTGAGACGCTGCGGCCATTCAGAAAACTTCTTCTTCGTTGAGGTGGGACGCTCTGCAGTGACAGGCCCAGGCGAGTTCTGGATGCAGGTGAGCCTGTAATCTACAGTTCTGTTCATGTTGATGGTTATTTTCATTCTCCAATCCTACTCATATCTTAAAAGCCCGCAATCAGCAGAGTGAAAGAAATGTCAAAGTTTTGTCAGAGGCTTCATGGGTTTGAAAAAGGAGATTAAACAGAGTTTCCATGACAATCTAAGATTTAAATACAGGGCACTTTGTCTTTAAGATGTTAGTGGTTTAATGTGCAGTAGTTTTTAACTTTGAATACATTATGTGAATATAAAATCAATCATATTGTGATTTCATTCCCTTTATCAGATGCTTTTTGCCTCTTGTCCTAGGTGGATGATTCAGTAGTCGCCCAAAACATGCATGAAACCTTGCTAGAGGCCATGAAGGCGTTGAGTGAGGAGTTCCGCCAGCGCAGCAAGTCTCAGTCCAACTCTGGCCCTGGAGGAGGTGCTACTGCTTCTAACCCCATCAGTGTTCCCTCACGCCGCCACCACCCAAACCCTCCTCCTAGCCAGGTTGGCTTCACCCGCCGGCCCCGAACCGAGCCCCCTGGAGGAACTAACAGTGGAGCACCCATCAACTGTGCCAATGCTTCTCCCACGCCAAGGCATAGCTTCCCGAGGTCTCGCACTGCAAGTGATGGGGGGAAAGGGGAGGATGGGATAACAGGTGCCACACCGATCCATGGGGTGAACTCCAGCCCCTCCACCAATGGCTCTTGCTCTAACACCCCAATCCTCAGATCAAAATCAGCTCGTTCAGCACCCACCACAACTGCTAAAACTCCTTTAGGGTTGATGCGCTCTATCTCGACCCCAGCTCCTTCCCCAGCTCCAAGTCTGTCCTCTAGTTCTGGTCATGGCTCAGAGTTTGGAGGCTTAACGTCTTGTGCTGGTGCTCCGGGGTCTGGAGCCTATAGTCGTATTCCCTCTCATCGAGCCTCTGTCTCCGGCTCACCCAGTGACTACGGCTCCTCAGACGAGTATGGTTCAAGTCCTGGAGATCACACGCTCCTACCTTCTCCTAGCCTCCCTGGAAGCTCTGTTGGCAGTGTCAGTAGTCAGTCCCTCAGTGAAGATGGGGCCAACTATATCCTAATGGGCCAACGTAGTAGCAGTGGTGGTGGCAACAGTAATCAAGGAAGTGGCTCCCAGCAAACACCAGGAACACCAACCTCTGGCTCTGAAACTAAAAGAGTTCTACGCCGCTCCTCCAGCCGAGAATGTGAAGCTGAACGCAGGCTGCTGAGCAAGCGGGCCTCCTTACCTCCTATGGCCCTGGAAAGGCTGGCTCCACGTCAGCGCAGAGCTGAGGAGCCAGCAGATGACGATTCGGCCGATTACGCTATCATGTCAAGAAGCACGAGCCGAGAGTCTTTTACTTCCACCTGCTCTTCTACACAGAAGGAATCTGCCATGAGTGCTGGGTCGGCAGGGGGAGGAGGCGGGTACTTGGATGTGGCAGGAGAGTTTAAAGCTGAAGGCACTGGAGGAGCAGGTGGTAGCGTAGATTTAGGCGTGGACAATGGGTACATGTCAATGCTACCTGGAGTTACTCAGCCTCCGACGTCCCTTTCCCAGTCACTGGCCGTTTTGGTCCCCGACTCAGACTCCAAACCTGCTGATGATTACATGGCCATGACTCCTAACAACAGCGTGTCGCCTCCACAGCAGATTCGACCTCCACCAAATTCTGATGGCTATATGATAATGTCCCCTAATAGCAGCTGTTCCCCTGACCAGCGTGGAGGTCTCTCCGGTGGGGCTTGGGTGGGCAGTGGCAGTGCAGACAGCAGGCCAGGCAGTGACTATATGAACATGTCTCCAATTAGTGCACGTTCTGTAAACGGCAGTCCCCCACCTCCTGAGCACTCATCACATTTGGAGACCAGTCCACAGCAACATGGTCCCAAGATGGTGTACTCTTACTATTCCCTACCCAGGTCTTATAAACATAGCCCCTCTACCGGACACTTTGATGATGGTCCTGGACGAGGAAGAAGGCCCAATGGGAGTTCTAGGAGGGGAATGGGTGGCGGTAAACCTATTAGAGGGCTTCAGGAGCAAGCAGCAGTTGGTAATGCAGTAGTTGGACGCCACCTGTCTCTCTCATCTTCCTCGTACTCCTCCAGCTCAGCCAGCAGTGAAAGTCTGGGTGAGAGCGACGAGCGAACTACTCAGGCTTTGAGTAACGTGACTGGGGGAACTCAGTCCAAGCATGGGAGTAAGCAGCAGCAGAGAAGAGGCTCTGGTGGGTTGTCCAACCAGGGTAGCTATACTAGAAGCAGACCTGTTAGCCTGTTTGTTGACGTATCCAAAGCGAACACTCTTCCTAGAGTTCGTGAGAACCCTCTGCCACCAGAACCTAAGAGCCCTGGGGAGTATGTAAGCATTGAATTCAAGGGGGAGAAGGGCAATCCGACTGGGATAGGATTAGGTCGTGGTAGGGGTCTAAGGCATGGATTATCGCTGCCTCATGGCTCCAGCAGCCAGCAGCCTCAACAGAAGCCATCTTCTTCCTTTGGAAACTTTATACCCCTTTCCCGTAGCCCATCTGCCCCGATCACTCCACCAGCTGCCTCTGAGTACGTCAACATGGACCTGGGCCCTTCTCCATTGCCCTCACCCCTCTCTCTTACCCCGCTGGTTTTCCCCTCTTTCCATACCCCTCCCACACCCCCAACGCTTGCTCATGCCCCTAAACCCTGTAATGAGGATAATACTGAACCTCATGAAGATGAGGTTGAAGTGGCAGAGGCCCTACTTAGGAAAAACAGAGAAAGCGTTCCATCAGTGACGAAATCCGAGTCTCCTACATCATGTGGAGACTACACAGAGATGGCCTTCAGTTTGAATAACAACCCTGTCCCCCGGTCATCATCTAGCGTCTCCCCAAAAGGCCCATCTCCCACCAGGGATGATACATCTGTGCTGCCACGGGGTCTAGACTTTCCCCTATCCAAAACAGGACCCAACCCAGACCAGGGAGCTAAAGTTATCCGGGCCGACCCCCAAGGACGCAGACGGCACTGCTCAGAAACCTTCCTTGCCTCAACTTCCCTCTCCACCTCTACCTCGACTTCTTCCTCAACTGCTTCCCTCTTTCCTGAACACCAGTCTGTAGCCCGCCGGCTGGGCTTTGAAAGCATGCTGTGGGGCAATGGTGTTGTGACTGAATCTCCCACTCAGTTCCCCCTTCCTGGACAGCAATCTCTTCCCACAAATGCTCAGACTTCATCTGCAGAGCAAGGCCTTAACTACATAGACTTGGATTTGGCCAACAAGGAGAGCCCCCACGTGGGACTGGATGGGCCCTCTGGCAACCAGGCCCCATCTCGCCTCTTCTCTGGACTGGGTTCTGGTTCTGGGGTGGGGGCGGCAGGTGCATCAGTCGGCAGCAGCGGGAGTGGCAGCTCCAGCCTGAACACGTACGCCAGCATTGACTTCTACAAATCAGAGGAGCTGCGGACGCACCAAAATGGAAGCAAGGAGGGAACTGGTAAGAATTGTTATTTTTTTCCCCCCTTCATGTCTTTGTCTTCATACAGACTCTGTGATCTCTATGTCACCGCTATGCTCATAGGTTTTCTATCTCTCTTTCTTTTCCTGCAATCACATGGCTCAGAATGAAAAAGAATATGCTTTCAAGATAATCCAATAGAGCACAGCCTCCCTATCCATCGATGTTTGTATTCAAACTTTACCTGGCGCCAGATTGAAATGTAGAGACTTGTTTATTTGTGTGACTGTCTGCATAATCTGCAGTAAGAGCCAAAGCTTAGCTGTTCTGACAAATCATGAATTGATTTACCTCTCTGAGCTTTGGTGTACAGAAACTCTTCACCTGATATGATTAGATAAAGTGTTAAAGGTCAGACAGACTCCTGAAATATCAGTAAATATCGAAGTTGTGGAAATTGCTATTGATCTGAGGCTTCTTGAATATTGTCCATGCATACTCAGTGCTGCTTTTCCCTATTGGGAGTTTAAAAGCAGAACTGGGATCCGTTTTTAATACGTTTATGACAAACATCAGAATCATTCTGCTCTGATTGAGCCATTGTTTGTTGAGGAGAAGAGCTGTCTGAGACATCTCGCTGCAGTCCCACTCTTAGCAAAGGAAACCATTCACAATTGCCACTGAAGCGTTCTGCTTTAAGTTCAATAAAGATTAACTTTGACCCTGTTTTCTGTTGACCTGTCAAATTAAAATGCTCCATTATGACACTTGAGGAGATTGCTGTGAGAGAAAGAAATTTTGAATTATAATTCTTTTTTTTTTTATCATCTTCTTCTTTTTTTTTGCACTTCTAGAGCTCTAAAACGTATGTAGGAAAGTATGCAAAGACTTGAAAGAAGTTCCAGGTTTGTAGATTTGGCCCTGAAAGCATTGCGTGCTGTGATTTGTACATTACTTAATCTAAGCTGAAAACTTTGAATGTTTAGTTGAGCCCACTGCAGAGTTAACAAAAATGTTTTATGATGAGTGTTTTCCTGTAATCACATGCACTTTATGTGTAGAGTTCCTGATGCATTTAAAGTCAGCATTTTTTTTTCTCTGCACATTCAATGAGGTCATCGAGGCTGGATAATGGATTTTCATTGTATTTACATTTTC
Source organism: Rhamphochromis longiceps (assembly GCF_057381845.1). Classification (NCBI taxonomy): domain Eukaryota; kingdom Metazoa; phylum Chordata; class Actinopteri; order Cichliformes; family Cichlidae; genus Rhamphochromis; species Rhamphochromis longiceps. The sequence goes on from NC_140559.1 coordinate 46,372,776, forward strand.
TCCTCCTGTGTGGAGCAATTTTCTAGCTGTGGGGGACCACCGTGGCTAAACAATGCCTTAACTAACTCCCTTTGAGGCATTTTCCTCATAGAAAAACATTCCCTTTGAACCTCTGTCTGCACTAAATTGGCCCGTTAAGCAACGGACGCCTGCAGTTTAAGCAGATAGAGCAGCATTTAAATGGAGATGGGGGGAATTTATATGCATCAGTAAAACACTCAGTAGTCTTGCTTAAGCTTCCACAGTGGGTCTCTTGTGATGCATGCATCCTGCCAAGGATTATGAAGCCCTGTTTGCTTCCACGTGATTTGCACCATGGGCCGTGCTGGACCGAAATCCTCTCTGGGATTTTTTCATTTTTTTGTTGTTGTTTTTTGTGGTAAACGTTGGAATCAATGAAGAATTTGAGGCATTAGCAGAAATTCATCATGGGATCCTTCAATGAGCGTGGCTCAACAGTTGGGTTTCATTCCACGGATGGAAATGAACCACCGGCTTGTGTCCATACCTCACTGCGTTAGTTTTATTTGGAGACGTGAGGCCGTCTCTGTGGAAGATGCATGAGTTTTCTGTGTATTTTACATCGAGATGCTAGCATGCTACCGCAGAAGGACCATATGGGCTCTGGCTGCTGAGAACATCAGCGGTGCAGCGTTTGGGGCGGGAGGGGGGGGAATGTTACACATTGGCTGTGAATGTTGAGATGGGACCAGTCCTCACTCACACAGCTCTCAAATGCCTCTGTACAGTGTTCCTCCTCCTTTCATCCCTCCCCCTCTTTCCTCCTGCTCCAATAAATGATCCTTTTGTTCGAGTGTTTTTGCCGCGGTGGGCTGGCAGGCCCCAGCAGGACCAAAACCCCAAGACTACTGGACTCTCCTGAAACTTTTTTTCTCATGTACTCTGTAATTTGCGCCCTCCAACTTACTTTTTTTTTCTTATTTTACTCTTTATTCCTGCATTCATCTTTCCTCTGGACAGCTTGTATTCATCACATCTACTGCTTGTCCTCGCTCCTCTTCTTGCCTGATGGATTTTTGAAATTCCTTCCCTCCCTTCTGTTCACTACATGCACTATTGTTCAACAATTTTTTTTTTTCTTTTGCTGAAGACGTCCTTTGTCTTTCTGCCTCCCCACTCACACTGTGTTTCAGCACAGTCCTTTAAGAGCAGGCACGTTTGGAAAACGCATCTTTAGCTGAGATGTTGTTGTTTTGCAGCAGCAATGCGAGAAAGAAACGCAGACATGGAGAGATGGTACATAACGTCCAATCTGTCGGCTTCTACACAGAAAAATACAGTTTTGAAAGGATTAATTATCTTGTCTGTGTCAATCCAGTATGTGTGTGTGTGTGTTTTAAGGAGTTCAGGTCTGCTGTAATTACAGGGCTTTTTTTCCAGCAGGCACCAGCTTGTATAGGAAGAGACTGTATATGTCTCAGGGGTGCGTTCTTTTGGCTCTGAGGGGCAAAGGCTAAAATTGAACATCCGTAGTGGGACGAGAGCCAGAAACACTCCTTTTGGACTCCAGTTATGCAATAAGTAGCGTTTAAAAATAACCCGTCACGGTTGGGGAAACGAGGAAAAGGCAGACTGAGCTACTTCAAACCCAGTTCGTCTTTTAGAATAACAACACAAAAAATGAATCAGTTGCAACAAATTTGGGTGAATTTTATGGAGACAGTTTGAGCGTCTGTGCTGCGTTTTACAGATGCTGAGCCGGTGTCGTGCTGATTTATTTATTTATTATTTTCTTTTTTGTCCCGTGTGATGGAGGAGTTTGGTGACCTTCAGCAGAACTGAGTGAAACATTAGCTTATGAAGTGGAGAGGATGTTTTTTTTCTTTTGGGGACAAATTAAATCAGTGATCGCTTGCAGCATTTTCTCCAGGAAAACCATGTGAACTAATTTTATTATCTTTTTCCTCAGAGGCCAATTATTTTATTTCTTCACCATCTGGAGGGGGATCTCTGTTCCAGTCCCAAAATAACCTGTAGCTCCTAAAATTGCTTCCCAAAATGTGCTCCATAAGGATGCCTTATAGGAATTTTCAACCAAAGATATCGGTAGTATTCAGTTAAGCCTAGATGCGATTGGTAAGTTGAGGTATACAAAGCCTGCCACGCTCTGATTTAGTCACTAGGTATTCTCCTCATCTTACCCTGAACTCTGAATGAAGTTATTGGCATGAAGTTTGACTCTTTGGAGAGGCAGCTTATTATTTTAATTCATTATTTATTTGCCACTACCTTCCTCAGTGCGTGGTAAAGTAAAACATTTGTAAAGAAAAAACTGTTAATGGTGTTATTTTGTAACTTTAAGAAAGTGTGCATACGTTAATGGACGATGATGTCAGAGACGTTTCTTAGATTCATGATAAACTGAGTTTGCTGCTATAGATTCATGGTGCACTTTCACATATATTAATATGTGTGACTGACAGTTGCAAAGACTTCATGGTTCTCAGCTGATATCCAAAAACTTATGTTAACTAATTACAGTCAGCCAAATTTATCAGCCTCATGATATATGAACTACAGGTGTACGTGTTTCTCTTTCATACCAGTGTGTTTCTCTTGTGTTGGATGCACTCTGTGGGGCGATGCTGTTGGTCATTGGCAATGTCACAATGAGGGACGATGGGGGAACTGGACTACGGAGCAAATCGCCCAACCCTAGCATGCACCTCCTTTCACAGATGATGTGCACAGTACACATTGTGGTGTTATTACAAATGGTGAAACTTAATTTTACTGCAGTATTTCCAGTGGTTTGAGAATGTATTTCTGGTGGTGGATGGTTTGGCTAAAGGATTTACAGATGTTTCCTTAATGCTTCACTAGCAGGCTTTGTGTAGCAGAAAGCATCTTGAATATTAGAACTACTCATCCAAACCACATCGTGCACACATACAGAGATTCCTTGATTTAGAGACATCGCAGAGATGAACTTCTCACCTTTAACCTGTGATTACATACTACATAATTTTGTAATGTCAGCACTTGTTTGGAAACAGCTATGTTGCAATATGCAACTTGTGATTGGGCTGATTACATTATAAATATATGCACTGAATATCTTAAAATATATCTAAAAGTGGTTTGTCTTGTGTTCTAGTTGCTGTTTTACTTTTTACCACGTTGCTGAATTTTTGTAGATCCCAGCGAATTCAATTTATGACTATTGCGCCATTATTACCAATGAATGATGGCGGAAACGAATTATCCTAAGGTGTTATCGAATTATACAAGTGTTTATTTAGCACTGCTCTTTAAGCAGCCGAATGATGCTCCGATCTATAGCAAACCTCACGTTTGTAAATTCCTCACAGTTTTCCAGAGTGCGACAGGCTTGTCTCGCTGTGCATGTAATCCAAACCAGCGCCAGGTTAGACTGACAGCACTAGTGGTGTTATGTAAAACAGACCCACGTGGCTGGGACACGACCCCCGGAGAGGGTGAAGCTCAGGGCACGGAGTGTACGTATGCATTTGTGCTCCAAGTTGTTTATCAGTTGTGATTTCTGTTTGTGCTGGAGGCAGACCGAGCTCCAGCCTGCTCCGAAGAGTTAGTCTCGGAGCGCAGTGACACACAACTCGGCTCATATTTATGCAGAGCGTAACTGCACACAGATGTGCAGCAGGACAAAACATGTGGTGGCTGAATCCAAGCATGATATGTGACTGCAATTCTTAGCAGTTCATCAGGATGGTGTTAAGAATTTGAGCGCTACCGGTGTTATTTGCTGTTAAAATGGTATGTACTGTATCTATTTAGTGTTAGAGCCTTCTGGTTCGAGGGAGACCAGCAGCAATACCATTACTTACAGCAATTTCATAATCCCAGATTTATGTACCCCTTAGCCTCCCAGATTCTCCTCTCTGGTATTCATCTGTTGTACAGTTGGCTGTACGGATGACAAACACGACTAGGTGGGAGGTGCACCCCTGCATCTTGTGATTACATAATGCATAATATGCTGGAAATTAGCTTGAATTTTGCACACTGCAAATTAAATGTTCCTTCTGTAACCCAGGTCCCACGTAGCTATGGTAAAGCTAGAGTATATAGTACAATGAGACTGGGCCTGGGTTCGTAGTGCTACTAATAATGATACCTGATACCCTCTAATTTGCTATAATAAGGACCACCACAACTGTATTTTACACAAATTAAATCCCTCACCGGGTATTTATTTAGACAAAAAGAAATGAATAAAATAAACAGTTACTCTTATAAAATGAATTGAATTAAAATAAACAAACAAAATTACTGTAAAAGTGACTACGTGGGTTTTCAATGAAAGATTTATCAAAACAAAATACCTCTTTCTTAGGTGCCAACTGTTATTTCAGTTACAACAGCTCACACCTTTAAAATGGATGAATTTCAACCTTTGATAATAACTTTGATTAACTACACACTTACTCAATTTAAACCAAATTTGTAACAGTGGGCCCACACACACACACACGCACTTTAACCTGTCCACACTACACCTGTAGCACGGTGCTTGTTGCAGGCCTGATTCGAAGTTCGGGTGCGGTGAGGCCTAAAACTGATGGCCGCTTCACTCAAACTGAGCCATAAACAAAATACGTGCACTTTAGTTCCAGTTAGTACTCACGAGTCCAATGAGTTTGTTAGTGGGGCAATCAGAAACGGGCAGTTAGTTCACCAGTAGTGAAGACAGTCAGGGGTAAGAAAACAGTCAGGGGCGAGGAAACAGCCAGGGGTGAGAAAACAGCAGGGTCCATCCGGGCAGAAACCTCTCTCTCCCTCTCCTTTCAGAGCGTCCCTCGGCTTCTAAACATATTTAAACACTTGAGCTACAATACCAAATGCTATCACATAACGATTTAGCATTAGCATGCTTTGACTGAAAATCACAGAGCTAAACATACAGCATGGCATCACAGCACATAACGCGGTAAGCTGCGCTAATTAGCAAGCCGCTAGTTAGCATCACATATCACGCTATTTTATCACTATAACGAATAGTTACAGTACAAATGTCAAGGCACACAGTCTCATTTACCTCTTGCAGATCACAAATAAGTAATATCAGGACCACGGGTAGTCGACCTCAACGATACACTTAGATGCAAAATCCACACCACGTTTGCCTTACGACATCTCTCTCTTCAGACTTAGCTTCTGTGTCCGCTCCCACAGATTCACACAAACATTACCACTCGTCCCGCCCCCATAGCAGAGAAGAGTGACATTGACTGGCTCGTCAGCACAACAACCAATGACAATACAATATTGAGATAACTGACACTAGATGGGTAAATAAACTTAGGTTACACCCCAACATATTTATTGTGCACAGAAAATGAACTCTAAATCATGAAACCCTTATATTTATTGGACTCTTAACTGTAAATGAAATACATTTGTACCCAAGCATATGATTTTTAAACCTTTTATCAACTATTTATATTTTAACCATTTCTTATAACAGTAGACTTTTTCTTTTATACTGCAAGCCCGAATAATTGCAGACAGGGCTACATCCTCCCCCTTCTAACCGTGTAGATGTCCTCATCACACCTTTGACTTCTCTTTAGCTTTACAGGGTGATGGTCTTCCTCACTTCCTAAGAACTTCTTCGATGTCTTAGAATGTCCCTTTGGTTCACTGATGTCTGGAGGGTTTAATTTTAGTTGAATGACCATACCATGGTGCATGATGGTAACAGGCTCACAAGATGGGTGACCTGGCTTTTCATAGGTCAATCTCAAGGGTGGTTTTGGTTTCCTGAGGGATTTTCGGGATGTGGAGAACTGTTCACTCTCATTTCTTGTACCTCTATGAGAATTGTCACTTCGGGTTCTGTTTGAAAAGGGTGAACTTGTTTCCCGTTCCTCCTCTTGCTCTCCCATAGACTCATTTGTCTCTTGAGCATCATATTCCAGCATAGTAGGTGTATCATCTCCAGATGAGTTTTCACTTTCTCTTACTGGTTGACTTTCTGCTTCTTCAAAATGTTCCTCCTCAGAAGTGTCATCCTCTTCCGAAGTCTGATGTGGCATTGCCAGTTGTCTCCTGACCTCTTGCACACCAAAACTTTGCGGATTATGGACAGCTTCAAACATTTCATCTGAGGATGCTGTGTCACTTTCTTCAACTGGATCAGGCGGTTTAACTGCTTGACTTTTCTGGGCACGATGTGCTCTGGTTACGGGTCTCCTAATGTGTCCTGTGTCATCCGATGGATTAGGCATCCTGACCATATAACCAATGGGCAACAGGTGGTCTCGATGGAGAGTTTTGAGTACACCTGGACCATGTTCTGGTTTTACCTTATAAACAGGCAGGTTAGGCAACTTCTCCACTACAACATACGGTGTAGATTTCCAACGATCCTGCAGTTTATGCTTGCCTTTTATTCCAACATTCTGAATGAGAACCCTGTCTCCCTTCTCCAAAGGCAGATCTCTCACGCGTTGGTCATAATGTGCTTTGTTCTTCAGATGATTTTTTGTAGCTGCATTTGATGCAAGTTTGTATGCGTCCTGCAACTCTTTTCTCATCCGTGAAACATACTGTTGGTAGGAGGACTCACTTTCACCATTTGGCGAGATTCCAAAGCAGACGTCGATGGGCAGTCTAGCTTCTCTCCCGAACATGAGATAATAAGGTGAGTACCCCGTGGCATCACTCCTTGTACAATTGTACGCGTGTACCAGGTGGGTGATATGCTGGCTCCAACACTGTTTCTTTGCAGTGTCCATGGTACCGAGCATTGCTAGAAGGGTTCTGTTGAATCTTTCCGGTTGCGCATCACCTTGCGGGTGGTAGGGAGACGTTCGTGACTTCCAAATCCCCAACATGGACAACAGCTCCTTGATCAGTCGACTCTCAAAGTCTCTGCCCTGATCAGAGTGTATTCGTGCAGGTAGACCGTAGTGCATGAAGTACTTCTCCCACAGGACTTTTGCAACGGTAATGGCTCTTTGATCTTTGGTAGGAAACGCCTGTGCATAACGTGTATAGTGATCTGTCACAACTAACACATTTGCAACACCTTTAGAATCCGGCTCTATCTGTAAGAAATCAATGCAGACCAAGTCTAGAGGGCCATTGCTTGTTATCTGATTCAAGGGCGAGGCACGCTGAGGGAGCGTCTTCCTGGAGATGCACCTTCCACAAGTGCGAATATACTGCTCAATCTCAGCTGCCATACGAGGCCAGTAAAACCTCTCTTTAATCAGTTCTGTTGTTCGCTCTGCTCCCATGTGCCCACACTCATCATGCAGAGACCTTAACACCATAGACCTGTATCTTGCTGGCAAGACAAGCTGCCGGCTTTGTTTTCCAGCCATTTTTTCTTTTACTCTGTAGAGTATTCCATCACTCAACTCCAATTTGCGACTTTCACGGAGGAGCATCACAGTCTCTGCTCGCTCTAAAACTGACTCGCCAAACTCTTTATTGCTCTTGATGGCTTTCTTCAATCGCCCAATGGTAGGGTCCATATCTTGTGATGTTTGAATGTCTTTTGGGCTCAGCTGATCGAGGATGTTTACGCTGAGATTCACAGGAAATGCATAGGCTTCTGGTACTGCAGAGGCAGGAGCACCAAGTTGATCCACCAATCTGTCAGGTACAACTGCTCCTTCCCTGATGCAGGCTCGTTTACAGAGAGCTTTAATGCCAGCAGGCGGGATGGAAGTCCATTCTCCAACTTCCTCTTGGGCATACTGTCGGGACAGCAAGTCAGCATCAATGTTGTGGCGCCCAGGGCGGTACTGTATGGTGAAATCATACGTGGTGAGGGCAGCGAGCCAGCGATGCCCTACAGCACTGAGCTTAGCCGAGGTCAATACATACGTTAAGGGGTTATTGTCAGTCCTGACAATGAATTTGGCACCATACAGGTAGTCGTGAAATTTATCCACAACGGCCCACTTTAATGCCAAGAATTCCAGTTGATGAACTGGATAGTTACGTTCTGAGTCTTTGAGCTTTCGGCTTGCGAAAGCTACCGGCCTTAGGCCCTCGGGGTGTTCTTGGTTCAAGACAGCACCTAAACCATTCATGCTGGCGTCCACATGCAGGATGTATGTCTTGGTGGGGTCAGCAAATGCCAATACTGGAGCATTGATCAGACATTCACGGATCTGTTCAAAAGCAGCCTGGCAGGCTGGAGTCCATCGTTCCCCAAACGGCTCGGATGCTTTAAAATAGGTGTGGTTTGGGTCTACACTCTTCTTGGCTTTGGGGTCTTTCCAAGTGGGTGCATAACCCTTGGTGAGTTCTGACAAAGGACGGACAATGGCGGAGTAGTTGGCTATGAACCTCCGATAGTAACTACAAAATCCGAGGAAAGACTTGAGAGGTTTCAAGTGAGTGGGCACTTTCCAGTGTTTCACCACCTCAACCTTCTCTGGATCGGTGGCTATTCCATTGGTGGATACAATGTGACCCACATACTTAACTTGAGGACGACAGAATTGACATTTGTCAATGGAGACTTTCAAACCAATCTCCTCTAGTCTGTCCAACACCTTAAAGAGGCGTTGCTCATGCTCTTCAAGCGTTCTTCCAAAGACAATGATGTCATCCAAATACACAAGGGCTTCCAGAAGATGCATGTCCCCAACAGCCTTTTCCATTAAGCGTTGGAACGTTGCAGGAGCTCCAGTGATCCCTTGTGGCATGCGCTCAAATTGATAGAAGCCCAGGGGGCAAATAAATGCCGTCTTTTCCTTGTCCTCCTCAGCCATTTCTATCTGATAGTAGCCACTACGCAGATCTAGGACTGAGAACCATCGGCTGCCTGACAAGGAGTCCAAGGCATCATCAATGCGTGGCATTGTATACTGATCAGGTGTAGTGCGGTTGTTCAGTGTTCTGTAATCAATACAGATTCTTATGGCCCCATTCTTTTTCCGCACAACAACAATTGGGGAGGCATATGGGCTACGGGACTCTGTTATAATGCCAGCAGCCAACAGCTGCTGTATGTGTCGCCTCACATCATCAATGTCGGCTGGGGCTAGTCTCCTTGACCTCTCCCTGAAAGGTCTAGGGTCATGTAGACGAATGTGGTGTTCAACACCTTTAGCCAAGCCAACGTCCCACTCCTGCATTGAGAAGACATTTCTCCTCTCAGCTAACTTCTGCCGAAGTCTACTTTTCCACTCCTCGGGGATAGGGGAGTCCCCAAAGTCAAAGAGGTTTGGATCTATTTTCTCAGTGGCCAGGTCAGAGGGTTGGACTGGGGTGACTGTATCCACAGCAAACATTTCAGCAATGACAGATCCCACTGGTATGGAGACTGTCTTGGTGGACTCATTTTGGAGGAGCACATTCAAGCTATTGCTGTCTATACCAGCATCTGAGAGCACACCTGGCTGTACCAGCACGCCGGCGGGGAGTAACTGGGTAGAGGGTGCATCAATCAAGATAAGGTCTTTGGAGGGGGCACTGTGCCTGTCTACTTTGCAGGTGGCATAGCAATTTGCTCCTGGGGCGATAGAAAGAGGGCAGGGCCCTTTCCATTTTATCTGTCCCAGCACATCATTTTTTGGCAGTTGCTCCTGTGCCCTAATGGGGGCATACACAGACTGAATTCTCATGGAATGAGCTGTGTTCTGGTCACCTTTCATTTGCACCAAGTCCCATAAGCGGCGGAACAGAGACGTATTGGTGCCCACCAACACGGGGGTTTGTTGCTGGTTTTTTGGGTCAGGACAAATCAATGTGAGCACTTCTACTCGCCCGGAGACACCAGTGATCTCCTTGGTAAACTCCATCTCTACAACAACATAGCCTTTGTAGGGATACTCTGTGTCAGCAAGTCCCCAGAGTCCCAAGCGAGAGAGAGGTTTTATGGGGACATCTTCCAAGTGTTGGTTATACCAGCTTTCAAAGATAATAGTCACGTTAGACCCACTATCAATAAGAGCATCACAGGCCACATCATTGACTTTGACTGTGTGAATAAATGACGGGCCTACAAGACCCTCAGGCAGGCCTGTGTCAGTTTCTGGGACTTCGACCTTGTTGGTCCAAGCAACGCATTGCTCTTCTCCGGTAGGATTTGGGTCCTCCTTGTTAGGACCAGATACTCCTCGTACTAATCGTATGAGTTTTCTTATGACTTTCTGCGGGTTCTCGGGTGCAGTGCACCTTGTAGCTATGTGACCATTTTCTCCACACTTATAGCAGAAATATTCATCACTCTCTCTAGCAGATGATGCTTTAAAAGAAGCAGGCTTGGGGTAAGAAGCTGCTTTGTCTCTGCGAGACTGAGTTGAGTGTTCTTGTGGGGGCTCACTTGTAGACTTCACCGCCATCACACTCATTTTATTTTCTAGTGCTTTCACTTGCTTTCTGAGTGCCCGTATTTCGCTCTGCGAATCACTTTTCTGTTTTTGCTTCTCTGTTGGGGGTTTGATGGTGCAATCAGACAGCGGTTGAATTCCTGAGTGGTTTCTTTCCTCTAACTGTGCTCTCAACTCTTGAATCTGAGCTTGCAGTTCACTCTGAGTGACCGCTTCAGACTCTTTCTCCTTTTCCACCTTAACTGTGCGAACCCTTTGGTGACACTTAGATGTGGTCTGGCTTTGTTTGGCTGCTTGACGGCCTTCCTCTTCCATCACCTCTCTTAACAAGTTCAGGAATGAGGGAGGATTTTCCATTCGCTCCCTTATTTTCAACTGAAGCAACATAAGCTCAGAAGTGGATCCTTTAACTAACTGCTCTAACCGAGCTTTGTTAGCAGCACTAACTGGTAAACCACCTCCCTGGACTACTTTAACAAGAGACCTCTCTAATCTTCGCAGAAACTCAGACAGGTGCTCACCAGGCTGTTGGTGAAGGGCTCTGAATGACAGATAGAGCTCCTCTGCGGACTCTACTCTGCCAAAAATGGTCTCTATGGCCTCTATGTAGTCCTGGGAACTAGCATCAGGTTGAGTCAGACGCACGGCCTGAATGATCTCCAAGGCAGGCCCTTTGAGACTTTCCAGTATGCGTCTACGTTTTTCTTTATCGGAGCACTCGCCTTCATCTACTAGGAGTCTCGCTTGCTCCAACCAGGTATCCAAGACTTCTTCCCCAGCTGGGGTGGGAATGACCCCGGAAAATGTCCTTAGACGTCTATATGGATGGCTTTCAGGCTGTTTGTTTGTTCTGACCATTAACTCACCTACTGCACGGATGATGGCTTCAGAATTACCATCCACTTCCCCTCCGTGGGTGCGTAACCCTTGGATATCCTCTAAGGTTTTCCCTTCATTCTGCAGAAAAGTGAGTAACTTTCCCTCAAAGTCATCTGGCTGAGGTTCAATGTAGTACACTGCTTTCCAGCCACTTCCACCACTTATTGGCATTATCTCAGGGGGGATTGTCGTGGGGTTTATCTCCTCACGACACTCACACAACACCATTAATGATTTTAGTTGAGAGTTAAACATTTTTCCCTTAACTACTACTTTTCCCAAAGCTTTGATAGTCCCTGCTGTTTCTTCTATTTCATCTCTCGAAACACCTTCCGGTACCCCATACAATAGTAGAGCATGTTTCAAATCTATTGATTCCCCTTTGCACCAGTTGACCAACTCAAGTTGTGACAGTCTGCTCATTTGTTGTGTCATCATTGCTATCTGGTCTGTTTTTGTTTTTTTTGTTGCACGTTTGACTACTTTAACACTTTAACAGTTGTGGGGTCGACCTGTTTTCCTCTTGGTCCAAAAATAAATTTAGTTTACTTTAGTTAACAATCCCAGCGGTGCCTCCATTTATGTAACCCAGGTCCCACGTAGCTATGGTAAAGCTAGAGTATATAGTACAATGAGACTGGGCCTGGGTTCGTAGTGCTACTAATAATGATACCTGATACCCTCTAATTTGCTATAATAAGGACCACCACAACTGTATTTTACACAAATTAAATCCCTCACCGGGTATTTATTTAGACAAAAAGAAATGAATAAAATAAACAGTTACTCTTATAAAATGAATTGAATTAAAATAAACAAACAAAATTACTGTAAAAGTGACTACGTGGGTTTTCAATGAAAGATTTATCAAAACAAAATACCTCTTTCTTAGGTGCCAACTGTTATTTCAGTTACAACAGCTCACACCTTTAAAATGGATGAATTTCAACCTTTGATAATAACTTTGATTAACTACACACTTACTCAATTTAAACCAAATTTGTAACAGTGGGCCCACACACACACACACGCACTTTAACCTGTCCACACTACACCTGTAGCACGGTGCTTGTTGCAGGCCTGATTTGAAGTTCGGGTGCGGTGAGGCCTAAAACTGATGGCCGCTTCACTCAAACTGAGCAATAAACAAAATACGTGCACTTTAGTTCCAGTTAGTACTCACGAGTCCAATGAGTTTGTTAGTGGGGCAATCAGAAACGGGCAGTTAGTTCACCAGTAGTGAAGACAGTCAGGGGTAAGAAAACAGTCAGGGGCGAGGAAACAGCCAGGGGTGAGAAAACAGCAGGGTCCATCCGGGCAGAAACCTCTCTCTCCCTCTCCTTTCAGAGCGTCCCTCGGCTTCTAAACATATTTAAACACTTGAGCTACAATACCAAATGCTATCACATAACGATTTAGCATTAGCATGCTTTGACTGAAAATCACAGAGCTAAACATACAGCATGGCATCACAGCACATAACGCGGTAAGCTGCGCTAATTAGCAAGCCGCTAGTTAGCATCACATATCACGCTATTTTATCACTATAACGAATAGTTACAGTACAAATGTCAAGGCACACAGTCTCATTTACCTCTTGCAGATCACAAATAAGTAATATCAGGACCACGGGTAGTCGACCTCAACGATACACTTAGATGCAAAATCCACACCACGTTTGCCTTACGACATCTCTCTCTTCAGACTTAGCTTCTGTGTCCGCTCCCACAGATTCACACAAACATTACCACTCGTCCCGCCCCCATAGCAGAGAAGAGTGACATTGACTGGCTCGTCAGCACAACAACCAATGACAATACAATATTGAGATAACTGACACTAGATGGGTAAATAAACTTAGGTTACACCCCAACATATTTATTGTGCACAGAAAATGAACTCTAAATCATGAAACCCTTATATTTATTGGACTCTTAACTGTAAATGAAATACATTTGTACCCAAGCATATGATTTTTAAACCTTTTATCAACTATTTATATTTTAACCATTTCTTATAACAGTAGACTTTTTCTTTTATACTGCAAGCCCGAATAATTGCAGACAGGGCTACACTTCATTAGGCTAATTCCAGAATAATGCAACTGATTTGCCCCCCGGGAGGAGATCTAGAAAAAAAAAGCATTGTAGTTGCACAAGAACATCTGAGAGGTTTAGTTCTGTGGGGTTTTGTGAAATATATTATTCCTCCCACGGTTATTTAGATTTTTTCGATAACTTCTGGATTTGAGAGGTTTGTTTTGTTTTTGTTTAAGTCAAGGTTGTGTCCTCTGAAGTCCAGTGTGCATTGGTTGGGTGGTCCGTTCAGGGAGTTACTAAACTCACACCGCACATAGCAACAAGCCTCCTCTGTTTGGGTTTTGGGGGAGGGTTGAAGGTTGTGCATGCGTGTGTGTGCGTCCCGCTGCACGCGTGTTTGTCGGAGAACTCCCTCCACCTCCCCCACTGACTTCAGTCATATTATGATGTCATCTGTGTGCATCGCCATGGTCCAGTCGGGTGAATCCAAAAGCTTGAGGGGTAATTTAGGTTGATTACTAACACATATACTCCCACATAGCTTTGTGAGCACACCTACTTATTATGCAGAAATGCAGAATTCACTACACTGCGGTAATGGTTAGCGACAGTCAGCCGTGTGAGCCTGAAAGTATAAAATCTCCAGACTAGCAACAGTACCCCTTATTTCTCTTAAAAATCTGCCCCTAGGCCTTTGGTATTATTCATACATTGTTAAAAACACTGCTTACAGTACGTAACTTAAGCTGAGAGAAGACTGCAGACAAACTGGGATCAGGTTACGGAAAGCCACGCTGCGACAAATTACTGCACATGCAGTGCTGTGCATGCATAGGTGTATTCTCACCTTGGGTCATGTAGTAGTCAGTAGGTTCAACATAAGAACGAAGAATAAGAGAATCTTAAGTGAAATTAAGATGATGTTACTGATTGGGCGGGGCAGCAAATCCAGACATTTGATTCTGAATGCGTGTGGATCATGTATCCAGATGTTTGCTCCACAGTGAACACAAAGCTTACAGTTTGTATGTTGCCAGAGGCACACACACAGACCAATTTTATTAAAGGTTATTAAAGAGACTCGTTAAAAATCACGGTCTGATGAAGGATCTGAAGTTGTGTTTCTTGCTTCCAGCTGTTTGTAGAAGTCTTTCTGGTTAGTTCATTAAATATATACAACTTTATAGAGATCCCTAGAGAAGCAGGAAGCACCGATTTGATATTTAATAATAATAATAATAATAATGGATACTTTATTGATCCCCATGGGGAAATTACTTGTTTTTCTCTGCATTTGACCCATTCACTCAGTGAAGCAGTGGGCAGCCCACTAAGCAGGCGCCCGGGGAGCAGCGTGTAGGGACGGTACCTTGCTCAGGGGTACCTCAGGGTAGCCGTTAAGTGGATTCGAACCGCCGACCTTCCGATCATGGGGCGACCACTTTACCTACTGAGCTATCCCATTTAGATGGGATATCGGTGGGATCTTTTTGCATTTGTATGTTTTTTTTGTTTTGTTTTGTTTTGTTTTGTCATTAAACTGATCAAATTAGTTTTCATGGCTCTTGGCTTTTGTCTCTCTCTTTAAACAAAGACTGATGTTGCCTTACACATGAAAGAGTCATTAGAGTTAATAATTCAACCTTGGTGTTGGACTGGTGTTCAGTATTGACAGATACCCCTAATTCAAGCCAGGTCAAGTCAGTGTTATTTATATAGCACTAAAGCAAAACAACAGTTACCTCAATGCGTTTAATATTATAAGTTGAAGACAGAGAAAACCCCAACAATCAGACGACCCCCTATGAGCAAGCATTTGGCAATAGTGGGAAGGAAAAACTCCCTTTTAACAAGGGGAACTAGGCTTACGGAGAGACAGCCATCTGCCATCACCAGCTGGGGTTTAAGCCAAGGTATCTGTTTCATATTGGAACCAGTAAAAGCTGGATCAGTGCATCCCGACTCAAAAAGAGCATTAACTCAACACCTATTAGGTTTAAATCCTAATCTTGTGTAAGGGGTCAGAAGCCCCAATATTGGAGTACGTTCAGTGATCAATTACGCTATCTCATCAGATTAAATCAGTATTTTACCTGATATAAAGTAGTATAAATTAAGCGGTGTTACGTAAGTTAAAAAAAAAATAGCTGCTGACTTTTGCCTTCATGGGGAGTGGTGGTTGGACTTTCCATTTTCGGTGTGTGTGTGTGTGTGCGTTGTTTCAGATGTTGCCCGCTGTCCTCCCCGTCACAAACTAATCTTCCACTGAGTGTGGTGTGAGGGAGAAGAGGAAATGGGAGGATTTGGTTCTGCAGAATGAATACAGACTAAATCTCTGGTGTATGTGTTGGACATTGTGCATGTGTGTGTCACCGTGCAGCCTCTCCGCACACATGTTGAACCTTCAGAAACCCTAAACTGAATCAGCGAGCGCAGTATTTGCAGCACAGTTCAATCACGAGGTGACTTGGACTGTAAATTCTGCTTTTGAGCAGATTGTTTTCTTATTTGTGGATTGCATACATCTCTCCTACATATCTGCTTTCATACTATTTCTGTTTGCTAAGTTTTGACAGACATCAAAAAGCCCTTTCATAAAGTGCTGTTGACTCTCAAATGCGAAAGCCTGGAACGCCGGCAAGCGTGGAGAATCAATGAGGACGGTTTTCAGGGTGTTTTTAGAGCAATGGTGATTAATCTGGGAGACTCATGAGCGATAATAAGTTAATTTACTTGGATCAAGATAAGAAAAATGGACTTTACACACTGAATACTGCCTGAATAGAGAGCAGGTGTTTGTTGCTATGGTGCTCAAGTGTAAAGAAAATTAATTAATTAATTGCTCGACTCTTTTTCACTCCCTCGTTGCCAACATATTATCACACAGCTGGTTTTGTTTTCAGTAACTCCTCTTCCCGAGGCCTTAACCAGGCTGTGGTGCACACATTCATGCCTGGATCCTGCTTGGTGCGATCTTGCTGATGGAGGTGAAAAAATGACGCGTGGGTTATAAATGAGTGTGACTTTGACAGTATAGTATCACGAGGTCAGAGCGAGAGCTGCAGACCTGAGTGGCTTCATTCTTGAGCTCATCACATGAAGCTGAAGTGGGACAGATCACCTGATGGGACACAATGTGTGTTTCCGTGTGTGTGTGTGGGACTAATTCCAGTAATTCCACACGTCCTGCCGGGCTCGTATCTCATTTCCGGCCCTTAATGTAATGGACACATCCTTCACTACGCTTCATGTATCGCTTACGTTCTCTAGTACACACACTGGCGAGTACTTTGTCAACTGATCCAACTGCAACACGACAGTAAAAGTTAAACACACTTTGATGTGAATCACGCAGTAGTAAGTAAGGTTAGCAAAGGTCGACGAGGTACTCAGAAAGTCATCTGACTGCTAAGGGCAGTATTTTGAAAACATGTCTGTCATGCGTGACCTGCAGTTTGGAGATTATCAGCCAATGCAATCGGTAGCCAGTCAGGTTGGTTATCAAGGTGCATCTGTTTTTTGTTTTTGTACAGTTTTGAATCTTAAAGGAAAGCTTTAAAGAAGTTTCCTTACTGGAAATACTGGGCAGCAAATTCACAGAGTGTTTAATAATAAACAGGTGAGGGTTAAATTTGACTTTGATCGGGGGATATTTCGCAAAATTTCAGCAGGATGGTAGCCACACCCTGAAGCATTTTTCTCTTATTTGTTTAATGTGTTAGTGCAGGATAAGCATTAGGTCTCATTGGGGCCTAAAGACTGATCGCCGAGCCCCTGGCAACCTCTGTTTTCTAGGGAAAATGTGTATTTCTCAGCGGTTTGGCTATCGCTCAGCGAATAGTAGATGAGTGTTTGGCTTCTTCCATGCAAGTTGTGCATGCGGCAACCACTGTGTGACCAATTTTACCAATCTTTTAGCAGCCACTCGCCAATCAATTCTAGGCGTACACATTTTTCTCCGATGACCAGCGGCTGCCAGGGTTTTTCAAACTTCTTTGTGTTATTGAGACCAAAGGAGTCTGTTTTTCAGGTCATGGGTTAAGGAATGGTCTCAAAAGCCCAGTCTTAGTCCAGCCCTTACACCCTCTCCCCACACACCTTCAGTCTGTTTCAGCGAGATGAGATGATGTGCGCTAAAAGGATGTGAGAAGAGCATCGTGGCAATAAAGATGCACAAAGGAGCAGCAAGCGAACTGTTGTTCAGCAACACTTTGAATAATGAAGTGTTGGCACTAGAAGTAACTTAATGAGACCTGCAGAGGTTTGAAGTGCGTGAGCATTTTCTATTCGGTTCCATTCATTATTTGTATATAGCGCCATATCACAACAGCAGTCATGTCAGGCTTAAAGAGACTCTGAATAATATGACAAAATATAAAGGTCTGCAATCCTGCGTCCTTTGGCTATATGAAATGCTAAAAATTCTAAATAAATGAATTTTAGTTCTCACAGGAGTGGCTTTTTTCATTTTCTTCACTAATGAATCTCTTTATTTCTCTCATCCACAAAATGACTCAGCTTGGGCTTAAATCATTTACTCTAGAGCCCCTTGACAGGACCTTAATTGTGCTGCTTTTTGTTCTGCGTGTGTGTTACTGGTGAGCTGCCCAGCCTTCGAATGATAATTAGGTAGTAAAACGTTGGCTAATGGCTCCGCACTCTGGTCATGTTTTGACTAACTAGTACCTTATTCACATGGATTCGGCACACAAGAACACAGAGGCAGCAGAGTGAATTGTATTGGCAGCCTGGTCAGTCAAAGAGGCGCCGCTGGACAGAGAGAGTGTGTGTGTGTGTGCGCGATTTGAGGCTTTCCACTGTTGAAGCTGTCACAGGATTTGATAGAGGAGCATATGATTGCTACACCTGCACTTGCTTGCTTTTCACTTTTCACCACTTTAGTTACATTAAAAAGTCTCAGTTTGTTTGGTTTACACACACATGCTTGAAACGACACACTTATCTCACTCAGACACACACACAGACACACACACAGACAGACGTCTCACCTCCTTATAGGAAAGGCTCAAAGCAGATCATCCAAGCCAATCACCTTTCAGGAAGCAGGGATCAGCCAAAATCTCCTCAATTAATAACCTTCAGTGACCTGACTGTGATCTACCACAAACACACGCACACGTACGCACAGACATGCGCGCACTTACACGCACACACTCTCTCTTTTGTCGGTACTGTTTTTGCTCATTCTCTTCTCGAACAAAGCCCCTCGGCCCACCATTCCTACCTCCTCCGCGCTCCAGACTTCTTTCTTCTTCTGCTCTTCCTGTCTTTTCTCTTTCTTGCAGAGCGGGCTCTTTGTTTTGCACTCTCCTTTTATTTTCACACCAGACTTTTATTTTTCTTTCTCACAGTCGTGTTCCTCTGGGGCGTACGAGCCGTGTTTGCATACAAGGTGCTTGAACAAATGAAATAAATCACCTATGACTGTGACCCGAGCCGTCCGTCAGATATAAAACAAAGTGCGTGATTAAATTTATTTAGATCAGAGCGATGGACTCAGTTAACTTGCAGAGCATAAATCTTGTCCAACTCCGACTCTTTTTTTTCTTTTTCTTTTTTTTCTTGAAGTTGCCTTCAACTTAATGTGAGGACTGTGTTTGAATGTTGCATATTATGTGTGTGCATCATCAGAAACCTCCCTGGCTGATAAATGAAGCAAGCAGAGAAGTTCCCCAACCTATAAAGTGGCCACTTGAGGCTGGCGCCAAAAGTGCATCAATCCCCCCTCAGACGCGTCTGTTTAAAGTCTTTCACTTCGGTGGAAATCACCATGTTTATAGCCAGCTACAAAAATTAGGTCTCCCTATATTACAGTGATGGCGATTTTTGCACTATCAATTACTACTAATGCTCTGCTGGGTTCAGGAATCCTTTTAACCTTTTTTTTAATATTTATTTTTAAATGTATGTGTGTATATATATGTAAGTTTTATGTCCTGGTAATCACTAAAATTTGAATTTATTATTAAACTACAATATCCACTGTTGCATTGAGATATTTTAAGATGCCATTTATCCCAGATTTGGCAATTTCTTTTTTTTTTTCTTTAAAAAGAAATGTTTCAAATCCCATTTGTTTTTGTTCAATTGGAGATATTTTACGCTATCAGACATTCTGGCTAATTGCTTTTATTTTACTTTATTGCATTTAGGTAGAAACAAATCAAAATAAAGTATATCTTATCTTAACCTAGATGATGCTTCGAGATAACTACCCCCTAAAGTACTATGATGGATAGCTGCGTACATAAATTGACAAAAATATGATTTACTGCTTTGTAAACTGTGTGGTTCAAGTAGTATCCTAGTACTGCGGGGCGATTAAAGGTTTAGTTTGTTTATTAAGATTTGAACTGGTTCATGACTGAAGTTGTAAGAAGATGCTATGTTATGGGGATTTACTCCTATCCCTCGTATCTGTCTGGTTGTTATTTCAGGCAAAATGGCACAACACCAAGCGTAGTTATCTGACCAAATAAAGCACTCCTTGTGTCTCTTCCAAGTGACTCCTTGGTTTGTTTTACGGCTTTTTGCTGCACTTTGTGCGTCCTGCACGTCTGTTGTGCTCTGCCGCATCCCAGAATGCAAAGCATGCCTGGCCCAAACTTGCAGGGCACACCTGGTAATTCGGGTTGGATCACATTTAATGGTGAACAAACCGCTCTGCAGGTGGAATCGCCAGATGTGAACGCAGTAATCGCATCTGCACCTCTGGAAGGAGGTAGAGCTATGATTACCACACCAATGGGGGGGAATTGAGACAATTTAATCGATATAAAAGCTAACGTGTGAAAACACTCAAGCGCCTCGTTCCGTCTTAATGCAGTCTAACCTTCGGTAACACGTGTGCAGTAGCTTGGCGGTTGTTCTAAGAAATCCAGAGGAGGACAAAATGTCAAATTTCTACCCAGCAGTTGTTGAGATGCATCACTCTGAAGACAGCTCTCCTTTATTGGAAAACATGTGGTTTTAAGTTACAATTTAAAAAGTGACAGGACATAAAGCTCTGGAAATTTGCCTGAAGCGGGTTTTGCTGTTTTTGATCTTATAGCGACAAATTATACATTAGTCCTGTGATGATCTGTATGTGTCTGGCTGTGTGTGTGTGTGTGTGTGTGTGTGTGTGTGTGCGTGTGCGTGTGCATGTGTGTGTGTGTTTGCGTGTTTTCTGGGCAGTGTGCCAGTTCCGTGTATGAGCATGATCCCGGCTACAGAGCGCCAATTGTGCGCTGTGGTATGGGATGTATGCTGGGCTCGGAGCGCGTCAGGCGCTGCCTAAAAGAACGGAGCTGCCACCCACCAACCCACTGGGGTTACTGAGTGCAGAAGAGGAGGAGGAGGAGAAGGAGGGAGTGTTTCCCTCCGTTCACACACACTCATTCTTGTTTGCCCCCCTCCCTCCTAATACACTCTCCCAGGAAAGCTTCCCCTGGTGTTCTATTTGAGTTTTTGTGTGGCGTTTCGGCATTCTTCTCACTCTCTGTGTGTTTCCCTGTCTCTCTTATTTTCTCCGTCTGTCTGCTCTGCCATATAAATGTCTTTTCTCCCCTGCGCGTACACATCTCTCTTCTAGCACAGGGAATTGTGTTGATGTCAACACCTCCACAATGTATCTCCCCGTGTCGCCTCTATGATCTGTATGTGTCTGACTGTGTGTGTGTGTTTGTGTGTGTGTGTGTGTGTTTTGTTGGACTTGGGGCCGCGGCGTTGCTCAGCTGCTACTTCTCTAACTGGGTTTGTCTGTAAAGAGCTTAGTGCCGGTGGGCGCTGGAGAGCACTAAGCTGATTACCCTCTACTAACGAGCCACTTCTCACATGGAGACCATGATTGTGCTCCTGTCTGGTTGTATTACTGTTTATTTACGTCGCCGTGTGCGATTTCAGTGCATGTTTGTGTGTTTGTTGTGGGTCGAGCTGTACCGAGGCCCGGACGGATTAGGGGATGAAGGTTCAGAGGGATGAGAGGAGGTTAAAGTGCATGGCAGGTCAGCTGAAGTGCTCACGGTGAAAACGGAGAGAGTTTAGTCTCATGCAGAGAAGGTCAAGTTATTCTCAGAGGAGACCGATTTACAGTCTTTTTTTACTCCCTCACTTGCTTGGGCTTTGACTGGGATGTTTGAATTGGACCCAACTGAGCCGTTTTCCACTAAGTGACTGTTAATCTGTCTGGACAGTGCAGTTAATACAATCTCAGAGTGCCAGGCCTCTACCTTCAAATAGCACTTCGCACTACCACTTGAATTTGCTATGCGCTTGTATTGTTTGTGGTATTGTTGTGGTATTAATGGTATATTGTTCACGGTCTCTGCACAGTTGCACGATGGCTGAGTGCCACCTGCCCACGCCACATGTAAAGTTTCATTGGTCAGCAAGTCAAATGTGAACATTTGAGAACTAACCCTGAAAAATACTTGCAGTGAAGTTCTTCTGGAGTCTATAAAAGAGAGGGGAAATTTGCAGGTGTACATTAACCATGCAGTTTAAGCAGCTTTTATAGAGTTTGCTGATTCTGCAGTGATTGTGCCCGAGTGACCACTGCAGATAAAGATAATCTAAGTAGTGCCTTAAAATAAAGCAAGTTAAAAAAAACAACAACAAAAAAATCACTGTGGTTTTTCGAAATATTTTAATATTCTTTAAATTAATTTAGTTTTTACAGTTTTGCCAGGAGTGAAAAGTTTTGAAAAGTGAAACATGCCTCTAATGGCCAGTAGGGGGCAACAGCTCTGGTTGTTAATAAGGGAATCAGATTGTATAGAAATCTCTAGGAAAACATTTCTATTACGACCTCAGTAAACACCTTCCTGATTAATTTATAGTCTCAACAACTAGTTTCAAGTATTATTAAATAGAAAATTCATTGTGTAACTCATGATCCTGAGTCAAAAGAAGGGAAAGCAGGCTATGCTTTAAGGGTCGCCCGTTCTCATTGACAACTTGCTATCAGAAAGCCTCAGTCACACTTGCGTACAGACTGGTTGGCAACTGTTTGTCAACCACTGGTCACTAGGGAAATATGTCATTGTGTCCTAAAAATGTGTTGGCAAGTGGTTTCTTGAGTTTGCTGGCTCCTTTCAGGTGAAGTTGGTTGCAAAGAAGGTGCTGCACCGACTACCTCCTTGGGATTGCTTTGATGGCAAAGAAGTTGCCACGGTTACCTGTACTTCGCATTGAAGATGCCAATTTGTCTGCAACTACTTGCTAACCAACCACAGAGTGCTAATGAAAGGAAATGAAAAAATCAGAAATGGTGAACCGTCACCTTCAGAGTAAAACCTGTGGCTCGCCACTGCGGCCAACACATTTCAAAAGATAACCAGTCTCAATTTCCACTTTGTGCTGGACTTTTCACGGTTCCGAAACTACTTCTATCCAAACTACCCGTGACCGTGGCGATCTGCTAACGACCAACAACAGCAGTCCTGAACAACTGGAAGGAGGTTTTCAGTGCATCACCGTATACCTCTTTGCAATAAATTTCAGCTAGTAACAGTGATCCAATTTCAGCAGCTACTTGCAACTGATCAGGGAATATCATCATGTCATGTCTAGTTTCAATAAACCACAATCAAAGAGCTCAAATCCTACACTGAAATTCTTTGAATCAGTTTGCATTGTCTTGGTTGCTGCTTGAGTAGATCTTGCAGACAAAATCCAAATCCTCACTTCAAAGTCATCTTGGACACAGCATATGACCTTCGTAAAATCAGCCCATAAAATCATCTGTCACAAGGTAAATTTAGATGTCTCAGAGGGAGTAAAGTTGACAGGAGAAATATGTTTCAACTACTAATAAGGGTGAGCAAAACAATAAGAGAGCACGAGGTCTTGAAACAGCTGACTTTTGCATCAAGTAAAAAGCAGAAATTTGCATGCAGCTGGTCACAGTTCAGCGTTCGAATGCGAGATGTTTCTAGTTTATGACGCCAAACACCGGAAACCCAGATGCAGTTGCTTCCTTTTTCCCTAAAGTTAGCAAACTGTGTTTTCTTTGAGAGGAAACTGGTATTATGCGTAATGCTGCAGTTTGTTGCATTACACAAAGAAGAGTGGGGTGGGGGGGGGGACTCATGGGTACACTACTGAGCAATGCTTGAGCACCATAAAAACAGTAGGAGGCATCTAATTATTCATAAAACCATATAAAAAGGGAAGGAAAATATGAGTTAAAAAAGTGAAAATGTAGTTTATTGTTGATAGCTGAAGCTTCTTATACTTGCCACACAAAACCGTGAAGTGCAAACAATGAATTGAGGATCTTGGTATGAGTTAAGCCAGCCTTTCAACATCATATAGGTTGCTCAACCCTGACTGCCTATAGGGGAGCCTATAGCCTTGAATTGCGTAATCGAGTTCAACGAACTCTGTTCAGGAAACCAAGCCGCCAAAGGGCTTGGTCTCTGATGTCACCTCAGAGAAACGATATTTCCCAGTGTTAACATATGGCTGTACCCCCCAGCTGTTCCCCGTACACACACAAATGTACACTTCCTCTAACTGCGACTGTGCAGGAAGATGAAGTAAACTCCACACGCAGGCCCCCGAGCTGATCGCTTTCCCGAGATCTTTAAAGTTTTCTTTATGGTAACAGCAAGGAGGAACAAACAGTACTTCGACCTGCCTTATGTAACTCCTCGGTGCAGACCGAGCGAAGGAGCAGATTTGTTTGCTTATCGCTGCCATTATTGGCTTGAGAGCGGTCGTTAACCTTTAGAGAGCAGCCTCACCTCGACGTCACCTCGTCGTCAGCACCATAACTGGGCCTTGGTGGTAGAACTAACAGCTTCCTGTGCTTTGCAGGGTTTTTTTTCCCATTAAATTGCCCAAATTACTGCTGGGAACAGAACGTGTGTGTGTGTGTTTATAGAGGCAGTTAAGCATATGGGTTCTCTGACTGTAGTTAAGTTTATTCTTTTCATTTGAAGTCAAGTTTTGCCTTGTTGTGAACCTGAACCCTCAACTCACTCAATCAAAAGCTGATTAATTAACATATGTTCAGGATGTATTAGAGGTTCTGGTTCTTTTGTCTTGTAACTTTGAAAATGTGCTTTTTTAGCATGTGGTTAAACACATCACATACTATATCTTACTGCCAGCAACCCGTTAAAAAGGAAGCTGAAGCATTGATAAACGCGTGTGCATTCCAATCATTGCATGTTGGATCGTGAAAACAAAAGTTCCTCTGAGGCCAAGGGGTACTATTACTAGAGAGTCATACATGCTTTAGTGGTATGCAGCTAAATCTAAAGCTTGAGAAGTCGACTGTGACTTGTCACAGTGGTAACTAGGCAGGTTTAGTGAACTGTCAGTTGTCAACTTAAGTAAAATAGTATTTATTTGCTTTTTATCTGAAATAATTGGTGTTAAAATATTAGTTTGTTTTTTTTTTTTTAGAAAACGTCTCAACACCAATATAAAGCATTAAAACCATATACATTGTACAATGTAGATCCTTCTTGCCAGAGTAGCTCTGACCTTTTGGGACATTTTAAATTGGGAGTGGGAGTGGATCGTTTGGATCCCATGATTTGCAGGGTGAGGCCTCCGAGGATTCTTTCTGTCGTCACCCTGTGAGGTCAGCAGTCACTGATACCATCATCACAGCAGCTACATGGTTACGCTGAGCTCTAATTTACCCACGCACCCAGACGCTTCCTTGTTGAAGGTGTTGGTTATATGTGGAGATGATGATGTTGTACTATAGTAAGGCAGATTATATTTAGCATGAATCTAATATTAATAATATGAATTTGTATTAGTAATAATACAAATTTATTGCATTAATGGTCTTGCTTAGCAGGCTTATCTGACCATAATCAGTCCCTGAGGTCATCATCCACCAGCTGGGCAATCTGTGCTTGTTTAGGCACATCTCACTGCTGCTCAATCAGATTGTGAACTGGGAGGTTTGGTTCTGAGTCGACCCCCTGACCTCTTTCTTGTGTTCCTCAGACCATGCTTGAGTGATCGTTGCAATGTGACAGGACATGCAATGAGTTATGTGCATGCAGCAACCTGTAAGTGGGTGATGCGTGTCAAAGTGACGGTCAGTATTTGGTTCATTGGTGTATCTCTGGAGACAGTCTTGGATAGTTAAAAAGAAGGAAACTGCACGGGGATTAAAGGCCGGTATAGCCGGTATGTTGGCTGCTTTGCATGGCTTTAAGGCAGCACGCTCGTGTCTCGAGACGTGCACGATGCTCAGAAATGACACCGAAAACTGCAGCTTGCACTGTCGGATGCGACATTGGTTTCACTGCTTGGCGCCGTCCCAACAGTGGGTGAACGGCGAGCATTACAGCACCATAACACTGAATCGGCGACGGATGATGCAAATGGTGAGCTCTAGAGCTTCCATCAAAACCCAAATTATTAGTGTTGTTGGGATGAAAATGCCACGTTCGTTTGAGTTTAGCCAGCCTGAAGTCATGATGTTTACCTGGATTTGTTTTCTTGCCACTCAAGCGGCATGTGCTGTGTGCCCTTTGGTGTGCCAGATTTAAATGATGTGGAAACCGCACCCATCCGGCACAAGCTGGCACTGCATCAGTTGGTATTTGGCATTTGAGATTTCAGATCGTCTCCACACATGCTGATACCTCTCCACCGTGTTTGGATTCAAGCCTTGTAAGTGCTCCTGCCTGTGTGTGTATGTGGGTTTGAGTGGTTTGTGAAACTTGAGTGCTTTTGTCTTGAAGACTGCTTCTGTCAGTCTGATAAAGACCATCTATGGAATCTACAATTAAACTGCGCACAGACGCACACTCACACAGAGCTGTTAACACAATGTTCTTCCCCACCGCGGGCGTCACAGCACCCAACCGGAGCAGTTAAAGCCTCGATTTGGCAGCGGAGAGGAAATGAAAGGCGCTTAACTCTCCTGTTTACTCATTAGTCATACCTGGCCGAGAACAAACAAGTGCACGTGGAAAGTGATGGATGTTGAGGAGAGAGGAGCGGATGGGGGTGGGAAGGAAGGGATGTGCGCAGTGTTTACTGTTGATGTTCTTGTTGAATTTCATTTGCCATTAATGAAACTGTTTGTATTCATTACCAGTTGTCAGCCAGGAGAGCCGAAAGAAACATGACGCAAGCTTTTTCGCCCCCTTTACACGTGTGCGTCGTACATGGCTGGTCGACGATGTCTACTGATGTGTAAAGCACGCTCGTCATCAGCGATTGTGTATGCTCGTTGCGAGGCAGTTCGCTGTGAGCTGATGACGCTGATGGCTTTTCTTTTTTCCCTTTTTTGGGGCGGGGGGAGTTAGGCAGAATATGAATGTGAATCACCACCAACTGTTCAAAACAAGACAGGGACACACACACAGAGGTGGTGGTCGGCCATGCGTCATGACGCAGCTCATTCACATAACATGAGGGCTGAATATCCACGACAATCTTACTTTGTACAGGTGTGAGGGAGTGTAGCTCTAAGTCAGAGGAATGCAAACATACCTTCCATTGATTGAAAAACCTGCTTCATTGTGGCAAAAACGAGGCGTGTACTGAGGTTAGATTGTTTAACATGATCACTCGTCTTCTATTTATTCATCAAATAAGGAACTTTAAATAGAAACCGCAGACACGAGCGTTACCAACACCTCAAAGTAGCCAGTCCCCTCTGACAGCATCATTAAAATGTCAGTTATCTCGAAGTCGACATTCATATCAACCTTAGATCCTTCAGCACAGCGTCGATCCCAGAAACCCAAAGTCTGTCAGCCCAGCGGCTCGTGGTAGGGACAATTGGAAGGGAAGCGTAAATCCACTTTGGACATGGGAATTTGGGAATTGGAGAGCAGGTAATAAGAAGCTACTCCCTGCATCAGCTAGGATTAAACAATCACCGTATCCCAAAAGGTTGATTCTGTTCATCTGGATGTAGCATTTTCAGAGGGAGGATCGTTTCATCACTTATCCAAGTGACTTCTAAGTGCACAATAACTAAAACCAGCCCACTGAATGGTAGGGTGGGCTGGTTTCAGTCATTGTGCAAATGTACTGTTTATAAGATTGGGGAAACGGGCAGTCAGCTGACACTGAAGAAATCACTTGGATGAGTGACGAAACATTTCTCTCACTGAAAACGCTACGTCCAGATGAACAGAATCAACCTTTTCGGATCTACTTACCTGGATGATTGAGCATCACCGTGTCCGTTGTATGGCTGACTGGTAAGAACAGTATATTTGTTGGACTATGACTCCCAGAGTGCATCTGCCAGTGACCACTGCAAACTTTAAAAGGACTTTTCTTTTTAAGTGTTGATTTCAGTGCATGGTAAACAATGAGGAGGTGGAAGGCAGCTGGAGGTCGAGCGGGTGTTTTTTCTTGCACGTGTCTGTAATGTTGTTGTTTTTTTTTATACTTGTCTGAAGTCAAACAAAATCCCATCAATCCCCGAGGCAGTGCTCCATGTTGGTTGAATTTACATACTCAGAACAGGACATTCAAACAAGCTCTGTGAATGCAGTGCACTGTGTGGTACATTGTACAGGGAGTGCAGAATCATTAGGCAAGTTGTATTTTTGAGGAATAATTTTATTATTGACCAACAACCATGTTCTCAATGAACCCAAAAAACTCATTAATATCAAAGCTGAATGTTTTTGGAAGTCGTTTTTAGTTTGTTTTTAGTTTGAGCTATTTTAGGGGGGTATCGGTGTGTGCAGGTGACTATTACTGTGCATAATTATTAGGCAACTTAACAAAAAACAAATATATACCCATTTCAATTTTTTTTTTTTTACCAGTGAAACCAATATAACATCTCCACATTCACAAATATACATTTCTGACATTCAAAAACAAAACAAAAACAAATCAGCGACCAATACAGCCACCTTTCTTTGCAAGGACACTCAAAAGCCTGCCATCCATGGATTCTGTCAGTGTTGTGATCTGTTCACCATCAACATTGCGTGCAGCAGCAACCACAGCCTCCCAGACACTGTTCAGAGAGGTGTACTGTTTTCCCTCCTTGTAAATCTCACATTTGATGATGGACCACAGGTTCTCAATGGGGTTCAGATCAGGTGAACAAGGTGGCCATGTCATTAGTTTTTCTTCTTTTATACCCTTTCTTGCCAGCCACGCTGTGGAGTACTTGGACGCGTGTGATGGAGCATTGTCCTGCATGAAAATCATGTTTTTCTTGAAGGATGCAGACTTCTTCCTGTACCACTGCTTGAAGAAGGTGTCTTCCAGAAACTGGCAGTAGGACTGGGAGTTGAGCTTGACTCCATCCTCAACCCGAAAAGGCCCCACAAGCTCATCTTTGATGATACCAGCCCAAACCAGTACTCCACCTCCACCTTGCTGGCGTCTGAGTCGGACTGGAGCTCTCTGCCCTTTACCAATCCAGCCACGGGCCCATCCATCTGGCCCATCAAGACTCACTCTCATTTCATCAGTCCATAAAACCTTAGAAAAACCAGTCTTGAGATATTTCTTGGCCCAGTCTTGATGTTTCAGCTTGTGTGTCTTGTTCAGTGGTGGTCGTCTTTCAGCCTTTCTTACCTTGGCCATGTCTCTGAGTATTGCACACCTTGTGCTTTTGGGCACTCCAGTGATGTTGCAGCTCTGAAATATGGCCAAACTGGTGGCAAGTGGCATCTTGGCAGCTGCACGCTTGACTTTTCTCAGTTCATGGGCAGTTATTTTGCGCCTTGGTTTTTCCACACACTTCTTGCGACCCTGTTGACTATTTTGAATGAAACGCTTGATTGTTCGATGATCACGCTTCAGAAGCTTTGCAATTTTGAGACTGCTGCATCCCTCTGCAAGATATCTCACTATTTTTGACTTTTCTGAGCCTGTCAAGTCCTTCTTTTGACCCATTTTGCCAAAGGAAAGGACGTTGCCTAATAATTATGCACACCTGATATAGGGTGTTGATGTCATTAGACCACACCCCTTCTCATTACAGAGATGCACATCACCTAATATGCTTAATTGGTAGCAGGCTTTCGAGCCTATACAGCTTGGAGTAAGACAACATGCATGAAGATGATGATGTGGACAAAATACTCATTTGCCTAATAATTCTGCACTCCCTGTATATAAATTAGAGATGGACCGATCCGATATTACGTATCGGTATCGGTCCGATACTGACCTAAATTACTGGATCGGATATCGGAGAAAAATAAAAAATGTAATCCGATCCATTAAATATCACGAAAGCACCTCACAAAACTTGCAACACGCCGTAACTCACCTCAGAACGTTAGCACGTCGGAGCAGTATGCATCACATGATAGAGCGGCTGTGGCGTGCGGGACCTGTCGGTGGTCTGGATAGCATTTGGAGCTTCGCTAGCAACCCGGCATTTCATCTCCGACAAAGTTATCCCCGAGAGAAGTAAAGCAAGTGTGTAAGTCCATCTCTGAATGTTTGTAAAGCATTCCTGCGTTAAGCTTAACAAGCGATATATGGAGTGACTTCCTCCTCTTGCTGCTACTTCAATCATGAAACTGCTTAACGATCAGCTGATCGGCTTTTCTGTCGTGAGTCTCTCTTGTTTGTTTTTGGCCCACTTTGCACCAGAAAGAGGAAACCAGCGGTTGAACAGCAGCAGCACGTTTAAGCTTGATCAGCTGCTGTTAGAATTTATTTAATATTACTTTCTACTCGAGGATCTTTTTCTACGTAGCTGACGCTGGTAACTGTGCAGGGGCGGATCTAGCAAAGTTTAGCCAGGGGGGCCGATAGGGCATGAACAGGGAAAAGGGGCACAAAGACATACTTTTCTTTCTTATTCTCATTTAAAATGTCTAGCTTTTAATAAATAATTATCTGACACCCAAAGTTTTAATTTGATGTAAAATGAATAGAAGTCAATTACTGTATATAGTGACTATTAAGTCTAATATACCCTAGTAAGCTATAGTACTTTTTCCTTTGGGAAGGTACCATCTGTGCAGTCTGCAATTTTGTTGAAGAAAGATGTTGAATCTATTTAATATTTTAATATATTGAAAAAAATAATTGATTTCTGTGCATTTTTTTTTCACACTGCATCAAATTAAGGTTGATTACGTCGATTAAGCATCATGAGGTGGAGCGTGAGGGGTGGTTCCCTATTTTTTATTTATTTATTTTTGTTGTTGCTGGGAGTTGGAACCCTATTAGTTAGGCTGCTTAATATTTACGCTAAGTACTCTTTAAAATACCAGAATAGGGAGGATGGTGTAGGTTTAAGTTTATTAGATTGATCAGTATTGCTGAACTATGAAATATTTTTTTTTGCATACAGGTATAACAGAATAGCTTTAGTGTAGTTGTTGTTTTAAACTTGAGTATGAACTTATACAAAATGCAGCAAGATATTTAAAAAAACAGTTTTGTTGATTAAAAAACACTATATCGGATTCATATCGTATCGGCAGATATCCAAATTTATGATATCGGTATCGGTATCGGACATAAAAAAGTGGTATCGTGCCATCTCTAATATAAATAGTAAAAACACAGCCGTGTCTCTTATTTTTATTCATGTAGTTTTTTATGAACTGTGTTTCTTATCCAGTTAGTGGCCATAATAATGGGCCAGGCCAGCCGCCACAGCTGCATGGCTGCCCAACTCTCCAAAACACACACAGACATATAATCACATACTCATTTCATACTCCTGCTCCAGCTCATTGCAGCTCATTGATTCAGAGCTTACTCCATCTCCTGTTATTGTGTCACTCGTATCCATGTCAACGTTTCGCTCGCTCCTCTCTAGCTTCTCTCCTTTTCTTGTTTCAACCTGCGTGCAACCGTCCAAACACGTCCAAGCATGTGAGGCGACTGGTGCAGTGGATTTGCATGTTTGATCTCAGGAAAGCGTTTTGCAAACCAAGCTGGCGTGATTGGAGTGGTCTGTAGGGACTTGTGGTTTAATTTTGAGCTGCGCACGAGTCCTGTCATTTCATTTCTGCCATCAATCAAATTTGGCAAAAACTGCCAGCGTTCGACTTGCATGAATCGACTACTTTGGTGGCCTTGCAAGCCAACAAACGAGTGCCCAAACATATTATCACCTTATAACTTCCTTTAGGGCTAATTTGTTAGCATGCGGTTGCTCATTTACACATCCAGCAGACACAGAGTGACATTCACTTCGGTCAGCTGTTGAATATTAGTCTAGTACAAGTCCTTTTAATTCTGTTTTGATCTCCAGTCCTTAGCAAGTGCAGGGAATGGCTCGGGATGAGTGTAGCTCATGCTGAGGAGGTGCTTCGAACTACACTGAACAAAAATATAAACGCAAAACTTTTGTTTTTGCTCCCATTCCCCATGGGATGGACGTAGAGACCTAAAATTCATTCCAGATACACAATATAACCATCCCTCCCAAACAGTGGTCACAAATCAGTCCAAATGTGTGGTAGTGGGCACATCTGCTATATTGAGATAATCCATCCCACCTCACAGGTGTGCCACATCAGGATGCTGATCTGACATCATGAGTAGTGCACAGGTGTACCTCAGACTGCCCACAACAAAAGGCCACCCTGGAATGTGCAGTTCTTTGCGCTATTGGGGGTCTGGGGACCCAGAACCGGTCAGTATCTGGTGTGACCACCATTTGCCTCATGCAGTGCAACACATCGTCGCATGGAGTCTATCAGATTGTCAATTGTGGCCTGTGGAATGTTGGTCCACTCCACTTCAATGGCTGTGCGAGGTTGTTGGATATTCGTGGGAACTGGTACACGCTGTCGTATACGCCGGTCAAGCACATCCCGAACATGCTCAATGGGTGACATGTCCGGTGAGTATGCTGGCCATGCAAGAACTGGGACATTCTCAGCTGCCATCTGCCCTGAACAATGTGAACCATGATTCATCCGTGAAGCGCACACCTCTCCAACGTGCCAGACGCCATCGAATGTGAGCATTTGCCCACACAAGTCTGTTACGGCGACGAGCTGGAGTCAGGTCAAGACCCCGATGAGGACGACGGGCATGCAGTTGAGCGTCCCTGAGACGGTTTCTGACAGTTTGTGCAGAAATTGTTTGGTTGTGCAAACCAATTGTTCCAGCAGCTGTCTGGGTGGCTGGTCTCAGACGATCTTGGAGGTGAACCTGCTGGATGTGGAGGTCCTGGGCTGGTGTGGTTACACGAGGTCTGCGGTTGTGAGGCCGGTTGGATGTGCTGCCATATTCTCGGAAACGCCTGTGGAGACGGCTTATGGTTGAGAAATGAACATTCAATGCACGGGCGACAGATCTGGTTGACATTCCTGCTGTCAGCATGCCAATTGCACGCTCCCTCATTGCTTGTGGCATCTGTGGCATTTTGCTGTGAGACAAAACTGCACATTCCAGGGTGGCCTTTTGTTGTGGGCAGTCTGAGGTACACCTGTGCACTACTCATGATGTCAGATCAGCATCCTGATGTGGCACACCTGTGAGGTGGGATGGATTATCTCAATATAGCTGATGTGCCCACTACCACACATTTGGACTGATTTGTGACCACTGTTTGGGAGGGATGGTTATATTGTGTATCTGGAATGAATTTTAGGTCTCTACGTCCATCCCATGGGGAATGGGAGCAAAAACAAAAGTGTTGCGTTTATATTTTTGTTCAGTGTATAATGGGGAGCAGGTAGGGCAGAAGGAGAGGAGGCGTTTCCTCTTGTGGAGATGAGGCGATGGCAAGTGTCAGTAGTGGAGAGTCCAGAAGGTTCTTAGATAAATATTTGCTGTGCATGTTGGCCAAGTCTGCTGTCTACCCACACAGTGGCGTGTCTAGAAAATTTTTGTTGGGGGGGCCAGGTAGGGGCACAGATTTGGAGAAGGGTGGCAGATGTAATTGGCAGATTCTACCAACCGTTAACCATAATTCAATAATCCTATAAACCTAATAACCGAATGCGCTTTTAACTCTTATTAGAATGAGATTTTAACCACTACGGTGCAAAGTTTTTAGATACTGCGTTGATAAAGTACAAGAGATACAATCAGTGCTTTGTCAGTGCTTACTCAGCATTCAAGGACATCAATATTTGCATAGTATTTTTACTGACATATAGTGCACATATGTTTTGAGCAAAAACATTTTTGAATATTAAAATACGAACATTTGTAACAAACAATTGACAAATTAGCCAGTTCCAATGTAAAACTTTATCTGCCTGTTAAAAAAGAAGATAATCTTCTCACAAACTGGTGTTTGATTTTGAAACAGGAAAAAAGTGGAGAAACAACTGAAAAGACTAACATTTGAATAAAACCTGAAAGCAAGTAAATACTTTCTATGCTGCCTTATCGTAAACTTTGGTAATATTGATAAAGAACAACACTGGCTGACGATGAAATACAGTCAGCTGGCATGGTGACACTGCCAGTATTAACCTGCAGGACTGGACTGGGACAGAAAATCGGGCATTTTGACTACAGACCGGCCCACCAGGTGTTAAAGCCATAAAGACTTTGAATGAAAACAAACGCTGTTGTGACAGTGATGTACACAGTCTTGTTGGTATATGTATGATTTCTATACATTTTACATCAGATAAAAACTTTGGTTGTAAGATTTAGATAATTATTTAATAAAAGCTAGATATTTTAAATGAGAATAAGAAAGAAAAGTATTTCTTTGTGCCCCCCTTTCCCTGTTAATGCCCTACCTGCCCCCTGGCAAAACTTTGCTAGACCCGCCGCTGCACAGTTACCAGTTGTCAGCTACTTAGAAAAGGATCCTGGTGTTATTTGTCTCTCAGAAACAGTTCATAACTTCAACTCATTCATGTCACCTAAAAGGTAAACCTGTTTCTCCATCACCTGTTCAGCTCTGATGGTTCAGTAAGGACATCTCCTGGTTTCATCTTCATGTTTCCCTCTCACCACATATCCAAACCGACATCATGACCAGCAGCTTTACAGCTGTGGCTCCAGCAAACATCAGCTGATACTAGAAATTAATATTAAATAAATTCTAACAACAGCTGATCAAGCTTAAACGTGCTGCTGTTGTTTAGCGCGACATCTGCTGGTTTCCTCTTTCTGGCGCAAAGTGGGCGATAAACAAACAA
This sequence comes from Rhamphochromis longiceps, assembly GCF_057381845.1. Classification (NCBI taxonomy): domain Eukaryota; kingdom Metazoa; phylum Chordata; class Actinopteri; order Cichliformes; family Cichlidae; genus Rhamphochromis; species Rhamphochromis longiceps. The sequence continues at coordinate 46,407,045 of NC_140559.1, forward strand.
GAGAGAAAAGCCGATCAGCTGATCATTGATCAGTTTCATGATTGAAGTAGCAACAGGAGAGGGAGGGGGAGAGAATGAGAGAAGAAGAGGCAGCTGTGCAGCGTAAACACACAGAATAAATCCAGCTTTGTCTTTTTTTCATTATAGCTAAAGTTCGGGACAAACTGCGTCTCTTCTCAGCTCAATACCAAACGCGTAATATTTTCTCTGAATGAGGGACCATTCCATTTTTTTAAGGAGCCGTTGGCAACTCTACTAACCTTATGAATAAAATAAAGTTCACTATCAGTAACATCATAGCATCCACCCACCTAAAAACTCCATCAAGCTGGCTAGAACGCAGTACGAGTTATTGCAACTGAGGGTAAAAAGTCAGCACAACGAAAATAAACTGCACCTAAACTTGGTTTATATCTGACCCAGATAGACTGCAGGTCATAACTTCTTACCTGAAGTTCAGTTCACCTGACACTCGGACTGGCGGCTGCTTCGGGTCTCTCCTCCTGCCTCCCCTTCCCTCATCCACCTGCTGGCCTCTGTGGAAGCCCCGCCATAGCCACCACCAAACAACTGAGTTATTTTTTACACATCGACCTGCATCTGGCCAATCCACCACCTCTCATTGTTCATGCCATTACAAAAAAAATAAATAAATAAGTCACCGGGCATATGCCCGGTATGCCCGATGGCCAGTCCAGCTATGTTAACCTGCAACCAAATCTGCAGCTCCATACAGCAATGTTACGACTTAGATTATATCTTATAACTCATGACTCTTATGTTAGCTGCCCTCAGTAGCATACTGTCTGAAATATTCGACGGCTGCAATAATTCTTTAAGTGTTATTTTTTTCCTTGGTATTCTAATTTCACCGAAGTTTACTAAACTCAACAAACTTAATATTACTTACCGGGACATTTATTCTGTCCTCATTTTCTTTCACCGAAAAATTGTTTCCTGCAGTGCCGTCTTTCGCGCTTGGCTCTCCTACCTTTGCTAACGTGATGCACATAGCGCAGAAGCGATGCTGCATTCACGTACACTCGGATATCTGAGCTTCACCGTGAACACATAATCGGACATTTGATATTTGATTGAATTTTATTGTTTTGTCTTTGGGGTGGCACCTGGGGTGGCCAGTCTGGTTGGGGGGGTGGCCTGTGCCCCCCCAGGCCACCCCGCTGGACACGCCACTGTACCCACAGTCTCTCTCACACACACACACACACACACATACACACACACACACACACACACACACACACACACACACACACACACACACACACACACACACACACACACACCTACGCTCTCACGTGCATGCCTGCACATTCGATCACACTCGTCCTCGGTGTTTGCACACGCATATATATGCAGTCACACAGAGCTGCACTTCTTTCAATAAAGCTGCACATAGTAACTTAAAACCAGCAGAGCTGTTGCTGTATGAAGCGGCAGAGGCGTCTCTATTAATAATTACACAATTCATCATCAGATTGGAGCAGAGGCCAGGAGCTGTCATGAACACACACAGACACACACGGAGGCACTGTGAAACACAGATTGGCATCAGTTTCCAAACACACGGGACACGATTTCCAAACTGAACTCCAGATTCCACACCGTCAACCCCTTTTTTTTGTCATTTTAATGATCCAAAGGTTCATGAGTTCTTCTCTGGGTCCTCTGTCACAGCAGAGCACTCCTATGAGGTGATGAAGACCTATAGAGGAACTGACCGAGATGGCACCGGGAAGTGAAGGCTTTAATTGAGAGTCATCTCAACTATAGCAAACCTTTCTTTCTTTTTTTTATTGTTTATACAATCTCTTTTTCTTTTTTTTTTACAACATTTTTGCAATTAATAATAACTCAAGCCAGCTGCAATAGAAGAGTCAGTATATCTTGAGGGTGGAACATTTTGTAAATACCACACTGACATGTTGGCACCTGAGCTGATATGGCAAATTTATTAGGAAAAGGCCACTGTTTATTAAAATAAAAGCAGGCACAGCCTGCAGCAGCTAAGTGGTTACACTGATTATAAAACATTAAAGTTGCAGAATGGAAAACCAGAACAATTAGCTTCTGTACTTACTCCTGTAACAACAGGAAAGTGGGGCTACAATTTTACACAGGCTCAACAGAACTGGACAACAGAAGATTGGAGAAACGATTCCCGGTCTGAGTCTCGATTTCTGCTGCGACATTCAGATGATGGTATCCAAATTTAGTGCAAAACAAAATTGAAAGCATGGATCCATCCTGCCTTGTATCAACAGTTCAGGCTGCTGCTGGTGTGATGGTATGGGGGATATTTTCTTGGCAAACTTTGTGTCCCTTAGTAACACCTGACCATCATTTAAGCACCACAGCCAGCCTGAGTATTGTTGCAGACTTTTACAGCTATCATGTCAATATGGACCAAAATCTCCAAAGATGTGTCCAGCACCTTGTTGAATCTTTGACATAAAGGATTAAAGACCCGAGTAAAGTGGCCGCTGAGAGTATTCGTGTTAATGCATTTCCCTATATTTCTGCTCCAGATGCACATGTGGGCTGTGGGATGAACATTAACATTATCATGTTCATGTTTGCAGCACTTTTGGTTCAACTACCAGCCTTAGTCGGCTTTACAATGAATTTCTTGATCCAGATCGGTGCTGGTGTGATGTGAAGACTAATAAAGAAGATTTCCTTCCTTTTACATCTTCTTCACTGATGTGCCAAAAAAACACTTTGGCTGAATTTTGCTGTTCTGTCACAGCGAAGCAAGAAAAGACACAAATGTCTCAGCAGCAGCTCGGCGGCTTTACTTCAAGATGGTGCAACAGCTTCTTGTGTTTCACTTCGTTTGTCCGTCCACACACAGCTGTTCGCTGGCATTCTGGGAAAGGCCTTACACGGAAGAGAGGATCCCACCTGCTCATGTTATCACTCTGTATATCACTTCACTCAGGATGCCACCGTCATGTGTGTGCATACGTGTGTGTGTGTCAATGCTCAGTGGGGCCATCGGCATTAGTAGAAAGTGGCAGAACTGGTGGAGCGGCACGACACAAAGACGGAGAGAAATCGCCGGTCTGAATCAGCAGACAGTGACTGTGTGTGCGTATGTGTGTGAGTGAGAGTGGGAGAATGAATGAGATAACGTCCACAAAAACCCTTTGGTCCCGTTGGCTTTCGCTGTGTCTGCGCTCTCCAGGGACAGGACGTCCCATGTCAGATTTCACTACGGTTGCCAGTTTCTGTTACACAGTTTAAACGCTGCATTTGGAGCAACGGCAGGAAGTTTCTGCTCAAACTGGGTTCGAGTTTCTCTGCAGTGGTTGTTTTTTCTTTCTATTTTTTTTTTTTAAAGTCACTCATTTCAACAGTTAGGAAAATCCTCGGATGCCCTGAGGGGAATCCGACGTTTGGACCTACAGTGGGATCATCTGGTTACAACACACTGATGTCTGCAGCATGAGCTGTTTGGAAAAATTAATACACTTTTTTAAAAGTTGGTCAAAGGTTAAGAAGCAACTCGCACAGGCCCGGACTGGTTTGTTGTTGCAATAAAAAGACTAATTGTGACCTTTGGTGGTTATTTCTATTTATGGGTAAACTACATGGAGGCAGCGTCTTTTTGTGTCTTCATGCACCACTCTGTGTTTAGTCAATAGTTATTATTATTCCCTGGCTCTCATCCACAGTGTGCCTTTTGTGTTGTCTCCCTCCCATCACCACCATCCAGTCTTGACTTCCCCTCCCTGATCCTGGTTCAGAGGTTTCTTCCTTTTAAAAAGGAGTTTGTCCTTCTCACTGTCGCCAAATGCATGCTCAAAGATTGTTGTTTGATCGTTGGGGTTTTCTCTGTATTATTATAGGGTCTTCATCTTACAATATAGGGGGCCTTGAGGCGACTGTTGTGATTTTGTGCTGTGTAAATGAAATTGAATTGAAATTTGTTTACTAATTAACAGCAAACAATCTCCAGAGGTCAAGATAACATGTTTAGATGCAATTTTTCTGTCCAAACCCAGCAATAATCAATGTATAATGACTTGAAATAGGCAAAAAGTGGCACAGTGGTTAGCACCATCACTTCACAGAAAGATGGGCCCAGGTTTGAATCCCCTCACCTCCCCATGATTGCTGGGATAGACTTTAGACTGTGACCCTGTGATGGATGGATGGCCTGAGAAAGAGTGTCTCAAACTTAACTGACAGAAGCGTAAGCAGATGTGTCCAGTTCTTAGTGACTGACTTGTCTTTACTGCTCTGGTGCTGAGATACAAGATGCATTTAATAAGATGGTGATGATTTGTTGTATTTTTTTTTAGCTTTTTGGCGTTGTCCATTCATTGCAGGAGTTGCTGTTATTTTCTCTCTCTTTATACTTTATTAACGTCTGGGTTTCTGCAGATCACTGAGCGTCTAGATCAGGAAGAAAGCAGCTAGTAATCAGCTTTACTTGTTGACACTGATAAGGTTTAAGCCACCCTGTGAAACAGACGCTTGTGTATTCTCACTAAAGCGTTTGGGCTGCACATAGGCAGCCACTGACTCTGTAGACCTGATTTCCTCGGGCATCTCCTTCCTTAGTTTTTGGGCTGTGAATGCTGACACGGGCTTATATGTGACTAAAAGATCAGGGAGGTCGTACACCAGAGGCTATGAAGAGCTTTAAAAGCCAGAAGTGAGATCTCAAAATTCAGAATCGTACAGGGAACGAGTTCAAGGTGTGATCTCGAGGCTGAGTGCAAAGTTCAGAAGCTCACTGTCGTTTGTTTGAGGCAGGTGTTGAAATAGCGAAGGTGTGACGTGATGAAACAGAAGATTTTTGTCCCAGTATATTTCTCAGGTGATGAGAAAGCTGTAGTGTGCAAAGGCCAGCATGTTGGCCTGGCAGCATAACAAACTACTTGTTCGGATATTGTTCAAGGATGAGCTAAAAATACTCGGATGCGAAGCGGCACATGGGACAGGACAGTGGATGTTCTTCTCCCCCTGACTCTGCAGTGCTGCTCTGTCTCTGTCCATCTCTTCCTGTCCCCACACATTCCTGTGCTGTAACACGCCCACTCAGGCTTTCCCACTGCGCTGCTGCATAATGGAAAGTCTCTGGAGCCTTATACAGGCCTGTCTCTGAACCTCACAGAATATAGGAACAAATTACCACCTTTAATAAGCATTTAGCTTTTAATACCATTTAAAGAGTGCTATAGCTTTTCGCACTCATCTCATAACCTTTTTTGTGTATATATACCTTACCCTCTCGCACACCTGGTTAAATAGCTACAGCAGCTATGCTACGAGCTGCTGGAGGCGTGATTGACGGCGGCAGAGCTACAGAAGGGGCAGGCATGAAAATGCAATAAGCGTCAACTCGTCTTTCAGCACCACGCAGTCTGCTCGCCGCTGTCAGCTGCACGGATGTAACGCATGGAAATTTACAGCTGAGCATAAAAGGAAAATGTTGTATTCAAATGAAGAGATGTCTTCAGGTGATAAAAAGCTTTGATTAAAGATGGATGGTTAGCGCCTTAATTCTCATTATTTCAAAGGTGGTTAAGCATCGCGTGGAGGTGCTCGTTCTGGAGCATACTGATTTCAAATCGTGTTTTGGTGAACACGAGATGCTGTCTTAGTCTCAGAAGAGTTTTTCCCAGGAAAACCTTCCCACTCTGTTTGTACCGAACAGCATGTGCAGAAAATGTAACGTTTTGTGCTGTAACTCAATCAGCCACAACATTAAAACCATTTAATGGGGATGTTACTTAAAACTCCTACATGAGCGTTTTTGCAGGCCATGTGCAACCGCCTCATAAACAGCAGCAACTTCCCCATTGGGATAAGCCCCCCCCCCCCCCCCCCCCCCCCCCTGCTGCACTGCAAAAAATGCAGCAGAACAGCTTCACAAAAACCATAAATTTCTCAAGGAATTGCTCAGGGCACCACAGTCTCCTAGCTAGGGCCACTCCTAAAGAGAGTTTTAATGACGTGGCCTACTGGTGACCATCTTATTGTACTCACCTGACTTACTGAGTTTATGCAGACTATTAAATACGATGGGGACGGGCTTGAGATCTGATTCTGGATGTAATCAGGAGATAAAGAATTATTTTTGCCTTTCTACAAATCTCTTCAACCTATTTTCTGGTTGTTGGCAACAGCTCAAAGGATTCAGTCAAAAACTGGTGTGAGTACTCCACCAGAAATATCTGTCGACTGTTTCCTGTAGACTCCAAAACGGCTGTGCACATGTCTGTCACATGTGTGATTCAAACACTACTTTACACTAGTGTTTGAATTACTCTTTGATGTTTAACTCGGCTACTTGTTCTTTACCTGAACAGCTCTCATATATTGTGTGTCCTCATATGGGTACTTTGTATTTTGCCTTTTCGGCACCATATACCTGTACAGTGGTGACTTTATTGTCTTTTGCTGTCAAATAAACCCCATTTCAAGACATACTTTTAAAAAAGGATGACTTTCTGTTCAAAGATGATGCTTAGTTTTTATACTTATCAGGTCTAAGTGATTCCAAATATCTCAGAAAACTGAAATATACAAGAGCTCAGTTCAGATGAGGTTAAAATGTGGCTGTTTGAAACCGGTTTTAACGCCTTTGCATTTTCTCGTTTTGACTTCAAAGAAAGGAGGAGGAAATTAGTGTTCTTAGTGTACGGAGGCCCAAAAATGCCAGAATAACAAGTTATTGAACAAAACAATTAGTATTAGGATTTAAATCAAATGAAAAATTTTGGGGAAAAAATCTAGCCAATAATTTTTAATTTATTTTAAGAAATGACAAAAACTGACAGCGGAAGAAATGAGCTTTTTCCAAAGGATGGCTGGCATCTACCTTGGAGAAGGGGTGAGGAGCTCAGCCATCTGAGAGGGGTTTGGAGTAGAGGCACTGGAAACCTGGCCTGGCCAATGGTACAGTAATGTTTGGTTTGTGATTTTAATCAATTATTAGGCGGTTGCAAGGCATGTGATTAGATAAGAACCTGTAGCGGCCTAAAATATTTGGGCGTGATGAGTTTGGTTGCTCAACTCCTGATTGAACAAGGAGTTCAAGAACAGACAGAACATTTGTGTATTGTAGTAAATGTTTTTGTTTCTGTATTTCTTTCTACATTTCTACTGTAGGTATTTTTTTATTTTCCAATTCGGGCACTGTTGGTCTTCCGTATAACTCTTCCATTTGTTCTTTTCTGTGCAAAAATGACCACAGTGTGCTTGCATTGAATGTTTAAAATGGCAACTGTAGTATCTTTAGCAGTTCTTGTAAGACGAGCTGGTTGCAGCTGCCACCCACAATGAAGAAGCCATTTTCAGATTTTTTTATGTATTTATATTTTCCCACACCCACCTCTGAAGCCCCCACGAGCCAAGCATTAGATGCTCAGAGGAAGATTTTGGTTGCAGTATTACTTTTACCAAACCGTCATCCACATGCGCGCCAAATTCATGACTAACAAATAAGTACGGTGAAATCAGACGCTGTGGTCAGAGTGCAAACATTAAATCCTTATAACTGACAGACTTTCTGGCGTCGCTGGAAGAAATAAAATGAGGTGACACGGGAGCTGTCCTGTCGGTTCAGCCTGCCAGTTTTCGTCTATCCGTGTATACGCAGCTGTCTTTGACGCTGGATCCCGGCTCATGTTGCGCCGTTTCGCCTCTTAGCTGCTCGCCTTGCCTGCAGGATAGATGATTTAATGGAATCAAGTATAATAACAGTGCAGAAGGATTTCGGGAGCTCAAGTCGCTGGCTTGAAAAATTGCATCCATCGTGGAAAAACCCTCAAGAGATTCTCTCATTTGAAAAGACTTTAATGATCTCCAGAAGAATATTCTTGGCTTTTTGCAATGTGTAGGTCAAAGGTCGTGGCTTCTTGGCTACTTTTGGAGTTGCAAGGAATTTGCTGTCTTGCACAAAGAGATCGCAGCACGCTCGAGGCATTCAGTAAGAACGGATTTGTACATTTTCTGCTCTGCGACCTATGAGATGCTCACAGAAGGATGAGATGCAGTGATGAGCATTGATGCTTTCTGGTGATTTTACATTCATCTGTTCCTGTGTGAAGTTCATAGATCCATCTAGTGCACATGTGTCTTGCTCTCATGAAGACGGTGACACTGACAATGCTCTTTTTGTACAGTCTGTTTTTCAACCAGCGCCACTTTCCATTGATTGTAAACACATGATGGACTCTAGCGCGGGTCTGGCCAATTTCCTTTAGCATAAAATATGATTTAAACCAAACCAAGTGACCAGTGCACTCAGTGACTCACATCACGTTGCTGGGAGCAGCCTCCGTGTCTTGTGGGAGCCGGGGCGGCATGAAAATGACAGACTGACACAGTCGATTTACGACAGGAGAACAGGGTGGCTTTCAATTTTAGCCAGCCCTCGATTGAGACATCACATAGACCCAGACTCTCCTAATTACACACACACTTTCTGACACACAGGCGGCTAGAGAACAGTTATTGGCTAGACACTGTACTCCGGAGGCAGATAGCCTTGTCTAACCTCTTGATTTAAACAGTCTGGGAGAATAGTGAAAGAGAGCCACACACACTCACACAATCGCCACCGTGGTCATTATCCTATTGATTAGCCAACAGATGGAGAAACGATGCTAGGAAGTGGATGAGATCGATTAACACGTCCAAGGCGACGGCATGGGGCAGCCTGGGGAAAATAAGATATCTGATTAGTGTGACCAGGAGAGGAAGCACTGCACATGTAGCCGCGTATAAAAGGCTGTATGTGTAGACAGCTGTTTCACATTTTTTTTCCTGTATAATTTGCCACGTCTGTGCAGAGGAAAGGTCGTTATTAAGTGAATGTCATCTGCGCAATTACAGCATCTCCCAGAGTTTGCATGTGTGTATCCATGGCAGAGCTGCAGCACTAACAAGAACGTGTAGCGACACCCTGCTCTGGATTCTCATGCCGGATAGCTCGGTTATGTTGCTGCTTTTCGAGCTGCTCCGCTCTGATTTAGGCCGTCACGGCTTGGCTGGCTGGTGGGCACCGTCTGTGCTGAGGCACGCTAAATATAGCTCACTGCACCAGGAAGAAGACAAGCTGGGGGGAAGACAGAGAGAGGGAGGGGGTGTAAATACAGAGTACCCTCAATTGCAATTAGAGAGTCAAGCAAGGCTGGGAATTTTTTAATTTTTTTTAATTTTAAGAAAAGAGACTGGGAACTCTCTCTGAGCCTGTCCTCTTTACTAGCCTTGTGCTTTGGTTATTTTGGCACTCGGCGGCTTAAGTGCCTTCAGTGTGAGTCACCACATTTGACTGAACCAGTTTAGAGGGCACTTACTGACCTTTATGGTCGTCATAATTGTGCTTCCAGTACAAGGTGCAGGAGCTGTGGTTCGCATCTTGCATTCATTGTTTATTTACAACACACAAGACCTTTATAGCAGTTAGCCTGTACTCGGTTGTTATCTACTCCACAATACAACAACCTGACATCTGGTTTGAAGGTCCATACACACCACGGGAAAACTGAAATCTTGAAGGAATAATTGCACATCTAACCGAGTTATATGTGTCTAATGCAATCAATGTCAGACTGCACAACATCAGTCCGGAGGCCTGTCAGACTGCGCAGTGTTGAGTCAGCCAGTGTTTTCTGATTCTTTTCATCCTGCATCCTGACTGGTTGGTCCATTTTCTCCACTGAGGTTTCAGAAAACCCTCACAGAGTTTTAAGCCTTGAACCAAGCTAACCTGCTAAGAGGTGAATCGTGACCATAAAGAGATTGGATCTCCATCAAAAAATAACAAAAGAAGAAAAAGATAAGATTGTGTACATAAATACTTTTAACAATGGAGGAACTACTTATCCTTGACCTGTATCCCAGTGGAAGCTGTTCACTTAATAATAATAATAATACATTTTATTTGAGGGCGCCTTTGAAAAACCCAAGGTCACCTTACAAAAGAACAAAATTAATAAAAGAAGCAATAGTCATAAAATACAATAAGTTAAAATTGCAATGTGCAAACTTGCACATCACTTTGCATCTTAAGGCCGGTCACATACTGATAATCCAGGCTCCAGTTGCCTAGGTAACACAAGTTACCAGTTTACTTCCAGGTCACATGTCAATTATCTTTTTACTCTCATTGGTAGTTACTTCAGCTACTCTCCTCTAAGTTGAGCAAAGCTCGTCTTTGTTCCCGTGTCACCGGCAGCTATGTCATTTGAAGTTGCAAAAACTCATTCAGTTTCTATCGTCTCCAGGCCACCACATCACTGCAAATTGCTAACTAAAGATCCAGCTTTAATTGTCATTTGAATGATTTCTATCTTAAAACTTTATTCAGCTTAAATATTTCAGATGCAACATACAAATCTGAGGCCATGGTCCTCAGCTGGAAAAGGGTGGAGTACTCACTCCTGGTCAGGGACGAGTTCCTGCCCCAACTGGAGGAGTTTAAGCATCTTGGGGTCTTGTTCACGAGTGATGGGAAAAGGGAGCGGGAGATCAACAGACGGATTGGTTCTATGGCTGCATGATGCGGATGCTGTACCGGTCCGTCGTGGCGAAGAGCTTGTGCGTAAAAGCGAACCTCTCAATTTACCAGTCAATCTGCGTCCCTACCCTCACCTATCGTCACAAGCTTTGGGTATTGACCGAAAGAGCGAGATTGCAGGTACCGGCGGCAGAAATGGGCTTCCTTCGAAGGGTGGCTGACGTCTCCTTTAGAGATAGGTTGAGGAGTTTGGCCATCCGCGAGGGGCTCGGAGTAGAGCCGCTGCTCCGCCACACCAAAAGGAGCCAGCTGAGGTGGTTCTGGCATCTGATAAGGATGACTCCTGGGCGAGGTGTTCTGGGCATGCCCCTCCGGGAGGAGGCCCCTGGGGCAGACCCAGGACACGCCCCCCCTAACAGATCACAAACCTGGATGACATAAGACACACCCACACAATACACAGACCTGCTAGAGCTGCAGTGTTCCTGATACGTGGCGTCAGTGCTAAGCGCTGTGGTGCCATTCTTCTCGAGCCGTATACCAATTTCTTTTGCACCAGTGGTACCATTTGTAGTAGTAAATGGATAGAGGGTGCAGACTCCCCCTTGTATAAAAACAATTTTAGCTCACTTCTGCACTGCAATCATCGCTGTACACTGACTACTAAAGCTGTGACCAGGGTAACCTAACATGACACGGCACAGAGGACCCAAGACTGACAGATGGCTCTGGATGTCATGTGATTCTGCTGCTGTCTCTACTGTGGAGCAGAATTATGCAGCTAATCCTTCCAACGGCGCAAAAAAAAAGAAAAAAAAGAAAAAGAAGCCATGACTACTTTTCAGACTTGACATTTTGAATAACTGCAGCAGTGACATTTTCCCACATACCTGTGTGCTCACATTTGGGGCATGTGCTCAGGAAAATGCAACATGGGATCTAGAACTCTGTTTTCCCACGTACGGGCTTGTGCGCACACACACACTCTCACACACACAGTTGCCTGTAGCCATAGGTGTCCTCACTTTCTCCCTCCCTGCTGTTCCCTTTATCTCCTTCTTCCTGTCTGAGTCTTTCTTCCAGCCCGTTTAGCCGCACTACGTATTCAAGTTGTTCGTTTTAGGGTCAGCGTGTTTCAGAACTGATATCACACATTACATATTAACCAGATAAGGTGGAGACACTTTGTTTACATAACATTTCTTTCATCTTCTTCATATCTGAGGTGTGTTTATACGATTTGTAATCAAACCTCTCTTCTCTGGCTTTTCTTCTAGAGTGCTGATGTCGGTGAATCGTCCCTGGGGAAAACAAAGGCTCCGCCTCTTCATTTTGTGGCAACCTATCGCATCGAGAGAGCAGCTGGATCGGACACGGTCCTCAAGCACTTTGTCAGAGACTGATGGAAAACTTCTTTTCTTTTTTTTTTCCTCTTCGCTTTCATCTAGTTGGTTGTGGAAACCAACAGGGATGTGTGCCAAATGACATTCTTAAAAAGCTATTTGCTGCTCTCATTCCTTGAGTGAAACCCGTCAGAGGAGGGTACAAAAATGGAGAACAGTGTTTTCTTTTTCTTTTCTTTTTTCCTAATTGGAAGAGCTCCAATTATAAAGAATACAACGGTTGATGAAAAAGAAAAATGTGTGGAATTGTACATCTGCTCAAAAAGTGCCTCATTTTCAGATTGTAGCCATTTTCCAGAGAATTTCAGTGAAGCTTTGTGGGGTGTTTTTTGTTGTTTTTCTTTCCAAGCTTGATTTAATGTAGTTCTAAAAACAAAAGTGGGGAGCACTGGTGTGAGCTTTTACTGCATTCATGTCATAAAGTATGGAAGGTTTGAAGGTTTGCTGTGTGTGCACAGCGATCGTCAGCTTTGTGATTAGAGTTGCTCGTATGTGGCTGAAAAACATTATAGACACTATGTCTTTAGGTTTCAGTTCATATTCCTTGATGTGAGTCTTCCAAGATGGGTAAAATCAAGAAAAACATGTTGACAGTCCTAACTGGAATGTTGAAATAAAATGAAACAGGGGGGGAGATTGTACACAATAAATATGACATGAACGCAGAAATTTCACTAAGTCCTCAGAGCCACAAGCCTAGAGACCAGTCGGCAACCTCCTGGCAACTTCTGGTTGCTAGGGAAAAAGTTAGTAGTCCCCAGCGAATTGTTGCTAGAGGAAATCACTGCACCAAAAACTGCACCTTCTTGTCATTGCTGTGGTTGCCAGCAGGTTGCTGCAGTCACTTGTAGTTTGCAAGGAAGATGCAGACTTGTCTGCAAACACTCACCGCTTACTCTCCCAAGCAAACCATAAACCAACACGTTTCAAAAGTTGCAACCTGTTTTGAAGGCAAACAGTTCTCCATTTCCAATTTTTTCTTACAGTTTCACAGTTGCTTGGTGAAGAGATGGAAAGTGTTAGCGGACAGCATTTCTTCTTGCAGCCTCTAGCAAGCAAAGCAATCACAATGTTTTTGATGCAGCAATAAAAACACCTTTTTGTGACCAATTTCAGAGTCGTGTAATACCCATTTTTCCTTAGAAAACGGTGGTTGCAACGGGGTTACTAACTAGTCTCCAACCATTTGAGTATGGAGCTTTTGCAATCAGTTTCACAGCAACTGCCAGCAGCCTCTAGCAATGACTCGCAACTGGTTGAGGAATAAATATTTTAACCTAGCAACCAGTAGCTGCTAAATGGTCGCTAGCAAGCCACTAGGTTTGTCTGACTGAGACCTAAAGTACTAGCAATCTGCTAGCCTTCCTTTCTACTGTGAGAAATACTAGCATAGCTGCTGTTAGCGTACTGTTAAATATTATGCGTCGATTTTACTCTTCAAAATTCAAATTTTTCTGCTCCTGATATCTTCTTCACTGCATACTTTCGCTGTTCGGTGAGCCATAAGTATTGAGCGCACAGGCCTCAAACAAAAGACACTTGTAGCAGGGAGTACAGTTGCCTGCTAGCTAGTTAAAACCAGCTAGATCAGATTAACATATTAGCATTGTGCCAGGGCGTAAATTCGCCGTCCTGCTGACCACAGCTCAGGGTTAGACCCCCCCTCCCCAAATATACTGCTAAGCAATCCCATTAGAGCTACTGGCTCCAGACACTTGTGTCTCACTTAATCCCCTTCATCTCAGGATGCTAAATAGCATACAGTGCACACAGCTGAGGACAGAGGCCCTATCAATAGCCATGCTGATGCTAGCTTTGTAGCCGTCAGCACACTGCTTTTTAGCAGCTGAGCAGGGATCAGTTCTCATTTCATCGGTATGAAAAAAACTGCAGTTTGTTCACCAAACATTTTAAGAGGTGTTTTCACTTTGCTTTGGCCCCAAGTCCTTCTTTTCTGTCTAGGCTCTTGCTTCAATCTCTGCTATGCATTAGAACTTAAGTGCCTGTCTGTCATATCTCTCTCTTAGCAACTAGCACTAATATAGATATCCTATCAGAGTATACTGACTATTTTTGTCTCTTATTGTTTTTGGGTCTCTTTTGGCTGTACAGTTCTCATGAAAAAACTTTTTCTGTTTGTGCGGTGTGGCAGCGATCTATCCGATGACTTGACTGATAGCCGTGGCTTTGAGCCCATAAGCGTTGGACCTTAATGGAGGACTAAATCGCAGCAGTGCCAAAACACAAAAAATCGCGGCTGTTCTCCTCTGGTGACCTTGAGCTCTCAAGTCTGGACACATTGCTTTGTTTTTGTTTTGGGGGGGATGAAAAAATGTTAAAAAATGTAACCTTTTATGTTCTCCCTCCCCTGGTGTTTTCTTTAGCAGCGAGGGGAAAACCGTGACATATCTCACCTCGCTGTCTGCTCATTGTGAAGATTTGCGTATGCTTTAACCTTGAATTTGTGTGTGACTCTGACTGGAGGGTTTAAACAAAATACAAGTGCACGAAGAGGAAGAAAAGGCCGCCGCACAGAAACAGCAGCAAGAAGGAGAAAAATAATAAATAACTTAACGTCTAATTACACATGTATGTGTGTAGCTGCAAATTTGGACTCGCGTGTTTGCCCGCCTGCCTCGGGATGCTCGTGAACTTTTTCCCTCTGGTCACATGACTTTTGAGGTTGACAGCGTAACAATTGAGCTTTTTTGATTGGTAGGAAACTGCGGGTAATAAAGGATAGTCATTCAGAATTGAGAGGGGGGAGGAATAAGAATGAAAAACAGACTCATGAACACATGAATCTCACGTGTTTACCCACCCCAGACTCGCAGGCAAACACGCGATAATGAGTAGAAAAGCTTCTAATGGTACTTTTGGAGATGTTCTCATAATGTAACTCAGCAGTTTTCAGCCAAAACGCAAATGCTTGATGGTACTTTGGAGTTTAGAAAGAGCGCACAAACACAGTTGCTTTCAATCCTGTCGTTATTATCCTGCCATTAAGAGCCCCCCATCCCTCAAGCTCTGAGCATCTGATGATTTTATTCTTTTTTTGTTTTATTTTTGCTTCATAATGAACGTTTTTACCTTGTCAAACTGCCCGCAGCCTGGACAACTTCGGCTGCCCGTGGCGACGTACTCGATTGTCACACCCACATATCATGAACTGAACTCCTTCTGGGAGACGCTCAGGCAGTTTTAAGGTCGGCTGTATGATTTCATTCATTGCATTGTTAGCGGATGTAGATGTGTTCATTAAATGTGCAGGAAGGTGCTGCTGCTGCTGTTCTGAATTGTATGTATTCCTCCTGTTCCCCCCGAGGGATGGTACTGAATGGGGAATATTGTGAGATTTGCAATTGATGTAGACAGTTTTACTTCTATTGCTTGAGGAAAAACAAAATCTGACTAGAAAGGATTAAAAAAAAGTCAAACAACAAAAGGACTAAAAGGACTTGTGGTTTCTTTTGTGTCTGAGACTGGCTGCTGGGTTTTTGATTGATGTAATGGGGATGATTTGGTAAAAAGAAAAGAAAGAAAAAATGACAGAAAAACAACGGA
The DNA here is from genome assembly GCF_057381845.1 of Rhamphochromis longiceps. NCBI lineage: Eukaryota > Metazoa > Chordata > Actinopteri > Cichliformes > Cichlidae > Rhamphochromis > Rhamphochromis longiceps. The sequence goes on from NC_140559.1 coordinate 46,422,513, forward strand.
GCTACTGAGCTGCGAGCGGAAGACGCTTTAATTTACAGTCTGAAGCAAGTGTGAACATCTGCGAGAAATGCCACAGACGCAGACGGGCTCATGCGCCTCTCACACTTTGTGAGTCACACACGCTCGATGAGGCTGCGACCACAGCGCAGATGTCACGCTGTTTTGTGGAAAGGAAAATGGCCTGGTCGTTTTTCAAAGGCGTCTTAGTCACATTCGCCACTTCCATTGATAAGATCGTCGACTGGATTTTTTGGCCGCTCTCCGGTGGAGTTAATCACTCGTCTGACCGGGAATTTAACCAACACCGTGTTCGCTCAAAGGCCTCCCTCTGCCTCATTCAATGCGACCCTCTCACTCAGCACTTGGGTTTATTATTAAATAAGCTTTCCTCTGCCCGATAAATCCGTGCTCCCGTGTGGGATCTTGTATCGTCTTCGTCCACAGATGGATGAGTAACTAAACCCAGCCCAGGTGTGATTGCGGGCTGGCAGAAGGAATTAATAGAAATGAGAGCGCGCAGAGACCAGACGTGCACCTGCACACGCTCTCACTTCCCTTTATGAATAAAAATTAAGGCTAGTTTAGACAACCATAAGCCCCCAAAGATTAAAATAAGGCACTAAAACCACACCTGAGGATACTGAAACCTACACTGCTGCTTTTTTCTGACACTTTAGTTCTCTTTGGCGCTAGTTCACTTTTTGTGTAAATGCGTCTTGGAAAATACAGCTGAAAACAGAAGTGTCAGCCAACTGTGACAACTGTGGGCAAGACGAGTGAAACTCGGTGTTTGATTATGAAGAGCTAAAATTGTTTGATTACACGTCTAATATCAGAGATATGTTAATATAAGACAAAGAAGTCCCCCCCCGACGCCGCCAAAACAGAAACGACCGAAAACAAACCGATCATTGACAACTTTAGTGTAGTATTAATGTGTGTGTGTTTGTCTGTGTTATTTGCAAGAAAAGCTGTAAAAGTGGGCGAGTGTGGCTCAAGAGTTGGCAGTTCGTCTTGTAATCGTCCTTGGGTAAGACACTTCACCCGTTGCCTACTGCCTCTGGTGGTCAGAAGGCCCGGTGGCGCCAGTGTCCGGCAGCCTCGCCTGTCAGTGCGCCCCAGGGTGGCTGTGGCTACAATGTAGCTTGCCATCATCAGTGTGTGAACGTGTGTGTGAATGGGTGGATGACTAAATGTAGTGTAAAGCGCTTTGGGGTCCTTAGGGACTAAGTAAAGCGCTATACGAATACAGGCCATTTAAAAATGTAAAAATACGGTTAAAAGTCCCAAATTTATGCCCTCCTTCATATTTTTTCATCCAGCATGCCGGCCTGATTCTGGCCCCCAGGCCTAACATTTGACACCCAGGGTCTACACAAGTTTACACAAGCAGGAGCCAGGATAATGAATCCTTAAACAAGATGTGTCCAGTGCATACACACATATTTACAAAATGAATGGTAAGAAAGTGCGAACATGGTCAAGTGCATCCCCTATATCATTATGAAGGGGGCGTTTAGTTATGTGAAGCAGAACTTTGCATCCTCAACTGAATTTTTAATTTATTTTTGTAATTAATTCTTAAAGTTTGTACCTCAAAATTTTACTTAATAAATTTAAGTAATTCTGACTTATGGATGGAAAAAAAGAGGAAAAATCTGTGGCGTGAACTAGCTTCCATACATTTGTGCTGCAAAGTTGGGAATTTTAACAGGTAGCTGTAGGGGCATGACTAATTCTTCACACCATTTATACTCAAAAATCAGAAATCTCAACTTCTGAGTCAGCCTATTCCACCAGAACATCCCATCAAGTCAGATTTCCAAATCAGAAAGTTGAGGCACCCCCGCTAACCCTGACTTAACCATCCAAGATGGTGGAAGTGCAGGACAAAAGTGTTAAAACTGTAAAACTTGTAATCTGTGCTCCAATTGTTTGTGCATTTGTGATTTGCTAAATGTTGAGTACTGATTCGGGCTCGATCCGTGAACATGCCGTAGCCTCATTTTTGGATGCAATAAACAAGACATTGAGCTGAGCTGTATGAGTGTGGGTCAGAAAATTTTAATCTTCAAAAAGAATTGCTGTCAAGAGCATGCCAAAGCAACAGGTGGCGCTATGAACATAACTATTTAGAAATGTTGGCCCATAAAAAGCCAACTAATAACAACACGGTGTACAGTCACATCAGAAAAGCAGATAAAGGTGCACGCCTAGGATGTTTTCCTTGTCCACATTTAAATGCAGATCATCTTGACCCTGGAAGGACACTTTTAGAAGCTTCTTCTGTAGTGTGGCCTGAAAGGCCGAAACACATCAGAAATGCGACATTTACCAAAATAGTCTAGTACATTATAGTTTCAGTCATTTCTCTGGTCCTATTCAGTGCTTAGGCAAGCAATGCTCCTGATTTACTGAGTGACCTTAAACACTGTCACAAAGAATGTCCCTGTTTCTATAGAAATCCACAATCAGTGAACTAAAAATGAAGAAGCAAACCATCTTTGTGATGCACTCTGAGGCCCTCACAGCAGATAAACTCATTCAAATTAATCTCATTACAGTTAAATAAGACAAGGCGGAAATGCAGAGCATCATAAGGAGAGAATGGACACAGCGGCCATCTGGTAGTAGTGGCGACAGCCAGCGATGATGCCAGGCTCGGCTACGGTGACAGCATCCCTGGCGAAGACAAACGACTGAAAGAGAGCAGAAGACGGATGGTGGATGGGAGCCAAAGCAAGAGGACACAAAGTTCAGTCATAGGGAGGTGCGCTGGCCATGAGCCAGCGGGTGGACCTGATGTGTCTGACTGCCAATAATCTCGTTATTGTATATGTGTTCATCATACTGTATCTGTGTTGCAGTTACACAAACACACCTACATGCACAAATACATACACAGTGGCACAAATACACTCTATAACCCTGCTTGTATAAACATTAGGAATACCTGCAGAGTATCGTGTGAACAAATTCAGTTAAATAACCACAGGAGTCCCTATGTGGAACATCACATGAGCTTTATGTCTGGAGTTCCCAGCGGTGTCAGATTTTTCACAGAGTACATAAATCCTTTAAAGTGCTCGAGAAAAATGCTACGGTGAGCTTCCACAGTGATAGCAGATATGATCGACACCACAGAGGGGAAAAAAAGCTACTTAATGGTGCAATTTTTGAGTGCAAGAGTCTATTTTGAACCTCAATATGCACTATATTTATATTATTTTATATGGGTTTCCATGGCCGAGCAGCTGCATCCAAGCATTACATCACCAAGTGCAACGCAAAGTGTCGGATGCAGTGGCGTAAAGTACGCCACCACTGGACTCTACAGCAGTGGAGACGTGTTGTTTACAGTGACGAATCACGCTTCTCTATTTGGTAATCCAGCAGATTGGGGATGGACTCTTCTTGTTCCAGAATGGATGCACATCAATGCACCAAAGAAAGGACCATAATGGCATGGACCAGCAAGTTTGGTGTGGAAGACATTGACTGGCCTGCACAGAGTCCTGACCTCATCCTGACAGAACACCTTTGGTTTGAATTAGAGCAGAAACTGTGAGCCAGACCTTCTCATCCAACATCAGTATCTGACCTCACAAATGCGTTTCTGGGAGAACGATCAAAAATTTCCATAAACATTCCTCCAGGTCAACATAATATTAAACCCTATGGACTAAAAACAGGAAGCGTGAAGGGGTGAGGGACAAGCAAATACTTTTGGCAATATAGTGTATGCTCAGTTTGATTGAAGCTAGGATTTGGAAACTTCAGTTTGTTGCAGGTTAACAATTCCTTCAGTTTAAGTCCTCAAAAATGATGTAACTGCACATTAATGATCCCATGCACTAAGCATGCAAGCAAAGAGTGCTTGCATGATGTACTAGACTACAGTCTGCTTCTGTAAAATCAAGGCTGTTGTAGTTAGTGTTATAACGAATCAAGGAATGGTATGAAATCTGATGTTCAATATATGAAAGAATGCTAAAAGCTCCGTCGAGTGTGTGTGTGAAAATCATTTCCTAAAATAGTTTGATTTCCAGTCTGCTTTAAAGCATCAACACATCTGCTGAGCGCAGTAAAAACAGGTCTTAAAGCTGCAGAAAGAAAACAGATGCATAAATCTCCCGTCAGATGTACGTCTTGGGCCCTTTGATGAGGCTAAGCGATCTATTTTTATAGGTTTACATCACTAGTCTCTGGCCTTGCACATCATGTACACTTTGTACCACTAAATGCTGGCAACAATACAGGAAGTCTTCCGGTCTTTATGACTTCCTCCATGGTGCGGTCCACAGGAAGCTCGATGAATGTAGGGCATGGATGAAGCTTTTGTTCCAGAAGCACATGTGGGAACGGTGATGTGGGCACTACTCCATGCTTCAAGAGTGATTCCTCAACATTATTCACACTTATTCTATTGCAGTACTGTGCAAAAGTCTTGAGCCATCCCTCGTTTCTTTATATTCTGCTTCCAAGGAGGTAGATTTTCATGTGGTTTTTTAAAGTGCTCTCAAGCAAAACATCTGAAGGCTTTTCTGAAATCCTTTCCAATGTTGTTTTTCTTTGGACATTGGCTGCTTTTTCACTCATTTTCCATCCAATTTGCTCCAATTTCTTTTATTGAATCTGTCCAAACGTATCAGAAGGGGGGGGGGGGGGGGAGCGCTTCCTTAAGAAATAGGAAAAAAAGAAAAACAGCATGACCTGACGCGGGACCTGAGATATTCGTCTTGCACCTCTGTTGATCTGTTCAGGCTCTCATTCTTGCAGAAAGGAAACAGAGAAACGGTGAAGGTATGCCAGATTACACAGGAACTGGACTGACAATAAGTGGCAACAGGAAGTGATGAGTCCAAGTTTGAAATTTTGGGTTCAGCCTAATTTTTCAGCACGACGGTGATCCCAAAATATCCCAGTGCACACGATGCCAATACCTGGGTAGCAAAAACACACAGTGGAAAACTATCAGTCATGGATTGGTCTGGACCTCAAGATTATTGAAGCAGTGTGGGATCAGCACGATAGAGAACAGAACAAAAGGCAGAAACATCCAAAGAAGAGCTTTGAATGTCCTTCAAGAAGCCTTTCTAACTATTCCTGAACACTACTTAAGGATATGTCAAGAAAGCTTGACTAAGAAAGGACTTTTCATGAGAGGTTAGAAACAGCTATGCTCTTTTTTCCTTATTCCCCCTTACAGTTAGCCACATTAAACCATAAATAAGCCAATAAAACCTTTGACTACAGCCAGATGCAAGATGCTTCTCTTAATCCTACAACGTTCCTGTATTTGTCTCCATGTATATATGAGCCTTAGGGCAAAGTTAATCACTGCAGACTCAGTAAAGTAAGTTTACACACAGTCATGGTATCCATGTGTGTGGGTCCATCCACTACATGACATCTGAAGCCATCTGAGCCACAAACACCACAGCCGACGCAACCATTTTCTAATGTATTTCCAGTTCCTTTTCCTCACCGCCCCCTCTTTCACATAGTGTACATAGCCAAACAAAAAGCCTTTCTCTGTCTTTCCCTCCCTCCCCTTCCTACTCCCGACACCACCCAGCTCTCACTCTCCCTCTCAGCCGACTCGTGAGAGACTGTTTGCTGTGATTATGGATTTGTCTGGGTTATAGGATGCGTATGAAATTAGCTCTGTCACTCAGGAGCTGGCTGGCTGGACTAAAAATGGGGAGGTGGAAACTGTAAAAAACAATAAGTGCCACATGGAGGGAGTGAGTGAGGGGAAACGAGGGGAAGAAGAAGAAAGGAGGAGGGAAGTAAGGAGGGGCTGCGAGGCCTCAGTGCTTTATTTTCTTTGAAAGCTCCCTGAAAACCACAGACACATGGTACAGAATTCCCCTCACAGTAGAAGTGGGAGGGAGGGCCAGCCTTTGCAAGAAAACACCACACACACACACACACACACACACACACACACACACACACACACACACACACACACACACACACACACACTGATAGAGAATATTTTAGGCGAGCATAGAAACTTGGAATTGTGTGAACTCGACACACAACACTCAGCTAACACAAAAGGCAGCACAGAAAGAGGGTGACTTTGAAGGAGCCGGCAGGCCCACGCCTTTACATGCCAGCACATGGAAACCTCATAACATCAAACATCATATCACCTTAATACCTCTCAGTCCCACTTTCCACGGGTATTGGTAGAGAGTTGGAGGGGAGGTGTTAATCCAATATACAATGTGTTTAACTTTGACTGGCAGGTCCCCTCCAAATAAAAAAAACCCTCCCACTTTCTCATGGCTTTGGGGCCTCTTCCAGGGTGTAGATGGAGGACAAGTGTAGAACTGGAATTTAAGTGGAGTACTGAGAGAAGGTGAAGGGTCAGGTGTGAATGGACTTGTGAGGAGCTGTGATCTGGGTTTAGTGTCGGCACAGCATCCCCGAAAACTGAACGCTTGATTGTCTGATCGATAAAGGAAAGGAATGGATTTAAAATGATTACTATCTGTTGCAATGATGATAGAAAATTGATCTTTGTGAATTCATTTTACTTAAAAGTCATGTAGTGGGCCAACAGCAGACCCCCAGGATGAGAAGTGCAAAGCCTCTTGACTTTATCACATTAGATAATACAGTGGATGAGCCACGCCATCTAGTGGAACATCTGTGCTCTTGCTGCAAAACCAGATCAGGTCACTCAATGTGTGCTATCCGTAAATTCAGCTAAAACTGACAAGACACAGAAGAGTAGCAACAGAGTGATAACTACATCCTTGTGATTGAAACTAACTAAATGTGTACTACATCTGCATTCCCTTTACGGTTTAATTCGAGACAAATAGGATAAATAATGGAGCGTTTTAATGAATTACTCTGTGTAAACTTATGAGATCGGTTGATGGAGTTCAAAGAAGCCCCACTTGGGCAAAGGAGGATCAAGTTTTCCATCTCAGAGACCGGCATGCTGAAAGCGTGAATGTAAGCTCAAAAACAGGAGATGGAAAATCTGTGTCAGCACGCTGAACAGCCACTGCCTGCATGAAAATGAGGACACAAGGAATACAATCCATTTATAAAAAGCCTCAACAATGACCTTGCTCTGTTTTCCCTCTTTCTATTTGACATTATAGAACGCAAATCATTTGCCAAACGACTCAAAACCAACGCTCAAAAAGCCACATTTCACGTCTTCTCGGTCAGAGCTGGAGTAATTCAGTGAAAAGGCTGCGTTATCATACATTCCCAGCACGCTGAGTTTTCCACATCATCCAGAATTCCAGTAAAGCACTCTGCTAGTCATCACAAATTACTGGTTTAAACAATACTGAAACAAAGAACAGAAACGCAGGAGAGCTGATGCAGCATTAGGAAAATATGTTAAAGCCATTCAGTTCATTTAAATATCTAGACAGGAAATTATACATCAGTAATACCAGGAACAGACTACAGAGCTTTTCTGAACAGACTATTTTTTTCTTTATTATTTAAACTAGAGCAACATGCTTTTGGCATCATTCATAATGTGGATAATAAATATTGCAACATCAGCATACTGCAATCCAGTGGGATCTGGGTGAGTGCTAAACTCCTGCACCTCATGCACTACACCTATCAGTTTAACTGTAGGCACAAAGATGGCTTTATTAGCTTTAGTAACCAGGGAGAAATGTAATGGGTCACATGCCGTCACAATTCACAGGTTATTGGTAATGTGTGAAGTGCACAAAGAAAGTGATTAGTTTTCTTGTCTTTTCTTGGCTGACTGTATTGGACAAGCTAGTGAAAATTGCAATCCACTGAGAAGTCAGGGAGGTTCACGAACATTCATATTCAGGACAAATGAATCTCATTCAAGTCTAAATGAATGTGTTTGAGTTCCGGAGGATTATGAGTGCATGGTCAGTGGTAATCATGGCCATAAAAAGCATGAAAATATGTAATTTCACTGATCATGTTACTGATGTTAGCATAACAGTAATAGGAAGGCCAAAACCACAGCTTCCTGATGTGGGGGTCAACCAATAGGATCACTCCATCTATGATCATGAACATTTAACAGGGGTGGGCAAAACATTTTCCCAAAGAGCCACCATTAGGGCCTGATTGTAGCAATTACTATGATCAGTAACTGTTTATAATACAGAGATTAAATTCATATTGAGCAGAAGTTTAGCTTATTGGTTGGGTCATCCACAACAGTCCCCCATGTGGCCCCTTGGGAAAATTGTGCCAACCACTGCAGGATCCAAGTGGTAACATGGATAGCAATGCAATATTTCAAACTACCTCATCATTTGGTATTTCTTCATCATTTTGTGTAAAATGTATCATCATGAAGAGTCTTTTGTTAGACTTTGCTGAATGGTTTGAACTGAATGTTTTTCAGTACATCAGGAGCAAGAACTATGGTGAAGTTGTAAGTAGTGTGCATGGAGGTTATGCAGTGGAAAAAACAAAAGTTCTTGTAAAAGACAAATGTGAGCTTGATACATTACGTGATCATTATTTGCAGCTCATCCATCCTTTGCTGGAGGAGCTAAAATACTATCTAGAACATTTTAAGCCAAAAGGTATTTCTAGCTTTATACTTAAACCTGCTTTGTTAGCATTAAGTATCAAAGCTAACTGGTTTTAGGTTTAAGACTAATTGGTCAAATTGTGCTTTTGTTAGCTAAACCTGACCCATTAGCTTTTGTTCTTTGGCTAAGCGGTTCTTGTTCCTAAAGCTAACAAAGTGGGTGTGTATGGGAACATCTTACACATTAGTCTTTGAGCCTACAAGTCAGGTTTAGCCACAAAACCTACTTTGTTAGCTGGCACTGGGCTTACTTAGCCTAGGAAGAAAAGCTAATTGGTTATATTTAGAAACAAAGAATACTTTGTTAGCTTCAACTATGAAGGCTACTTAATCTTTCACGTTTCCTAGGCCTTGCTTTTTGCAACTTTAGTAAAGTCCCAGGCTTTTAAAGTATTGGAAATGCTAGCCTAATTATAAAAATTACCAGGATGCTCAATACCACCTCCTCACTACATGAAAAGGTGAGGACAGATGTTTGAAATATTCTCATGAGATCTCATAATTTCACCAAACTACAGAGACCTTTTATGTAATTAGACACTGAGGTGTTTTCAGAGGGAAGACAGTTTCTGGTTGCAATGACGGTGCATATTTCACATTTTTGAAGCTAAATTAAGGGTATTTTCTGTTATCGTCCTAATATTACATCTACTATTACAGTTACATTACTATTAAGGGTCTTTATAGTGTTTATCCTTAAAACTCTGCAGATCACTGTCCAGTTAGTCCTCTTTGTTGCTGGGTACTTATAACCTAAAACAATAAATTATAACAAAACAAACAACAAAAGTAAATTATGAGCCTTTTAATTTGTATGGTGCAGCACATACAGAGGAGCATCACAGCAGATATACAGACAAGAAACAGAACTGCTCATCTCAACGATGCTCTTTCTGCCAGCAGACAAAGATTTGCACAGCTGCTCATCACAAATCTAGCATTTAAACATCTGCACATTTTAGTCAATTGGCTCTTTATGCTCCATTTCCAAGGTGAGAAGACCGATCAGCCCGTTGCACGCATAAATCCAGTTTAAATCTTCAGCAGGCGCGAAGAATGTAAACAAAAGGAAACAGACTGTCACTGTTTAAAGCTGGTATCAGGAGCTATAAACTTCACTAACAAAAGTACCCTTGAATGTAAACACGGTTTAATCAGCCATTTATAGCTCAGCCCTTGTAATAGTATATCCATCAGCTCAGTCATGTTGTTTAGAAATGTTTGTTGGCACAAAAACACTGTCATGTGTACTTTTCCAGCTTTTATTGGAACTGTTCCAGCATTTTTATTGTTTTTTTTATCTGGGTGAGGCAGGTTCACTGACTTAAAGGAAACATTTTCAGTAGAAGTTCGTAGGTACTCCATCTCTAGCAAATCTTTTGTAAATGCCTGACTTCCTACTACACTTAATAAAACTTCAGAGCCACCGCTTTCCTCATTATCTGGAAAAAAAATCTGGTTTTTTCCATTCATAATCGGCTTTTTCGCTTTTATCCGCCTTGTTTTTCTCTGTGCCGCTGAAATCTCCCATCTCATTATCAGTATTTTCCTCAGAGTTCTTGGTCATGTTTTTCCACTGTACTCATCATCATCATCAGAGTTTAAATTCGAACGGTTCATCGCTTTCTTTTGCTCGGTCGTAGCTGTCACGTTTGGAAAATGATCCATATCAGTTGGCCTGTCAGGAGATTCTGTTGTTTCCATGACACCACTGAACGAAGCACTTCCAAGAACATCGGTGTAAGTGACGGCTTTAACTTCGGCGGGGCGCTTGGGCAGCCTGACTATGGCCACAGTGTGATTGGTGAATGTAGAATCGCCGAGCTTTTTGCTGTTTCTGTGTCTTGCCTTCGCGTGTTTGGCTCTCACGGAGCGGCTGGTGGAGGTGTGGAGCAGGGTTGCCTTCATCTCAGCAGGTTTGCTTTGGTTGGGTGTCCTTAGCTCTGATTTTTGCTTTGATGCAAAAGTGAGGCGCCCCGCTGACCTCAAATGAGCGGAGGAGACTATGTAAGATGCTGATGCTGGATCTTGCATCGGGTGTTGCCACCATATTTTGTTGCGAGCCTGTGCTGTCGTGTTTTTTAAGGACTTGAATCTCTGGAAAGTGTAGGGTCTGCTGCTGTTTTTACCAGGTAAGACTAATACAGAATCCTCTGCTGTCTTTAAATATGGTTTAAGGTCAACACTGCTCAACTCCTTTGGAGTCCATGTTGATGTATTGCTGCTGCCTGGCTCAGTTTGATTGGAAATTTTGAAGCTTCTCGGTTCTGAGGTCTGTCGACGTCCGACTTTAATACCATCAAGATCCTGCTGGAGTCTGGCAGATTTGTCCGGTCCTTGAACTGAAGGTTTGGCTCCCTCGAGTGGTCGAGAGTCGGATCTTTTTGGAGCTTTTGTTATTTTGTAGGTTCTGAATTGTCTGTAGTTGAGGTTTCTGTCCACACCAGGGTCACTTTTAGGTGTCATTACTTGCATAAACCCTGATACAAACAGCGTGGGTGTTGTGACTGGGATTAAGGTGCTGGGTGAAGGTGAAGAATAAACTACAGGGTTTTTCTCCAACATTACCGGTGGTGTTGTAGTAATAGCAGATCCTCCTCTTTGGCCAAAACTGTACCTTTGGAGCAGAGCAGGGTAAAAATTTGACATTTTAAACTTATAATGTTTCATGTTCTCAAAGCTGTGCTGTTTGGAGTTTGGCTGTTCTTTAAAGGTGAGAGCGCGTGGCTTCTTTACAGCTTGCCACACAGGATTTTTAAACTCTTTGAAGCCAAAGATACTTTGTGTGCCCCCTCCTGGTTTTTGGATTGGCACCAAATCTCTTGTAGTTGCATTGACTTTGCTGACTGAAAGAGGTTCCTCACTTCTGGTGGCATACCCGTGTGTGGAATAAATGTGAAGTGAAGGGGAAAAACTTGCCATATTCTTCGTTTTTACTGGAGCAAGATGGAGATCGGAAGATTGTTCTGTGATGTGAGGAGGAAGAACTAAGCTGGAGATGGGTCTTTTTAAATCTTTGTGCATCTGTTCATCATTCTGAGCCGCACTAGTATGATGATATGGCAGATTGGAAGTAATTTGCTTGGTTGTATCTTTTGTGTTATAATACCTGGATCCAAATCTGCTGGCAGCAGGTACATCAGAGGGCCTTTGATTATCTGACGTAATGAAAGCATTGCTTTGTCCACTTAAAGCCTCTCGTCCATCTCCCACAACTCTATTAACTGAGGTCTCAGGGCCCTTGAAAAGATACGCTTGCATCTTTTTGTGTCTTTGTGTCTGACCGTTGCTCATTGAGTCTCGCCCATGGGGGGAATCTGTGATGGATGATGTCAGTTTTTCTGCGCTTGGGTTTGTGTTAATAATGGGGGTGTTTGCGCCATTGCTGATTGATGTTGCGTGAGGAGCCAGATGACTTGTAGAGCTGAGAAAATTGCTTGATTGATTCCCTCTCCATGTACTCTGTGCCCCAACTGCTGGAGATTCATTTGTCTCTTTATAGTCACTGTAACGCCCCCTTGGTGTTTCCCAATAACCACTCGTCTGGGATGAAGAAAGAGAAAAAGAAAATGGGTTTCCAGGAGATTTATCTTCATCCGTCCTTGAAGAATCAGTCTTTGCAACTTGTCCTCTGCTGTAAGGTTTTGGAATATATTTCAGGTCCCAAATTTTTGAAAAACTCAAGCTTTGGTGACTGCCAGCTTTTTCTGTAGGTGGTTTTCTAATAATCATTGACTGGGAATCATGAAAATTTCCAATTAGGGCTTCTTTCTGAGTGAGCGTGGGGTCATTCCCTTTGGACCTCCATCTCTCTGCGCTTTGCCCTCCGTGCTGGGGAGAGGATCTGCTAGTTAAAAAGCTGCTTGCCGGCCTCGCTCCATCTGTTCTATGGCCTCTCTGCACTTTTATTATTCTCACTCGAGACTGCCTGCTTGCTGGGCTGTTTTGACCGTCACTGTAAATACCTTGTGTAACCTGTAAAGGTTTTGATTGCTGATCAATGATTGACGGAGTCCCTCTATAATTTCCACGCGTCTTAGTTTCGTCATCAGTTCCAGTGTGAAGTCCAGTTTCTGTTGACAGCAGACCAGTAGAGGCGGGACGATGTTGCCTATACGGAGTGTAAAGTTGTCTCCAGGCGTTGTACGTCGCTCCATTGTGCTTCTGAGTTGCTGTGTAACTGGCTGAAAGTGAAAACAGATAGAAAATTATAAACTAAAATATTTTACATATCATATAGCCTGGCAATTGGATGACTGACAACTCTAGCAGGTTTAAAGCCCGTGTTATGTCTTCTTGAAAGAGGTCTGATGACCTACATGATTGCCAAAGTTTCACATAATGACGACATTGTATCTACAAGTAATCCCTTTGGAAGCTCTGGTTTCAGGCTGCTGTCGATTCTCAGTTTCAAGCTTTCCCCCCTCATTACACTGTTAAAATTTCAGGCAAACACCCAGATATTCAAGGAATTACAACTGGTACGAAACAACAAAGTTTTATTGTATGCTGATGATATCCTACCCTCTCTTTTAATGCTAGCAAGGAAAGCCATGGTGAAGTGGATTGGCAAAGATCATCACTACATTTCTATGTGGAAATCTCAGAGGTTGTGAATCTGGAAAAGCAGCATCTCATCTCTTTGACATAGTTTCTTTTTTTGCTTTCGTTTGTTTACTTATATTTAAAAATGTAATAAAAAGAACAGTGTTATGCAAACTTTTCACCCCATGTACCAAAAATGAGAGCTTCACAGGATATTAAACTGAATACATTTTATATAACCTTAGTTTTATATAGAACCAATTTGATTTAACTGACATCTTAACTACGACACTTACAGCAAGTTATTATTTTCTAGAGGAGTCTAAGTCACGGTGACCTGTTAAAATCTTTGCTCTGGAAACAGTCAAACATCCACAGGAAGAACAATCTAAACACAACAGAACTGAAACACTGAACACAACACCGCAGAATTAAAGATGGGAAGCTAAGCAGTCTTGTTACTGCAAATGTTTTTTCATAATTATTAAATGAATCATGTTTGCGCCACTATATTTAATAAATAAACATTAGCTAAATCCACCGATTCAAATTAAATTGTTTGGCGTTTATAGAGTTTGTGCCGGTGAGATCATCTGCTGCTATGCTATCATCTGCTATTCAACCCTTCTGTTTGCAAGAGGAATCAAGTCAGAAGAAAGTTAGTCTTTAGAGGGCGCTCAGCTTCAGAAAGTGGATGAACTTGGCAGTCTGCACCATGGTCCTGTGACTTGTGAGTCATGCAAAATTCTCTGGCATCTTAGATTAAAAACAGATTCCTGACTGTAACACTTGTATTTCATAATCTTCCCTTATATGATGTAAGATCACTGTTACTGAAGATGAAATGTTTATTTTCTTCCCTCACGCCAGATGGCTGCCCCCCCACCCCTGTCTGAAAACCCCAACAATCTTCTCTCTACTATTGCAGGATTTTTACTTTTGCAATTTAAAGTGACTTGAGGGGACAGTTGTTGTTGATACTTTATAAATTTAAAAAATGGAATCAAATTGATCTTATTAAAATAAGATCCTTATCTAAATGACCTGGAAACTGTTTGTGACATCCCTGATAAAAGTGCGTTCTGCCATCATTAACACCATCAGCTTTGTTGAAATAAATACTATGACTCTCCAGCTAACACATGCACAGCAAAACCCCACAACAGCCATTAGGATGAGCATGCTTGGGCTCACCTCTCGCAGAATCTGGGCACACAATAAACAGCACGATGGCTGCACAGATCGGCACAAACACAAGGACTCTGGAGAGATAAAAATTACACCCAAATGTAGATAGATAGAACTGAACTGTCGTCACAAATAATTGCTAGTGCTTTTCAGATGTTTTATCTGCATGTGCAAAAAACCCCCACAAAATACTGTGTACCGTTTACCTCAGGTGAGGAGCAAAGTTGCTGAACATGATCAGCAACTTTTTTCCAGGTTTATACGACTAGTAAAAGCTGCAGCAGCGCCGTTAGTCGGTATCTTTTACTTGAACCATGTAGGGGATCTTGCAGCTCTGCTGGTGCTTGTCAGTCTGATTGGAGGCAATACAGTTCACCTGGCCTCAGGTGACCAACTTCCTGGAGCTATGAGCAAAGGGCTATTTGTTGTTTTTCTGACTTCAGTGAATTTTATGTAAAACATTAACTTTCCTTTTTTGTCTACACTCCTCTTTCCTTTGAAAGGCCGTACATTTCCCCTTCAATTTACTTATCAGCTTTTAATTATGACAATAATAAATTCAAACTTTGTTGTTTTTTATCAAAAGGCAAATCACTAAAAATCCACAGAAAGCTTCAAACTGTGTTTTTAAAAAAATGTGTTTATTTTTTTAAATATTAAATACTTTCATAAAAACAAATAAAAAAAAAAACAATAAATATCAAAACAGTTGCATCTGTACATAAGTGGGGCTGAAAAGGCTGCTTTGGCATCACATTTGGCTACACAGCGGCCAAACAAGGAATCAAAACATTCACAGTGTCCACATGGCTTTATCATCATCGCCATCAAGTCCATTTTAAGATGATTCGTCACTCATACTGCATTACTCTGGGGCCATATGGGCTGCTCAAAACATGTGGCAGGACATCATGGCGAGGGCCCTCAGGTCTTCACTGGTCATACAGTCTTCTGAAAGAAAGAGAGAGCACATTAGAAAACAATGAACAACTTAATTCAATGGAAACCTCCCTAAAGTTAAAGAATGTTGTTATTGAATGGATACACATGCCAGTTCTTACAAAAGGTACCGAAGAAAGTGTGATCAAACCAAACTATAGTGTGACTAAGTTTGCATCTCTTTACAGCACTAATCATTTACTTAAAATAAAAAGTTGGCTATTATTTTCCTTTTAGTTCCTATAGCAGTTGGATTATTCATGTGAAGTTTTTTTCCTTAAGATTTCAGAATAAAATCACTAAATGGACACAAACTTGAGATTTTTAGATGATATTTTGACAGTCTGGTTTCGCTGATACTTAATCGAGGATAAATCTGCCAGTGAAAGTATCATAAACCACAATCAGGGTCTCTCTTACCTTCTCTTCTCTGCTGGCCCTTGCCGTTTATCGCCTGCCAAACTTTCTTCAAAGACCGCCGGAGTCTCCCGCCTCCTGTGCCCGCGGAAGACTCGCTCTCCTCGGCTGGAGTCTCGGGAGCTGTCGCTTCCTCCTCGTCCCCTTGAACCTGATCGTCCACGTCGGGCTCGTTGAGGAGTCCCGCAGCCGTCAGCCGCTCCAGTGCGCTCTCGTCCACCCTCAGCTCGGCTCGGATCTTCCCATGATCGGAGATGGATGTGATGTGTCGGCACAGCGGGCATACGATCAACCTGCCAGCCCCCAGATGCGCATCTCCGGGTCCCAGGGGCCTGGACAGGGCCAAGAGGCAGCTCTCGCAGAAGCTGTGCTTGCACTGGAGCTCCCGGGGACACCGCCGACCCGCGTTGTAGGTCTGGTAACAAATCCCGCACTCGAGTTCCTCTGCGCACATGTCGTTTTCTGATGCTGGCGTTTCGTCCTTAAAGTTTGAATGAACCAGAAGGCGAGTCGCTCTCAGCTTTATTCAAACTGCACCGAGAGAGGCGGGGCGTGGACGTCCTGTCGGAAACCTAACCTTTCAGACCCAACTAAACACGGCCGATGAGTCACAAGCCCCACGTGATGTAACGATACTGCTGACAATGACGCCATGAGAAGTGGTTCCAAAACACACAGACACCCACACCCAGCTACAGTAACACAGTAACAAGTGTGTATCTACACAGAATATCCACATTAAACATACAGAGTTTGTTTTCATTCCTCCTTGTCTCTCACACACTCCTCTATCACTGTGCAGTACATGACAGGCAGGAGGGCAAGATACAACAAGTCAAGCTGTGTAGACATTTCTAATAGTCCCAGGAAGTTATCTTCAGAGATCAGAGAAATGTCTTTCACATATCAGACTAGGCTTTTCCTTCTTATCTAGTTGTGTATGTGTGTATATGCGTGGGTGACGTCGGCTCTTCCCTCTCCACAGTAATCCCCCAAATAAAACTCCTCCTATCAGATAATCCAGCCCTAACTCCTTTCATGGTGATTTCCGCTGTGCCACAGTCTCGGCCAAAAATCACAAAGCCAGAACCTCTCCTGTTCTCTCCGTTTGTGTGTTTCCTGTGTGAGTTGTAGAGTCTTTTGTTCTCTCTGTTCTTTTTACGCCTTCCCACTTTCCCCCCCTGCATTGATCTTACTGTACAGGGTATAATTATGTAAAGCACCAGGTCTCTTTCTTAATACTCAAAGGAAAATGGGATCATATCCTGTGAAGTATTTCGTTTTTGTTTTTTTTAGAAAAGGGGTGTTTGGGTTTTTTGTAATGGGTATATACATGAACCACTTTTCACCTGTTTAACTACAGACACACAGAACTTATACTGAAATGTTACGACTAATGTTTCAAGTCAACAAACCTAACCAGGAGTGATGCTCACTGATGCAAATATCCAATTAGTCAGTCACATCGCAGCAACTCGATATATTTAGGCATACGCCTGCCATGTAAACTGGAGCTGCCAGGGATCGAACCACCTGCCTTCTGAATAGTAGGCCTGGTCTACCTCCTGATCTACAACCAGACAGATATAAAGGCAAAATGGGCTCTAACTGGTTTGCTCATGCCTACTTGAGAAGTAGGGCGTGTGTCAATAATTTTAAGGGCTTTCTGAATCTTGCACAACCAACCTTTAAACACAGCATGTGTGATACAAACAAACTACGCCAACGCCAACGAACACAAGGGACAGACCTCAGGTGGGTTACATGTCGGTTTCACTTGCTGTTTACGCTTCAGTACAAGTTTACAGTTTTATTTGTCATATGCAGGAAACAGCAGCACACACTTTATTCCCGGTAAGCAAAGCTAAGTGAACAGGTACCTTCCAAGTAATATAACAATAAACTAAATAGTAGGTCAGATCACTTAGATCAACATGGGTGTGTAAAATGAGTGAAAAAACACTTTAAGATCAACAGTTTAGGAAAATCATATCGAAAAATCTTAAGTCACAAGTTAAACTGTCTACTGTGAAAATTCTCCACCTGAGCTGTTTCAGGTTTCTGAGCTGGTCAGCAGGATCTCAGTAATGCTAAAGAGAAAGGAACCAGCCGTCAATTAAAAACCAGTGATGGTCTTTGCATGGAGCCTGCACCTCACGTGTTTATATCGCTGTATTAATTACAAAGGTGTAAAAACTATACACCTTCCAAACCGATACCAAAGTTTCTCTGTATGTGAGGAAACCTCTATGATGATCAGTTTCTCCATTTGAAGAGCATGAGAGGTGGCCACTGAATGAATCAAGGAATCTGAGCATGTATGCTATGTATAAACTGCAAGGATGTTTAATAATTTCAGCCTAAGCCCTACTTTCTATTTTAAAATCCCAACATGCTGACTGTGTGGAAGCATAATAACATGATACGCAAGCGGAGTAGTGCAAGTCATGATCGAGAGACACCAATCTGTCATTTTCTGTCTTTTGTGTCCTGGTTACCTTTACATCACTGAGGGTTTAATTACTGCTCAGCGAGCCACACAGGTGCCTCACTGGGGACCAGACGGATAAAATCAGGTGAGACTGAGCGAAAACAAAAGGTTGCCAGTCAGCTGAGCTCAGACATTATAAACTCGCCTGATTAATGTGCACCGTAACGAGAACAGATCTGTACCGACATGAGAGAAACTGCGTGTGCCTGTGAAGAAGAAGGCGCCGGTGTTGTAGGTGGGAAACAAAGGTTCCTTGGATGAGTGGGAAGCGGAGCGCAGTGGGTAAGTGACTCTCTGATCTCTTTTACGTTTGTGATGATGGAGCGCTGTGTGTTACTCTGTGTACAGTCCCAGCAGGCCCGCTCGCCTAGAAAAGAGTTCACTTAAGTATGCATAGCTGTCTTCCACAGGTCGCTTTCATTCACTAAAATGCTTAGTTTGGCTCTAAAAGTCGACTTTCTGTTCTCATTGCATGAATGTGCTGATGACTTATTGAAGAAAGGCTTTCAGGTTGCCATGGACCGATTCAAAGGGGACCCGGTGTGCTAAGCAACAGTCCCCCACTGAGTGTGTGTGGCTTACCTCGTCATTGTCCCGTGCGAGACACAAATATAGAAAAGCAAAGCGCCAGTAAAGCTACACAATTCTACTGATTCCTTTCATAAATCACAGATCAAATGACATCAACAAATGTTACAGACTGTCAGTGTGTCTGACCAAAAGGTTTTACGCCTTAAAGTAAAGTATTGTGTATTTCCTTGTATCGTTTTTATGGTATATACAGTGCCGTGGGAAAGTCTTGACTGTGCCATGATTGCTTTACATTTTGATACCAAGGAGCCAGAGTTCTTGTAATTTTTAAAGTTGACTTGAGCAGTATTTCTCCACAATTTCCAAAGGTCATGTTCAGTCCAGTCCTTATACCTGACCATTTCCAGAGGAGTGGTTTTGTATTAACCTCTTAACACTCACCTGTGAACCACTCAAGTCTAAAACGTATCTAACTCGAGGGATGAACGGTTTTTGTGTCTACACATAACAGAAAACTTAAAACATAAAATGGCGTGTTTTTGTGAGTGAGTCTCAAAGACCTATCAGCCCAAAGCTTTGCATATTTCAGCATGGTGTGCAGTGTGTCCTCAAAAAATCTGAGGAAACTGGGCAAAAGAAGAAGCAGCAGGTCTAAAAAAAACTATCTACAGCAGATGCTGTTCAAACCTTCTGTGTATTACAAACAACCAATTACAAGAAAGTTGCCTTAAAGAGAGAGGCACTAAAAATGGGTTGTTTTTGTCACAGGATGAACAGCGGGGCTGCACTTAAGTATAAGAAAAAAAGCATTATTTAAAATATAAATTATGCAAAGCTACTGTAGTAGAATCCAAGAATCAGAAACTGTGGAAATGAGCATAACAGTTTCCCTGAATTTGACTTCTGGCAGCAGCTTCTCATTGCAGACAACCTTATCAATCTTCACATCTAATGACAGGAAAGCAAAGCAGGGCATTTCCCAAAAAGTCTTCTTCCCATAAAGATTTTATTTGACTCTAACACAGCCACGGTGTTAAAATGCTGGGCTGCTGTGTCAATTCAACACACCTTTTGAAAAGAGTCTTTGTGTTAGAGATCCACTTAGTTGATTTAAAATTACACTTCCATGAAGTAGAAGAAAGCCGGTAAAAGCCAGCCCAACAAAAACGCTGGGTCTTACATCACCCTGAGTTCAGTATGACATCACTCAGTAAATAAATAATGACTTCTGGCTCGGTACATGCAATCTGTTTGCAACACAAACCGCTTCCCCTAAGTGCCTCCAAATACAGTAATTTTGATACCAACATTTCTTATGTTTTCTTAATTTAAAAAAAACCCAGCTGCTTTGAATGACTGAAGTGGAACAAGCCTGAGCTGGGAAAAGACGACGTGCTCTGACAAACACACACACCCACAAATGGAGAAATCTTAGAGTGACTGATTACTTCCTTTCCCGACTATTTTGTATATTTTTCTCTGACTGTGTGTGTGTGTCTGTGCTATCTAGCACGCACTCAAGGGCAAAGGTGATTGTGAGTAAGTGAGGGGGGTGGTGGATGGTGGATGTGTGAGCGGTTAAACGGATGAATGCTATGACTCATGGGCCGTGGAATCTGTTCATGAAAGTTAAAGAAACAAAGGATCTTTGGGGGAGCAGATCCTGATGTTTCTGTCTCACGGAAAGTCGACATGAAGTTTATGTTGATCATGTTTTCTCTCTACAGAGTTTAACATCTTTAGCTAAAAACTCATCCCCGACTTGCCTCTCGCCAGTTCTTCTACATCCACCCACTCCCACACCATGTCAGGGCATGTTGCCCCAGTGCCGCAGAAGGGGGATCCCGCTGCTGCTTCCATGCCCAGCCGTGGCTCCGGTCCAGGGGAACCCATGGATGTGGAATGCCCCATCTGCTACCAGGAGTACAACTGCTACAACAAATGCCCCCGGATGTTGGAGTGTCTCCACGTTTTTTGCACTGAGTGCCTCCAGAGGATCCAGCTCTGCCCCCCTGACGCCCACAGCCCACAAGCCATTCCTTGCCCTCTCTGCCGCCATCTGACCCCACTGGAAACCGGGGATGCCCTCACCTTACCCTGCAACTCCCGCATCCTGTCCAGGCTGCCCCCCGGGGCCTTCCACCTGCCCATGACTGTGACCTCGCGGATGGCTACAGTCACCCAGAGAGTGGTGCTCTCCATGGAGGGCAACAGCAACAGGGACACCCGCTTCATCATCTTACCCACCGTCAGCCTGCGGGTGCAGCAGATGCACCCCGAAACCCCTTATGGCACAGCGCCTGGCCTGGTGGGCGAAGAGGAGATCATACAGCAGAGCAGGAAGACGCTGTTTTGTGTACAGATCCTGGCTGTCATCTTCTGGGTGCTGTTTGTGATCACTTGTGTGTTCGGGGTGGTGTTTGGGCCACATTTCCTGAACAGGAAATTTTAGAGTTACAGAAATTGTTTGCCAGTCTTTTTCTATTAACATGCTTTTTTAAGTGTACTTAGCATTCACCCTGTAATCAAATTAAGATTTTACTTATTAGAGCTGCTCCTTTATTCAAAAGGGGTTGCTCCAGAAGACAGCTCTGCATATGGGATTTGGTAGAACTTTTTTGTGTTACAGTGGATACCAGAGGTGTGGACTCGAGTCACATGACTTGGACTCGAGTCAGACTCGAGTCATTAATTTTATGACTTTAGACTTGACTTGAAAAAATGTTCTAAGACTTGTGACTTGACTTGGACTTTTACACCAATGACTTGGGACTTGAATTGGACTTGAACCGGTTTACTTGAAAAGACTTGATATTTTACCCCAAATATAAAATTTAACATGCATATTATATAGAGATTGAAAATGTGACGTCATTCACGGGTAGAACCGCAAAGGATTATGGGAACTCGTGGCAAGCGGTACTAGCGCACGCAGGCTTTCAATTGAAATCAGTTATACAGCGATAAAAAGAAACACAAAAATGTCAAGAAGCTGTTGTATTATTAACTGCAATAGCCGGTCGCATGACAGCCACGAGAAGCCGACGGGTAAAGAGATCGGTTGTTATCGGATTATGTCGTTGAAGAGAAATTGTTCGAGCCATGTTTCCGAAGTAACAAAGAAGCGACGGATGGCCTGGATCGCAGCCATTCAAAGATCAAATATAACGTCCCAGAACACTCCAGCTCACAGGTTAGTCTGCTCCAAGCATTTACACGAAGGTCAGTGTCTTTTAGTAGTTAATACCTCATTTTCATAACATAATTAGTGATATAGGTTACAAGCAAGTCTGGCGCTGAACAGAAATGGTCGCGCTATGCTCCTTTATTTATTGTGCATAAATAGTGAATTGTCCTGACACAATATTGCGTTTCGCTTCTGTTATTATGGTACACTGACAAAAACACATACTTTTATTCACAGGATAAAACAGGTTTTTTGTATCACTAATTGCCCAGTGCGATTACAGCATACAGTATTATTGTCACTGCTACATTTCTGTGATGGGTACCAGAAATTATTTCCACTACTAATTAATTACCGTTGAGCTCAAAGGTCCTATTAATAAACGGTTAAGGAATGTGTATTTATGACGACGATTTGTGAGACTGGTAAACTTATGATACGTACGATGGTCTTTCGTTCTACACGGTGCATTTCAAGGTCCTGTACCCATCCGTCGGTAAACTGTACCTGGGCTTGTTGCAGTGACCTGAAGTTACTAAACTTCATGAGTGTATGCACTCACTCCAAGAACCGTATGATTATAAATATGCATATAAATATGCTACGATGAGATAGCTGACTTCATCTAACTAGCAAATGTTTTCCAGGCTACGTTGGTGATACAGTTTTTTTAATGTGTATGATATTTTTGTTATGCGATTTTAAAGCTGGTCCTACAACCGCATCCAAGAATAACATGCAGCTTATCTCAGAACTGTCGGTGAAAATTATTCTTGGAGCTAGGTTTAATTGAGCTGCATTTTAAAGAGGTGCAATTTCACAATTTGTGTATATTTTCTAAGTTCACTATTTTGTCATGTGTTGAGAAAAACACAGATTTTAAAATTACATGGTCTAATATTTACATTTAGCATAACTGCAACATTATTTTTTCTTTTTTTTTTTTAAAGACTCGAAAGGACTTGAAATTCAAAATTTCAGACTTGTGACTTGACTCGGACTTTTACACCAGTGACTTGAGACTCGACTCTGACTTGCCTGACATTACTTGAGACTTGACTTGAGACTTGAGGATAAAGACTTGAGACTTACTTGAGACTTGCAAAACAATGACTTGGTCCCACCTCTGGTGGATACCCTTCCTGACACAACTCCAAAGGAGTTTGTGTCTCCTCCTGATCTTGAACTGGTGACCGTTCACATTCAAACTACTACACTAGAGTCCAATCCTTAAATGTGTCCTTACTGAATGCCTTAAGTACAGATTTTTAATCAGTGATAGCTTGATAAAGCGTGCCCCCTAGTGGTTAATAGGGAAACAACCAAACCCTAAGGTTTCTTTAATCGTTCTCATCATGCTTATTATGTTTGATAATATCATTTTGCAGCGGCTGACTCTGCTGCCAAAGAATAAATTAAATGAGGTCCTCAGTCCTTAAATCAGTCCTTTACTTTGTGCAGGGTGTGCACATGTTTGGAAATCAGTGAAAGTGGCCTAACTTTAATAATCTACTTGAGAACGCACATGTATTTATTTCATCAGTGTGCACTCATTTCTCTCACCTGTGATGTAAACTACAGCAAACGTAATTGAGCATACAAAAGTTTGAACCGTACCTCACACAGAAACTTCAGTACACAGTTATAACTGTTTTTCTTGGATGAACACATCTGCCCCATTATGGAGAATAACTTTCATGGTAAGTGATATGATTTCTCTGTGCTTAATATGTTGGTATTATGTTTTGTGAAGTTGTAATTATTAAAGGAAGGAAAATGAAGTATTGAAGGAGGGCATGTAGAGGGTTGGTGGGACAGAGGAGGAGATTAGCAATGAATAAAAACATGAGTACACATGAGTTTCTTTTTAACCTGTGGCTAGACAAACATTGTGCTGATATTAATTATTAATTTCTAGTTTTAGGTCATTTGAAACATGAAATATGCACTGTGTTAATAAAAAGCTCACCCTAAGCACTGTATTCTTCTGTTTGACATTGCCACCCAATTAAACATGCAGTTTGTCCCATTAGTGCCTTTTGTCACCCAGTGTCCAGGTTTCAGTTCATTTCAAGGGTACCTGTGGCTCAGGTGTGGGTCAGCAACGAATCAGAGGGTCAAAAAACAGAGCAATTACCAATAAGTGATTTTAGATATTTTCCAAAAAGTTATTTTAAATTTTAAACTATTATAAATGACTTATTGGCCTATAATTCTCCCCCCCCCCCAAAAAAAAAGTCAAAGATGTCTCTCATGAATGATGTCATGGCATTTTGACTCAGAAAGAACATTCCTGTCACTAAAAGGCTAAAATAAGCTGCAGTCAGTTTTTGGCAGAGTTACTGTTATATAGCTTTTATTTATCCGGATGCAAAGTCTCATTGACATTAAAAATGTCATTTTCAAGATCACAATTCTATAAAGATAGTTCTTGTGGCCAAAAAGGTCTGGATTCATTATAATGTAGACACAATAACGCAGATTCATGAAGACACTTGCAAAATAGGTAATTTCTTTATTTTATATATAAAGGTACTGAAACCTTCGTTACCCTTTTGCATCCATCGCAGTGGTGTTAATGTTAGAGAAAATGGTGCTTATGGACATATAAAAGCACTTTATGAATGTGTGTGACTGGGTGAATAAAGGCTCGCAGTAAGAAAGCCTTTTGAGTGTTTAACCTGAGTAGATAGGCGCTATTTAAGCACCAGTCCATTTATCATTTACAGTCTTGAAGTTTAATGCTCCATACTATTTAACCAAATGATGGAAATAAAAGCTCATTATTAAAATGTTAGACTAAAAAACAAAAAAAGTATTAAAAGAAATATTCAGAAAAATATATGAACGTGAACAGGCTGTGAATATATAGTATAAAATACCATTAGAGACGCTTTATTTATGTATGTAAGAATACTAATACTACAAGGTCGGGGGGGGGGGGGGGGGGGGGGTGTCTGGTTCGGAAGGGTACGTAAAAAAAAGAAAAGAAGGGGGTACGTCTTTACGTCACACGCCGCGTTGGCTCGCAACAAGTGGTGAAAAGTTTTCAGACCCCCCCTCCCCTGTATGTTTTTGTTGGGGGAAAAGTTGTTGGGAGTTAGGTCGTGTGAATGTAGCTTCCCCGTATTTTTTTTCCCTCGCCTCTCGGTAACAGTGGGAATGCGAGTTTTTACTCCAGGGAAGTCGAGCTTCGAGCAGGGTTTTTCCTCCCTACGTCCTCCGGCTCGGACCGAAAATCTCGGTGGCCCTCATCGTTTCACCTCTGCCGTCTCGTTAGCCACCTAAGCTAGCTCCGCCGCCAGCTAACTGCCCCACAAAGTTATCGCTACCTCGTCTCACGGTGTGTGTATTTCTTTCGGAAACTTCCAGGTCGGCAGGAAAAGAAGAAGAAAAAAGAAACCGCAAACGTAGAGATGGCGGAAACCAAAATAATTTATCATATCGACGAGGAGGAGACGCCGTATTTGGTGAAGATTCCCATCGCTGCCGAAAATATCACTTTGCTGGATTTTAAACAGGTCCTGAACAAGCCAAACTACAAGTTCTTCTTCAAGTCTATGGACCAAGACTTCGGGTGAGCTCCAGTGATTTCTTTCCTTCCCCTCTCTCTGTCTCTAGTAGAAGGAGAGCTGTGAGCTTTGCATGCAAAATAAGGAGATCCATCATGCAAACGTGAATGTAGGCACAGAAATTTTGGAAAGCAGCCCCCCTTTTGTTGTGCTTGGATTTTCTGATCGGAGGAGTGACTTCCCAGAGCTAACGTGCGTACATAGTTGTGGGAGAAAATGCTGTTTGTATCTCTAAAACCACTCTATCCCATCTTGTGAGCAGTTGTGGTATATTTGTCGCTGGGGGTAACTTATGGTTCGAGGGAGGGTGAACATGCATGAAGCCAGCCTGTCTGGACCCCAGTCCCCCAAGCCCGGCCTTAATCAGAAAGTTGTAATGAGTGGTGATGAATATTCAAATACCAGAGGTAGCTGTGTCGGCTGGGACTTTTCTCAGAAAACATCATCATTACAATGGGAGGCATTCCCTGCCCCTGCTGCTTTTCTTTGCCCTAATCCTCATGCCTCCCTCCCTCCTTCAGTCCATCATCTGCTGAAATCCTCGCCTTTTCTTTCTTTCGGGTTTTGTCTCCCCTCTTTAACACTATGGCCTCCCAGCCATCCGTTCATTCCCCCAATTCCACACACACACAGACACACACAAAACCTAAACTTCCTTAGAAAGAGCCGTCTCCTCGCCTCTATCAATTCAATCTTGCTGTGTGTTTTCGCGCAGAGGAATGCATGTTTGTGGTTTATTCACACAGCGAGAGACCCTTAGGGTTTCTGTTAAATACATTGTAGTCTTGGATGAAGATTTGGTCTGGGCTATTTGCCTCTTTTACTCCGTTTGGATGGCACCAGGGAGCCTGTGCCAAGCCAGCCCTAATATCAACCCGGAGATGAGGTGGATTTTTTGGCTTTTCACTGGGCTTTGACAAAGCTGGTGGGCCACTATTAGCTGTCAACAGAAGCAACATCAATATCAGATCTGTTTAAAAATACTGTACATCTGGTCTAACCAGTGCCTGTAACCCCCCCCCCCCCCCCCCCCCAAAAAAAAATAAAAATAAATAAATAAAGATTGGAAGTTGCAGTTTACCTAATGTAGTCGAGCTGTTTACATCATAGCGTTGAGCCTGGACAGTATATAAAAGATGGATAGTTTTGGGATGGATGGGCATGATTTTCAATTCTGAAAAGTGAAGCTAATGTGGAAGTACCTTGTAATAAACAGTAGGGGGCGACTCTTCTGGTTGTGAAAATAAGTCTGCTTGCATAGAAGTGAACAAAGTGATGTCACTCCAGAATTAGAGTGTTTAGTGGGAACGTTGTAAAAGTGAGGAAAAACAGGATTTGTTTTGCTTTTGATTAAGGTAGAGCCAGTGGTGTAGCACTAGTAATGCAGTATAGTGTTTGTTTTTCTGCACTTAAAAACAACGCTGCAGCACATTCGTGGCTGGAGCCTGGCCTGTGCTCTGCGTATGGCTTATTCAGTGAATCACAAATGCACAGAAGTTGTAGTTTTTATACTCTTTACCATTACCAGTACCATTTTGGATAGTAACCTCGGGGTTTATGGGACTGCTTCGTTTTTCTAAGTAGGAAATTCAAGTTGAGGGGTACGTTCCAGTTAAACATTCCAGCTGAGAACTCGGATATCTGGACTTTCATACAAATCTCTAACACAGCATTATGGTGGGGCTTTCTTGTGTTTGGCAACCTGCTGTTGTATGAGTGAGCTCAGATTTAAAAGTCTGAATTCTGCTTCTGCAGCAAATCTAGTAATGTAGAGCCCAAGCAAGTGCCAAACACTGTCGTCTGCATTTATACCCGTAGGAGCTGCACAGACGACGATGTGTACTTACATTTCTAGGGAGATGTGTGGCAGGTTATGGCATAGGTTTTTAGACTAGTATGAACACAATGATGGCCATGTTTGGCCTACGTATTTGAAACCCATATTTAGGATTTGGGATCCATCACCTAAGCATACCATACTATAGCATCTTTCTTTTTTTTTTATAAAACAGTTTAAAAGAACTAAAACGAACACAAAGTGGTGTACATTGGAACTAAATGATAAAAATACACAAGATTGAACTAAAAATCAATTAAATACGTCAAATAAATACAAGAAAAAGAGACTTCACCATTAAGGTGATGCTTTCAAATATCTTCCATATATATATACTAATATAATCACTTACTGTTTATTACATGTAACATGAAGAAAACATGTTACTTGATACTCTGCTCACTGACTGTTTATTTTCTATTGAATTTCCTTTCAAAAGCACCACAAACTGACGCTACCAACATGAAGTTTGAAACTTTAACAAAAAGGAAACTTTCCAGACTTTTTGGAGGTCTGTTGTATTAGTTTTAGTCTAATGTCCCAAAGAGTGCGTGTGTGTGTGTGTGTGTGTGCAGCTGTCATGTGCACAGTAAGATAATTGGCGAGCTTTTCAATCAGCGTGTCGGTTTATTATGTTACCTTTACTAGACTTTGTAAGTTAACTGTCAGATTAAGAGCTTGTCCCTGTGTAACTGGGTAACACATGATTATGTTTAGACCCCGTGTGCTTGTGTGTGAGTACTAAATGTTAAACGTCTCAAACAAGCCACCCTCTGGAAACTCTCAAAGACTGTATGGCCTGTCTTTAAGTTAAATTGCACTGTCTGGCATCATGCTCTCTCATTTGAATATCTCCAACTGAGTTCAGATGAAAAATTTCAAACATAGCTCTGAGTCAGCTGTCCAATCAAAGCAGGGACTTTTTCTCCCCCTCTCTTCCCCCTGCTCTCTCTTAACCAGGAGAGGAGTGTGTAATAGTGTGTGTTTTCATTTGTCCTGGGTTGAGGCCAGCTGTCGAGGAGATCTGTGTGTGTGGCAGAGCAGGCCAGGGCTGGTGCTAGGAACCTGGACCTGGACAGGGGCCATTTGCTGGGTGTCTATGGGGAGAAGAAAGGGAGAGAAGGAACAGGGTGGTGTTCACTTAGAGTCACTGGATATTCTGCTGTATACATGTGCGCTGAGAAGGGATCAGGGAGCTGTTTGAGTAAGATTAATTGTTAGAACAGCAATGCCGTGTTGAGAGTGAGGAATTTAAGGGTAGCAAGGGACTTGAAGAATGGTAGTCGGCAGGGAAAAGTTTAAGTTAATCCAACAGGACTCTGCATATTTCAGAGTTGTTTATGCATTGTATTCGAGGCATTTCAGTATGTGAGTGAAATGACTTTCGACTGTGGTCTCTTGTTTGTTTGGGGGACAGAGGAATGACGACAATCTTACTCTCTGCAGACAATTTGTGCATCTGTCCATCTGCCGTCTAGGTGCAGATTTGTGCTGAAAAAGCGTAATGGATAGGAAGAAAAAATATTGTTAGCTACATCAGTAGCCACATAGACAGGGCTCTCAAAACCTGCAGCAGATCCTCAATAGTGCCCACTACAATCCGGCTGTATGCTAGCATGCACCCACAAAACCAGCTCTCAACAGCTGCTTACAAAAGCCCAGTGGAACCTGACCAAGTCTCACACACTTAAGAGGAGGTACGCTGGCATGTGAAGCTGGAAAAAGGAGACTTTTGGAGACGCTTGAACAGCCAAGTGTCCTCTATGTAGCACTTACGCCCAGCTCGGTCTCTTGGAACTACTGTAGCTGAAGCCAAATGTTTGCCTCTCTGTAAACATGGAAGTCTTAGATGGAGGAGGGGAAAACTGCCAGACGGATGTGTTGTCTTTAAAGAATTTAGACCATGTTGGCTATTAATGTTAAGTAGCTGCTGTTATCTGTAATGGCTTTGCATGCAGATTTAGTTGACCGGGTTGTGTAATTCACAAGTAGGCTCAATGTGTTTTAGCTCATTGTGGTAAAAGAAGAAATTCCACAGTGTCTGTGAAGCAGTTTTGTGATGTTTGTTGTTAGTGTGCTGATTCATGGCTCCATGACTTGGGTGGTATTTTGGAAATAAGATTAGAAGCAGGATCCCAGTGATAAGCTTGTACTTATACTGGTGTGGAGTTTACTTTTAATGGGGGCTAACTGAAGCTAAATTAGTTAAATGTTGCTTTAATATTCATTTAAACCTCTTACAATACTGCTACATTACATTTAGATCAACTTGATATACATTCAAGGAATCTGAGGGCAGGAAGGAGACTGACTGTTTTGGCTCTCCTTTGTGTACAACTAAGATATTAGCAAAATGACACCACGCCAACACTGTGGAAGTCGCATTCGCACTTTAAGAATAAGTGCAATTTTGTTAATACAATAGTCCGAAAGAACAAGAAAGGTGATGGATTTGTGCCAGAGGAAGTAACAGAGGCTCATCAGCTTTACTGTAAAGATCATCCTCCCCTAATAGCCTATTCAGTAAGGAGCCAGTATAATTCAGTTCAGGTTTAGTTATATAGTCCCAGTTCACAACAGCAGTCGCTCAAAGATACTTGCAGGGTTATTGCAGGATTAAGATGGTACATTGTTACAGAGAGAACCCCAACAATTAGATAAGCCCTGGTGTGTGACTACAAATGCTAAAAAAGCCAGTCCTAGGCAAGGTTTCCTCTACCTCTGCTGACTGAATCCAAAACATTTTTAATACAATTTCTGTGCCCTTGTTTCGTTTCATTTCATTTCAGAGATATTTTTGAGACTCTCGACTGGGTCACACTAGTTTCTTTCTTCTGCTGTCGTCACACTTCAGGGGTGTTTTTTGCCAGCCCCTAGTTTGGTAGTGTTGGTGAGATACTTGGATGTGTTATACAATCAATTCCCTATTATAATCAAAAACATGCAAATTATTTTATCCTTAAACCAAGTTTTTCTTATATAAAGGAATTTTTTGTACCTCCCAGAGAGGTTCTGTTCAACCATGAGTTGAACCCCTTCTTATCTCTATTGCCTTTACTCTTCATA
The DNA here is from genome assembly GCF_057381845.1 of Rhamphochromis longiceps. Lineage (NCBI taxonomy): Eukaryota > Metazoa > Chordata > Actinopteri > Cichliformes > Cichlidae > Rhamphochromis > Rhamphochromis longiceps. The sequence continues at coordinate 46,452,864 of NC_140559.1, forward strand.
GCAAGTAATCTGACTGGCCTATGTAGCCACCCACCAAAAACACAAAACAAAAGCCTTTAAACTCATTATCCTTTTTGTTTCATTAGAAAATGTTCCTCAGGTTTGGCCGAATGCGATCCTCCTCCCAGCCGTCCAGTTTTTCAGTGAAATCAGTTTTAATATGAGTGTGATCGACTGCAGCTGCATTGATGTGGCTGTAAGCTGATGATTTACCCAGATGGGTTTTGAGTTAACCCTGACACTTTGATTTGGTGCAGCTGTGTTGTTGTCACGGGCTCATATATTTCATGTAATGTGTCGGTAATGTAAACTGTTTAATTCCCCTCCGCACTTTCACTTTTTCCATCTATGACTTAATGTCGTTTTCAGCCCTCTTTTCTCCACTGCAGTGTACCATACAGATCACACTTATCATGATGTCAGAAAACCAGAACCGTTCAAACCTACTGAACCTCCCTGTGTGTCTCTGTTCTTCAGGGTGGTGAAGGAAGAGATTTCAGACGACAGTGCCAAGTTGCCATGTTTCAACGGCAGAGTGGTGTCATGGGTAAGAGATGATAAACTTGCTGTTTATTTTCTTTTTAAAGCAGGAGTGGAAGCTATACACATTTCCCTGCTAACCTTTCTTTTTCCATCATTTCCTCTTGAGGCTTGTCTGAAAATGTCAAGACTTAACTTTAATCTCAAGAATAAGCCTACATCATGTTTAGCCAGAGGGTGTTTGCAAAAACCACCTCTTCTTTTTCCTGTGTCTTCCTTCAGACCTCCCTCAGACCAACAGTCTTGTCTAACCAGCAGCAGTAAAATGAAGTAATTAGATTTCAGATTTTTAGCCATTAACTTTGCACAATTATATGTCATCAGAGAGTTTGCACATCTGGTCCTGGCTTGCTCTTTGGTGAAACGTTTGGAAACTTGGAACAGGAAAAAAACTGAACCAGAGTAACTGTCCACCCAGGTAAAACAGGAGGGAGCAGATTCAGCAGAAGTATGGGGAAAATTGTTCTTGGAGCTTTATCAACAGTCTGAGTCACTGGTAGTTTTGCTAGACTGTTACTCTCAGACTTCAATAAATCTTTTGTCACTTGAGAATTTTCTTACACTGAGCGCCTTGAACCGACTGTTTCTTTGCATGACATTTCCCTTTTAAACATTTAAAAGAGATTTGTCAAATGAAAGCGTGCACATTTTAACCTGGAGACAGACATGATGTCCATGTTTGCAGTAAGGCTGATGCACTTTTTCCATTTTTCTGAGAGAGGGTCCCTACAAATATTTTCCATATCATAGTTATGCTTCCATTCAGCTTGAGAGGGGTCCTTTTTGTACCATTTGTTTTACCCCGTTATGTGTTTTAACACCGAGGGCAGTAGAGATAAAGCTCTTATCTGCTTTATATTCATAGGTGTTTTTGTGTTGTTTCCTCTGCTATTTGTGTAAATTGAAAGTTTACAAAATTTCCATCCATCCACCTTCTGCCTCTTATCTGGGTCCAGGTTGTGGGACAGTAGTCTAAGCTGAAATGTCTAGACTTCCCTGTCTCCCTGACGTTTATTCTAGCTCTTTCAAGGGGGACAACGCAGGCAGTTTCAGGCCTGGGTCTAATCCGGGGCCTGCTCCCACTAACACATGCCCAAAACACTTCACCAAGAAGCATCCAGGAGGCATCCTAGTCAGATGCCTGAACAATCTCAACTGGGTCCTTTTTGTGTGGAGCATTAGCAGCTGCAGTTTGAGCGCCTCCTTAACTACCAACTCCACAGTCTATCTTTAAGGCTGGGCCAAGCCACCCTTTGGAGGAAGCTCACTTCCTTCTCCTTGTATCTGCCATCTCGTAGTTTCAGTGGATACCCACAGCTTAGGGCCGTAGGTCAGAGTAGGAACGTAGATCGACTGGTAGAGCAGCGGCTTTGCTTTCAAGCTAACTCTTACTTCACCACAACAGACTGATATAGCATCACTGCTGACACCACACCAGTATACCAGTCTCATGCTCCACTCACACCTCAGTGACCCTTTAAATTACCCCACTTGGGGCATCCCACCCCTTTCCAGCTGAGAACTGTGACCTCAGACTTGGAGGTCCTTATTGTCAAAGCACAAACTAAATGCCTATTATTAAATTTACGCATTTACATCAATGTCAGCAAAAACTCAATACTATAAACAAGATGCTATATTAAACTGGCTCTCATTAAAAAGATAGTTCATTATTTTCTTTGCCAGGTAATTGTCAAATCTGGCCGGGGTGGCTGCAAGTCCTTATAAAGCTTTTATCTTAAATACGTATTTGCTAATAAACAACCTTAAAAGTTTTAAATGGTCTTAAATTCATTTTAAATGTGTCTTAAATTTTTTTTTAGTCAACTCGCAGCTAAAATGTTGACCAGCAACATTAAAATTTTCACTCTGTCTACACATTGATATCCTACAATGTGACTGCATTGTCAAGCTGAGCTATTTTGGAACAACTGGACCCCCGATTTAGAAGGCGATATTAGCAGGAAAGCATGCATCACAGTTGTTTACATGCAGCAATGCATGACTTGGCCATGTGCAAACACATAGAATAGTATTAGGCGAGAAAGTCAAGTTGAAATTCTGTAGCCGCACGGAATTTAACATATGCAAACATTTAAATGAGCATATCGAGATAGAAAAGGCGTTTTTAAGTTTGCCAAACAAATTCACAAAGGAAGCAAATGTTTCTCTGATTGTGTTAACTGATACTCGAGCCGAGCTGCACGCAGCGTGGCTTGTTAGCAGTTATAGCACAGCGAGTTGCCAGGTACAGCTTTCATACTTTCCATTTCTCTTGTAGAAGACCCAGTTGTTGTACTCCACCCTGCGGGTTGCATTTAAAAGGAGACAAAACACTGAGACTTGGCCCAGATAAGAAGGACAGGGGCTGGAGCATCTGTTAAGTGCATAAGAACTCAAAGAGAGGGAGAACAAAGCTCAGACACCAGAGGGACTGATATGCGATCTGCACAGAGAGATGGATGAAGGGATCCCAGAAGATGAGTGTTTCACAGTTACGTAGCCATTAATGGAGAGCAAAAAGCAGGGAGTGACTGGATAAAGTGGGCGAACGTCTCTGTGCACATGCTTGTGGACATTTGGTTGAGTTATTTTGACAGGAAATACAAAGCATGTTTATATGAAGTCACTGAATGCACCAAACTTCCCAAACTCTGGAGCTCATATGAAGTTTATAATAAGAAACGTTATGTGTGGGCTCTGCAGTGATGTAAGAAGGCCTGGACTCCGCTCTCTGTGTTTCTATGGTCCATGTAATTGGAAGCTATATGCCATTCATCCTAATTGTTGATGTGTGATACCTCTCTCTCCCCTTGTATGTGTGTGTGTGGACACTTTTGTTGTATAATGAAGAGAGACAGGTTAAGTGTAGGATAGCGTTTCAGTTTGCCCTTGAGACCTTCGTCTGAAAAGAGTACAGTGTTTGTATGTGAAAGTAATTGACATAGTACCCGTTTTTCCTCCCTCTGCCCTCCACCTCCTTCCTTCTCGTCCTTTCATTCCTCTTCTTTTTTTTCACCCTCTCGTCTCTCTGCCCTCTCTTACTTTGTGCCAGTTTCTCACCACTCCACATACTTGCCTACTTTTTTCCTAATACTTTCCATCCTGCTTCCCTCGACCTTTACCTCAGATTCTTTCCTCTCTTTATTATTTTTTTGTGTTGTCTCTAAATCTTTTATTTTGCTTCCTTTTATATATCAGTTGGTATCTTCAGACACTCCAGCAGCAGAGCCTCCAGTGGCAGTGGTCCCCCCTGTGGAAACAACTGCCCAGCCTTTGCCCCCTCCGCCACCCCTTCCTCCCCCACCTGCAGAGAGGACCGGGGGCATCGGGGACTCCAGACCACCATCTTTCCAGTAAGCAACACACACACACACACACACACACACACACACACACACACACACACACACGTGAATCATGAATCATTTACTGTGTATTTAAAGTGAGGGAAATGATTATTTGATCCCCTGCTGAAGTTTGCAAGCTTGCTCACTTATCAGGAAATGAACAGTTTCAAATTTTAAGGTAGTTTAAGGTAACATCAGCGAACAATCCTGAAAAAAACACTGCATAAAAGTTTTAAACTGATTTGCATGTCACTGTCATGAAATTAGTATTTGATCAACAAGTAAAACTTAGTACTTGGTGGAGAAACTCTTGTTAGCAAGCACAGCTGTAAGATGTTTCTTGTAGTTGGTCACCAGGTTTGCACAAATCTTTAAATCCTTTCTTAGCTGCCCCATGGCAGCTCAAAACTTCAGCTTCCTCCACAGAGTTTGTATAAGTCTGAGGTTTGAAGACTGGCTAGGCCACTTCATGATTTCCTGCTTCATCTGTAGCTGCTCCTTTGTTGCCTTGGTGATTTTTTGGTCATGCTAGAACATCCATCCATGACCCGTTTTCGGCGTTCTGGCTGAGAGAAGGAGGTTCTCGTCCGTGATTGTATATTACATGTCTTGTTCATTGACATCCTCGATGCAGTGAAGTCATCCTGTCCCCTTAGCAGAAAAACAGCCCCAATAATGGTTCCAACTCCTGAACTGCAGGGATGTGCTCGGCATTTTCCTCCTTTCAAACACAGTTGGTTGAGATGATGTCAAAGAGCTAGATTTGAATTTTACAGTGTTTATTTATCGGATAAAATAAGTTAAATGTCACTGTTATTATTGTCCGGCTGGAAACAGCGGAGGTGTCCAAATTCAGAGGCTGGGTCCACCTGAGGACCCGGCCTTCGTGGTCTAAGTGGGTCGGGTAGACCGGAAATGAGCGACCGTGAAATTGGACGGTCTAGCCTTCAGAACTACGTCACGAGCTCTCTCGGTGGAGTGAAACTCTGCCGTCTGCTCCTTGCTATCTAAAATATAACCGGACGCTGGCGTACATTTTCGACCATCTCACACTTCAGTTTAATCAGTTTTCTGTCTGACGTTTATTCAGCTGTGTGAAAACCGCCGGAGGAACCCTCCCGAGAGATTAATAAAGTTTTGTTTAATCTAATCTAATAATTTTAATCTCAGCCAAACCGATTTACTCACGAACAAATAAAACACTGAAAAAGCCAAACAATAACATGTTTAAGTTATTTAAGTGACTTATATATCATGTTTATCCTGAGTAGTGAAAGACCGCGGGGGTTTATAAACGATGTGCCGGGAGTTTGCTGTTCTCGTCAGCTCAAGTTTACACAGCTACATTCTCGCCTGAAAATATGTTGAAAGTTTATTTTGTGACCCAGAAAGAATAATTAGAGTAGTATTAAAACTAAGTAACTGCAGTAGTAGTAGCCATTGTTGGAAACTGGAATTGCCTGGGCCTATCTGGGGTATGGTTTTTAAATTTTGTTGTCCGGGTGGAAAATCGGGAGATTTTCGGCAGGGGCACTGAAATTCTGAAAGACATGCAGTTTGTGGGGATAGGTTAATTGGATAATCCAAATTGCCACTAGGTGTGAATGTGCGAGTGAATGTGAGTATGAATGGTTGTCTGTCCTTGTGTGTTAGCCCTGCGACAGACTGGCGACCTGTCCAGGGAGTACTCCGCCTCTCGCCCTATGACAGCTGGGATTGGCTCCAGCACCCCCCGCGACCCTGAAAAGGATAAGCGGTAGCGAATGGATGGATGGATGGCACTGAAATTCGGGATTCTCACAGAAAAATCAGGAAGGGTGGCATGTATGGATGTTGTGTGCGCTGCAGGATTTCATTGCATTGTGCTCAAGTGTGTTACCAGTGTTGTTCTTAGCGACTGTGATCCCAACTGTCTTCAGGTCATTAACAAGCTGATCTCATGTAGTTTTGGGATGATCCACCACTTTTCACCCATTGTACTTGAAGACTTGCAACACACACCTGTGCTCCTCCTATAGTTTTAATTAGAAACTGTATATTTACCTGAATATCTCACACTCTCAGAGTATCAGGTTTACGCACGAATATGTGAGCTCATTTGAAACTGATCTTAGCTGGGACCGCCCTTGTTATTGACACAAGGAAAAGCTTTCAATCCCTGAGTAGACAGATCTGATTGAAGTGTTCCCTCACACAGTTTGAGTATGTTTTTTGCCATATTCAAGAACTTCCAGTGTGCTTTGAAATGTTGTGAAATGTGGTCTAGTTGGTTTGGATAGTTGGGGTTACTGCAGAAAACTGTAACATCACATTAAGTTGATATGACAAATGTGTCAACAAACAGTTTCCTAGTGATTATTCTTGTTTAACACTGTTTTGGAAAGATCTGCTAATCGCAGTGAACCAACTGGTTTCTCACTTTGTTTGCTGTCAGTTCCTGGGCAGGTATTCAACGCTGGGTTTACCAGAACCTGCATTGAGACAGAGGCTACCAAAAACATTAGTTTTGAGCTGAAAAAGCAAAACGAAGAAGTGAATGAAGCTTAAAAACTGTCAAGCTAATACAAGTCTTTAGAGCAAGAATGAGATCTCATCTTACATATAGTCATTTCATTTTTTAAGACAAACAAACAAAAACATCCATGCGCGCGCACACACGTGTGTGATTAGGACAGCTTTTAAAAAAGCAAAAAACCAGTATAAATTTCAAAATAACTATTTATTATTTATTTGTATTATATTATGTCATATTGTACAGCTTGTACATACATGTACGAAGAAGGTTAAAGTGGGACTTCACAGGTGGGCAAGCTGTAAGATCAGGTGTAGCAAAAATGTGTATCAGTGTGGGCCAAAAAATCAGAAGTGGTTGCACACTGTTTTGTATTGGGATATCCAGTAGATCTTTGCATTATTGTACATAAATCATAGGTCAGCTGTGATGAACTGCTACTCTGATATTCACTGCTCTTTGTGGATCGAGCCAATTGAACTCAACAGGATATAAACAGATGATTCAATAGCTGTAGGGATGATTTCTAACACCTGGGCAGTATAAAGCTAATCAAAAAGGTAGAATTCAGTGAGTGAATCTAATCAGCGTCACCAGCTTAGATATACATCGATGTTTGCTGCCTTTCATGTAATCTAATATTGATATTGATATGACCAATCCAACATTACTGAAAACTATAGTTGTAACCATAGTCCATCCTTTATCTTTATAAAAAACCAAGTATATCTGCACACTGCTTTTTCACAAGTCATTAGTAAGGAAGTAAAGAAGAAAAAGTAAATTAGTTATTTGTTTCCATAATATGTTTGGAGCTAGACCGACACCTTACTGCTCATACGTGACAATCTTCAAATGAAAGGGTCTCTGGTACCAAAGAAAAGGTTCAGTTTAACCAGCTGTTTTTATGACTGGGTGGTGTCCGGGGTACTGGATGCTGATGTATTATCAGTGTAGATATAACACCAAGCTATGAGAAACTGATTTTGGGGGAAAGTTCTTTGTTTTTTTTGTATGTTAAAAAACAATCAACCAGCCATTTAATTGTGGGTCTCATGAATCCAGTGTTAGTTGTGCTTTTAAGTTTTTATAGTGTGGACAGTGGGTCTGAATCTTAAAAGCAAACTAATTATCATTCAGTCTGATTGTGGTTGTGTTGATGTACACACAGCTTACAAAAATGAAGAAATCCATGTGAGTGGTAGAAAAAATGAAAAGCTTACTGTGTGATGTCAATAAAATTACAGTAGCTCTAATGCACAGTGACCATGCCGTGCTTTGTGTCTTCATGTGTCTTAAACTTTTTGATCATTGTAGGAAAATGTGCTAATATTGGACCAGCAAAGAGATTGTGCTGTTCTATAGCCTTCACTGCAATAAGAGACAATGTAATACATAGCAGATGTCATGTCCAAGGCCTGATTAAAGTGACACGTACCTGACCGACAACTTTAATGTAAGCAACATTAAGCACATAATGCTAAAAGTATGTATTAAAATGTTGATTTGGTGTTTAAAAGGGAACAGTTGTACGTGTGTTCAGCTCTATATTTGTATTCTTAGACTCACAGAGTAGTCTGACAGCATCTAAGGAGCCTATACTGGGCCTTGGTCCTTCTCAGGACACTTATTTGGACAATTACCAAGTTGTTTTTAAATAGCGTGATATAAATATGTAAATGTTCTGTAAATGTGACAGAAAATAAGGAAAAGAGTGAGTAGTTCTGTTTAACTGAAGAATAGTCTAGAGTTTGACTAAAGAAATGGACTGATATCAGCTGATTCTAGTTTATTACTGATAAGGATGTCTCTTGGGAGATAATAGCAAAATGTCTGCAAAGATGGCAATGAGATCATTTAGAAAAAAGGCCTCTTTTGAAGTTTGTCCAGCAGAAACACTGACAGGCTTTTCTTTTGACTGTTCAAATGTCCTCCTGAAAATATTACAGTTCTCTAAATAGCAAATTGGCACTTATTTTCTTTATTTATTTGTATGATAATTAATAAATAATATAAATACTTGTATTATGTGTCAGATTCAGTTAAGCCCATTTTCATTCAGAGGAAGCTGTTAGAAATTAGGACGAAAAAATAAAGCATAGATATTCGTATACAGCAGCAGGCAATACTGCTTTAAAAGAACAGGTAAATTAAGGAAGGGCATGTACTTTCTAGCCTACTATAATTGCAAAAATGCATAACATAAAAAACGTATGTAGTTAGAAATGCCTTTTATGTTGTAAACACTGATTAGTGCAAATCCAGTGTTGAAATCCAGTCGTGCTCTAATTCCATCTGTAATTGTGCTTGTTTTTACAGTCCCAATGCAACAGGCAGCGTGGAGACTTTGGACGACCAGACTGAAACGGAGTCTGTAGTTTCTTTCAGGAGAGAGAGGCCTCGGCACAGAGAGAGCATGGAACAACACGGTGAGACACTCGTGCACACGAAAACAATCCTTTTAATACTGCCTCCTATCAAGATTTGGCACGTCTATATCTCCCAGACACTCAATACAAGTTGATATAATCAGAGAGTTGCTGAGGAGTGAGGAATGTTTGGGATCTATAGGGAAACCCTGACTTGCACAAACATGAAAAATCATGTTGATTATTTTCCTGTTGTCTTTGGGGACTCTCGTGCGGCATCTCAGGCCCTCGTATGAACGGCCAGAGTCGTCTGGAGCGCCACCTGGCAGGATACGAGAGCTCTAGCACGGTGATGAGCAGCGAGTTAGAAACGACCAGCTTCTGCGACTCTGAGGACGATGACACGATGAGCAGGTGAGAAAGCGATAAATGTCGTATGTATCCAGTAGGTGATGGAACAGGCTAATGCGAGAGAAGCTGTCCCTTAAATTTGTGTTGACCTCCTTAAGAACCAAGCCTGTTAAAGGTTTATGAGATATTTCTGTCTCTTGACCTTTCACCTTTTGTTGAACAGGTTCAGCAGTGCCACAGAGCAGAGCACAGCTTCGAGGCTTCTTAAGCGACATCGTCGACGGAGGAAACAGCGTCCCCCACGTCTGGAGAGGGTGTGTGCGCACGATTTACTTTGTGCAAACAGATTAAATATTTTGGTCACGTCAGTGTCTGTAGTGTAATGTTGTCATTTCCTGCTCCAGGCCTCCTCCTTCAGCAGTGTTACAGATTCCACGATGTCTCTGAACATCATCACCGTCACTCTAAACATGGGTCTGTACTCTCCTCATGCACCTCATGAACCTTTAAACTTATATCTCAGATTCATTTTTCTTACCTAATGTTCACCTCGTCTTAACATTATTGTGATTTCTCAACCGTACAGAAAAGTACAACTTCCTGGGTATCAGCATAGTGGGTCAGAGCAACGAAAGGGGGGATGGAGGCATCTACATTGGCTCCATCATGAAGGGAGGAGCTGTGGCTGCTGATGGACGCATTGAACCTGGTGACATGCTGCTGCAGGTGAGGAGGAATGATGGCTTTTTCCTATATAAATGACGATGTCTTGATTTATTTAGTTTTTTAAATTACTGCTCGGACAGCTGGTTTATCCAGGAAATACCAGTGTGGTTGTTTGGTTTTGAGATCTGCTGGGTCTCATTTCAGGAGCTTTTCTAGTGGGTGATCCAGTCCAGATCAGTGCTTGTTCACTTCAGTTGTAATTCATTCCTTGTCTACATGAACACATCTGTTTCTCTCTAAACCTAAACAAAGGAAGTATTTATGCGTATGAATGCAACTGGTTTTTATTTTATTTTTTTGTTCCGATCAAGAAGCTAGAACTGGGAAATTACTGACATTTTTCTGTTGAAAAGACTTTGATTAATCAGCTACCAAAACAGTTGGTTGTTATTCTTCATCATCAGCATCAATAAATAATTCATCTCCACTTATGAGTCTAAATAAACCTTTTTCTTATGCCTCATTATCCCCTCTCCTCCTAGGTGAATGACATCAATTTTGAAAATATGAGTAACGACGATGCAGTGCGGGTCCTGAGGGAGATTGTACACAAGCCAGGGTATGTTGTTTTTTTTTTTTCCATCTGACTTTTTAGATGATATATCAAATGTTTTCAGGTTTTGTCTTGTCAACAGGTAGTAAGCTTTTGTTGTTATCAGGGATGGGTGGTATAGTCTCAAAATTATATCATGATATTTAGAGAAGCTATAATGATATTTCTGAGAATATAGGAAAAGTTTACTGAACAGCATTTTATTGATGCTTGCAGTTTTATTAAGGCAGCAGCATTTAGAAGTGTAAGTAAATAAAGGGGATTTTCCTTCTTGTCCTTCTGTGATGTTATATCTTGGGTTGGGCTTTAATCCAGCTTCTTAAAGTCCTGTTTCAGTAACTTTGATCCATCATTTGCTCTTCTTGTCTTATGATGTGTAGCTAGTGAGCGCTCCAGTGACGCTGTGTGGAGATTTGTTTAAATCGCACGTCGCTGCTAGTATCTCCTTCTTCGTAGCCTTGTGTTTTTTCCTCAAGTGGTGAAAGGTGTTCGTTCTCTCCACCTTCAGTTTTCTTGCATATTTTGCAAAGTACTGTGCTTTGGGAGGTTGTAGAAGTATCTGTCTTTTTTTGTTTTGTTTTATTAATAAATGATCATTGGAGGCTGACACACAGCTCTCACTCTCAGACATGCCCTGCCTTGTCTTGTTGCCATGTGACGTTTTTGTATCGGGTAAATCTTCACCCCAGTATTAGCGTGGACGATGTGATCTGACCGTAGTCGTGATGTTTGCGTACTCTTTTCCAGGCCCATCATCCTCACAGTGGCAAAGTGCTGGGACCCGTCTCCTCAGGGCTACTTCACTCTGCCTCGCAGTACGTACAGCTCTGCCTGAGACACAACACACGGATCCATGTTTGTGTCAGTAACTGTTTCCTAATTGTTTTCCTCACCCTGCAGATGAGCCGGTCCGACCCATTGACCCTGCAGCATGGGTCAGTCACTCCGTGGCCATGACCGGGGCTTACCCTCCCTACCCAGGCAGTTCCTCCCTCAGCACCATCACGTCCTCGTCCTCCGTCACCGAGACTGAACGTAAGCGTCTTTGCGTTCACCCTACTCTATATTTGCTCCTTTATAATATCCCCTTTAGTAATATCAGCCTTTTCATGGCTGTGTATTATTTTCATAAAACTGTCCTTCGTGTCTAGTTGTCTAGTTTCATATCCAGACTCGTGATATTCAGTCTGAATTCAGTTCATTATTCTAAAGTATCTCTTTCCCCTTCTTCAGTCTGTGTCCGTCTTTGTCTCCCACCGACACTGGCACAGGAGTCGTCTTTCACATCTGTCTTTCTGCTTTTGTCGCGGCTGTTGTGTGATAAATGACGTCTGCTGCTTTCCTGCTTTTGATCTCTTTGAAGTTCCACTCCTTGCTTTCTTGTTTTTGGCCCCGTTCTGTTTTCATCTGTCATGCTTTCTTGCATGTTTTTCCCTCCTGAGGTTTTTCCTTAACCATTCTTCATCCTTCTCCAGGTTTTGATGACTTTAACTTATCACTGCACTCTGACATGGCATCTGTCGCCAAAGCCATGGCCTCACCAGAGTCGGGTCTGGAAGTCCGGGACCGCATGTGGCTTAAAATCACCATTCCCAACGCTTTCCTAGGTAAGACAAAAAGTGGAAACGAGGCAAGAGAGACTACACTCGTTCCATGAACTTTTTGCGGCTCACAGGACTTTACAGGGCAGGCATTATGTTCACAGAATTAAAACCGTGTGACTTGTGGGAGGAAAAACCCCTCAAGTACAAACGTGAATGCCTGTTTTGAATGAAAACATGTGTTAAATTGGAATCGCATGCAGCTGAATCACAAGGGATAATTACTACGTGTTTGTCTACTTTGTGCTTTTTGAAATGAAAATTTGGTGTTATATTCAGTCTCTGATTTTATTACTTTCCCCCCTAACTTCTTAATGCACTCTAACACAGCAGCTTACAGGCACACCTCAGGCGTCAGGCAGGTTTTTTTTTTCAGTCAGAGGTGTTCATTTCACCTGGCTAGTTTTTGAGCTTGTCGTTTTCCTGCTAAATTCCTCTTAAAGATATCTGATTTATAAATAATCCGCTGGTTAGATTTCCACTCGGCTACTTTAGATGTAAGCCAGAAGTAAGCCCGGCGGTGTTGATGTTTCAGTTTCTCCACATAAATACATGACTCAGTGGTCTGCATCCAGCACTGGGAACCCTTCACTTTAAAACAAACTCTCAAACAGAATGCAAGCAGTGAGGTTACAGACATGGGGAAGTTAAATATAAGGAAGTGTATTAGGAATAAAATGTGTAACCACACCCAGCCAGCTGTGTGGTGTGGTACATTTGATGGCGGTGTTGCTTTTGTTGCTCTTCACTGCAGCTGTTATGGTGCTGCATTTAAAGTTCAATGTTTTTTCTCAAACTCAATCTGCTGTTTCTCAAACTGTCTACAGGCATAACATCAGATATGAAAACATCTGTTGTTTTCATATTGATGTGGCCTCCAGAGGGAGACAAACAACATTAATGAGTTAGTGTCTTTATCTAGTTCAATCAGTGTGGTAACTACGGCTTAACACATAACCTGAATTCTAAAATCCTCCGCACATATTGACAAGTTGAACTGAAAAATTCAAATTTGTATTTACCTATTGATTATTTTACACATCAAGTAATCTATCAAGTCAATCGATTAATGGAGTAATAAGATAAGAAACGTTTTTGTCTTATTATGGATCAACTGCTCCTTCTTGTTTAATTACTGTTTAATAACGGCGCCGCCTCTTTGCTCCTCGCGGTGTGTAAACAGACTCCGGCTCCACATTAAAGTGTGCCAGCATCATCATCCCTGCAGCAGTGACCTAATGTTAAACTTTTTATTCACACTCTGCACCTAAATATGTTTCTATTGCGGGTCTGTTTTTAGTCACAAATGTGAGTGAAATGCTCCCGTTTACATGACTCGATAAATCGTCGCACTGAACCATTAATCTCAGGTCCCCCTTTTTTTGTAACAATGTTGGGTTTTACTGTTATATTTACCGGCCTGCGGCGCTCTTTTTCAAATTTTTCCTTCTGTGTTTACTGGTGATTTGAACAAAATTCCATCATGGGTGCAAATTTTAGTGACTGTTAAGCCACATGACGAACGTGACGCTTAAAACAAAAGCATTCACAGGGGATGAACATGAAACATGAACTGGGATTTATGATTATTTAAAAAACATATGTTAATAACTGAGGTATGCTCGTGCAAAGTTTTGCACGAGAGGGAAAAAGGTCCATGCAGATATATGTATGGTATGTTCATTATAATAAGAAGTTCTTTAATTATCATTTTCATTTAGTACGTTTTCTGGTTGTAGTAGGGGCTCTCACTGGGATTATGTTTAGAAAAAGAGTCATGTGTGAAACAAATCTTTTTATGTGAGCACGCACTGAGCCTAGTGTGTGTTTTTGTTTTGCTAGTTTGTTTTTAAAAGATCAGTCAAAAATTCATGATTGAATTTTATTACGAAAACCTGGCATCTATGGGACAAAATGTTTCTTAATGATGATTAGAATGATTTCTCTGCACCCCTCATCAGGTTCAGACGTAGTTGAGTGGTTGTTTCACCACATCGAGGGATTTCAGGACCGCCGTGAAGCCAGGAAGTACGCCAGCAACCTGCTGAAGGCCGGCTTCATTCGTCACACGGTCAATAAGATCACATTCTCCGAACAGTGCTACTATGTATTCGGAGACTTGAGCGACTGTGAGAACTGTGAGTGGCTGCAAAACCCTGACATCAAACACTGAGCAACACATCCGACTGCTGAGTTTTATCCTTAATCACATTTTGCACATGGGCACTGGTGGACGCACCGGTTGTAGAAGGGGTTAGACATTTGACGTCATAGTTATCAAAGGATTCTTTAATGTCCTGCCATCGCTAAAATGAAATCTCAGGAAAGAAGACCAATCATTGTCCACCAGCTGCACCATATCAACGGTTCAGATGTAGTCATCTTTTTTTCGGGTTTGGTGCAAGAAAAGATCTTTTCACGTCAGATGTTGATATTTGAAGCCATTCATCATGCAAACCTAAAAATTATTCTCTGTTAGCTGTAAATCTTGAAGGAACATTTTTGCACCATTATTCACCCTCTCCCTCGTGTCTCCCACACAGATATGGCCAATCTGTCTCTGAATGACAACGACGGTTCCAGCGGCGCCTCGGACCAGGACACCCTGGCCCCCTTGCCGCTCCCTGGGGCTTCCCCGTGGCCCATGATGCACACCTTCCCCTATCAGCCATACCCAACACATCCCTTCTCCAGCCAGCCGCCTCCGTACCACGAGCTTACCAGTTACAGCTACGCCCCGGGCAGCACTGGCAGCCAACACAGCGAAGGTAAGCGGAGAGAAATGTTCTTTTATCCAGTATTTATTTTTAGAGTGAGATGCTGTAGGTGAGGCCGCTGTGAGCAAACTCTTCCTGTTTGAAGGGCCACTCCAAAATATTACTCAAGAAGTTTAGCTTTTCATGACAGAGCTACATAGTGTGCTCTGACATTGTGTATAATATATCCTGTGGCTCTTGATGACTGTACACAGGGCTATTAATCATGGATATAATATTAGAAAATACAGTAAAACAGGACATATGAGCCTATTGCTCAATTTCTAACATTTCAGGATTTTCCTTGGCTCAGATGGGTCATTTGAAGATGACAGCACATCCCTGATCCATGTCCACTAACTGCAATAAGTCTACATTATATTATTTTCTGCCCATTTAATGAATAAAAATGTCTGAAGCTGAGTAAATGACGGGCTTTTAATAAAACATTTTACTGCTTTTGGCCTAAACCTCCTTTGTGTGAGCCAAAAGTGCCTTCATGCATGAGAACACTGCATTTCCACAAATTAAAGTACACTACCTCTTAGACTGGGATTCTGCCTCCTCCTGGTCTCAGACGACACATTTTATCTTTCACGTGTAAGATGAATGTGTTCACCACTACACCAGAGACTCAGGAGAGCGTCTGTAGCATCTGTGATTCAAAATTCGGCTATTAAAAAGTGAAAAATCAAAATGAGCAGCAATTCCTGTTGTGCAAAGGAGAGAGGATAGTTGCATATGTAGAGTTAAAGGTTGAAGACATCTGCACACAGGAGTTTGCAACCAGCCATTGCCAAAGACTAGAATGCTTCAGCCCACTCAATCGTTAATCTTCACTTTAATCAAATACAAAAGAAAATGATGCATTTTCTTGAAATCTTTGTTTAAAAGCATAAACAGCACAGTCTGGTGGCTGTACCCAGTCATATGCAAAGTGTTAGGGCCAATGGTTCCATCGCCTGCTGCTAGGACACAACTTCAATGCAAGAGTAGTAAATTTAGATCACAGTAATAAGTAATATCATAAATGAACCACCTCCTATGAACACTTTTAATTCAGTTTTTCTATAAATAAAACTGTAGACAAAGGCAGCTTAAGTTTGCTAATGTGTCTTCGTCCCATGTGTGTCCTGAGGTGCATCTTTACTGTTCTGTCTGAGCCACCACACAATCCATGCAACTAAGTTGGTCTAACCCACCTCCACCGGGGGGCAGCAGTCAGCTGTGTGGAAAATGCTAAGAAATTACACAAGAAAGACTTCACAGAAAAGTGTAAATAATTTTAGTAAAACTGGTAAATCAGCTAAGCAGTGTCATCAGAGCTCAGATTTGTTTGACTTGTTATCAAACAGTATTTTCTCTCCCGTGTTGCTGCAGGGAGCCGGAGCAGCGGCTCGACGAGAAGTGAGGGTGAGCGGCGTCGCAGCAGTAAAGGCCCTGGTAGCACTGTGGGCGGAGGGGAGAAATCCCCGTCCGGCGGTGGTGGAGAAGGTGGCGGGGCCGACTCGCGCTCCGGCAGCGGCAGCGAGTCTGAGTACTCGACGCGCAGCAGTCTGAGGCGCGGCCACGGTTCAGCCGCCCCCAGCGAGCACAGCCACGCCTCCTCCCAACGCTCGCATCATCACCGCATACCCCAACCGCCCCACATGTCCCCCTACCCGCCGGGAATCCTGCCGTACAACCCCATGATGGTGATGATGGTACCCCAGCATCCACACCCGGCCATGGCAACCGCCCACGGCCTTCAGCACACGCAGCCGATGGCGGCAGCTCCCATGCACCCCGCGTTACCTCCACCTCCTTCCTCCACTCCTGGAGGACCGCCTGGTGCTCCGCCCACTCGTGACCTGGGTTCCGTACCCCCAGAGCTCACTGCGTCACGGCAGTCGTTCCACCTGGCCATGGGAAACCCCAGCGAGTTCTTCGTGGACGTCATGTAGTTTTTTTTCTCTTCCTTGTGTTTGGTGTCCGTTCATGTGAAGTTAGTGTTCCCACTTGTGTGGACGAGGATCTGATGGTAGCTTATTGAACTCGTGTGTGCCTGTTGGAGTCGGGGCGCTTGACACTAAATTTGGTCGAACAGGGTTTTAAAGTAAGAACGACGATAGGACAAATCTCAATTGATCTATGTAGAAAGTTTAGCTTCTCTTCTTCAAATCCACTACAGAGCGCAGCCTGTTTTTATTTTTCAGGCCTTAACCCAGGAGGTTATTGTTTCCCTCCTACAGAAAACTGTACAATATTTAGCATTTGATCATTACACTCCTTCAAACACTCACTTAATATTTTATCATGGGAAGACCCTTCCAGTTCAGCCACTTGCCCTTGAGCTGCCCATCCAGAAACAACTGAGACCACAGTTTGGCACTAGAGGGCGCCAGGCACTCAGGCCAGATTCATTGGCTGCACAGGAGCAAATCAAGTGCCTTTCCATTATTATTTACGTTTTCACACTCCAGGTACAGCAAGCATCTTTTGTTTCAGCATTGTTTGACAGTGAGCCCCTCTGTATATATCTATTACTCCTGTGTATATGCAACTCTACAGACCAGCAAACTGTAATGTGAAAAGAAAGAAAGGTCCAAAAATGTCAGAAGAACTTGTTTTTAGTAATCACTGTCTAGGCCTAGTCATGAGATAACTCTTGTTGTGAGGAATGCGGGGTGGGGGTGTTTTTTTTTTTTTTTTTTGTGTCAGGCTGTAGAGGCTCGATGGTACTCGTGGCACTAGAGGTCCACAGCGGTACTTTTACCTACATGCAGTGTATATCCTCAGTAACTGTGATCCAAATGCCCCAGCTCTCCATGCTTATTTTTATGTTACTGACTCGCATTATTCACCCGTTCCTTTTTCTATGTGTGACTATATAAATCATGTGTAACCCAACTAACTATTAAGGTGCTAAATGAAGAGTCAACATTTCAGAAAGCTGACATTTATAGTGTCACATTGCTTGATTTCATATTGCCACCTTTGCTTGTGTATTTGAGAATAAATTTGATACATACTTATGGTTCAGAGTTGTTTATTTTAACTAGACACGTGAAGATTTGAATGAAGCTTGTGACCGTGAACTTTATCACATTGACAGACTGCAGTACAGATGCTGCAAAAACTCTAAGGTATGTGGGATTTGAATTTAGCTTAGCATCATGTTTTTAATAGATGTGATAATAGAAACAGAAATTATCATACGAGAGATGTTGATACGGGAAAGCTTTATGGTAGAAGTCTTTAGAATTTATTTTAATAATACAGTTAGATCCAAATCAACTAACAGAAAGCAATCAAGTAGCACATTTTAGCAACAAATCAAATACAATTGTGCATTAACACATGTTAGCTGGTTACTACACGTTGACCACACACTTTTCTAGAATAATGTTCAGACCGATTTGTACTTGTGTGTGTGTGTGGGCTGGAATTACACACAAACTGCTATAACCATTTGTAAATCTTACTTTACGCTGATGGATCACATCGTACACGTTTGTCCATGCATACCGGACAGCAGGGGGCGTTCATGCGATGTTCCAACACTGTCGAAAAGTAGTAGAAGAAGAACGTCTGTTGATTGTAAAAAAAAAATACAGCCGCAGGGGGGGCGTTTTAAAAACGCACTACACTACGCATGTCAGTAATGGTATGCCCCCCGTCCCCAAGAGCACCTCCGTTTCCCTCCCGGACGCTCCGCCCACGTCAAATTTTCTCCTAGTTTGAGGCAGGCTCTGCCTCTTACGTCCACAGGAGACCGCTGTTGTGCACGGTCAGTGTTGCCAACTTTTTTTTTTTCTGAAAAGCGACCAGTGACAAATCTGGCGACTTTTCCTGGTGTTATTGGAGACTTATGACGACTTTTTGACGTGAAAGCACGTATCGCTCTTACAGCAGCGGGTGCTGCCGTGGGCACCTCGCCGTTTAAAATAAATCAATGCACTAAAACACATCATTGCAAACTTAGAAATCGGATGTCCTTGGAGAGCCTTAACTCCATCTTGTACATCTCATATATAGACTGAAGCTGTCTGGTGGGGCTTCCTATGAACACCAGCTGCTTGATAAGGTTTTGCAGCTGCACATCAGCTGCATGCTAACTTCCATTAAGTCAAATGCTACAGATACTGATCCTGCCATAAAAGCTCTCAACCAAAACGAGGATGACCCACTCCTTCTGTGAGCCAGCACGGCCTGTGTGTGGAGGGGTGTCTGAAAAAAACAAACAAACAAAAAACAATTAGCCTGCATTAGAACCAGACTAGTTCCCTTCATTTTTCACATTGCCACTGTTTCTTCTAGTGTGTCTCTTTTTTTGTCCATTTCGATTGTTAATGTAGTTTGTTACAAACGTTATGGTTACATATGTTTTTCTGTTACTTTTTGTGGACCACAAGGTTTGCAACTACTTAAACACACACACACACACACACACACACACACACACACACACACACACACACACACACACACACACACACACACACACATATAAAGAGTGCCTATTTCGGGTCAGTTTTGCCGGTCCCAAGCCCTGATAAAGGAGGAAGATTGGAATTGTGACATTAAAAAAGCAATAATCGCTAAAAGAAATTTAATTTGTAGTTTTAAAAATATTCTAAATGCATTAGGGGTGTTTTTTACTCACTTTGTCTCTCCCAGCGCTGGTTACAATTACATAAACACGACCAATTATGTAAATTAGGCGATGACGTCATCCGCTGAAGTCAGCTATTGGCTGTCATAAAAGTTTATGACAGCCAATAGCGATTTCCCTTACTGAGGAGTTGGCAACACTGTGGACGGTTCATTTTTACCGGACTGTTGGCAGCATCTTTGACGGAAGGGACGCGTTGTTCTTACATAGACAGGTGTGTTGCGTACGCTGATCTTTTTGGCCTTTCGTAGAAGGATATGAAGCATTTCCTCAGGCTTTTTGTGCGCGGGCTTAAGCACCGAGCCCAGCTTACAGAACAGACCGACGTTTGGTACAATTGTGTTAGCTAGACGCCGTCAACAGCTAAGCTGACTTGCATGACATCTGTCCCTGCTTCGTTATTAATACTAGTTGCGGCAAATGATTGTGTATAACGTCTTCTTCTTCTTATTTTAAAGAACAAAATAAAACCATGCTGCTTCGCAAAGTGAGCCAGTCTTCCGCCCTGTGCAGCACCGTTCTCCGGCTTCCTGCCGTGCTAACCGGGTGAGTAATCATCAGTAATTATTGCTATAGAGACTTTAGAATGAGATGTTTATGTTTTACAAACATATCGTGTCATGTCTGATCTGCAGAGGTCAGCGTCAGGCCGCGGTGGTGTTTGTTGGGCAAAACGGCCGTCTCTACGCAAGCCAGGCAGCCGAGGTGCGTTACGTTATTATATCGTATTTCATTATAATGCATTAAGTACACATTACTCTGTTTAACACGGCAGCTTCACGCTGTGGCTCCACAACATTTGATCGAGACTGTGTCCTTGTTTGGGTAATCGCAGCTTGCGGCTGATATAACTCCAGCACCCCCTCCCGCTCAAACTGGGGGAAAGTTCACTGTTCACGTGATCCAGGTATTAAAGGTGACACTGCAGTTGCTCAGGCAAGCGTTCACAATAAAAACAATAGGCCGATGATGTCATACGTGGAGTTTCGCCATGATGCTTGCACACCCGACATTACCACAATGTTTTTAACAAAAATTCATAAATTTATCAGCAGTTGTAAAGTCAGTGATCGTGTGTGTTGTTACTTTTGTTATTATAATTGTTAATAATGATATTATTTCTTTGTGTATAGTAAAACAAGTCGTAATGATAAATATGTCTAAGCAGTTTTAAAGTCTTGCAGGTCTTCCTCAGATTGACTGTGAACTTTTGGCTTAGCAAAATTGCTATGAAGTAACAAGGAAATATTTTCCACTGTTATCTGCAAATCAGAGTTTTTCCTGCTTTGAAAACAAAAGAGCTATCAACAGAAAATCACCACCACTGAGATAAAAAAATTTTTTTTAGCCTAAAATGTATTTCAAAATAAAGGTTTGGTTTATCATATTGTCAGAAGTGTCAGGAAAATGGACAGTAAGATACCCCAGAGTCATTGCCACAAATTTATCCAACCAGTCCAGTTTATCCTCCCAAGAGGTCAACTTTGATCTGGGATAAACTCTGTGTTTTTGTACTTGCTGAGAGGTCTCATATAGTGCTGGATCCATAAGCATTACATTAAAACAAATATTTCTAAAGTAGATTCTGGGGGAAAACAGGGGCTTTTCTATCCTTTGATTGTTTATCTACTACTTAATTCCTCTGGTGTAATAGAAATGGAGATGTGGAGGTCTTCATCAATAGAAAATCAGTTTGCTGAGTCTTCAGGGCTTATGTTTTAATCATTATTGATGGTGTGAACTAAGGTTGGGCAATTGGACGAATATATCGACGATAGGTTGAGGCTACCGTCATTCATTTTTACAAGGGCGATTAATTTATTTATTTGCTTATGAGTAAGTTTGCATGCCTGAATATATCGCCTATTGTCAATTACTGGACTGACGATTGTCAGCTGGAAAATTTTTACATATCGCCCAACCTTAGTGTGAACCCAGGTCCCTCTTACAGTGTTTGGTCCTTTTGACCAGCACATATAAAGTCTGGGGATGTTGTAGCTAATTCCTTATGACAATACCTATAATTATAATAATGATATTGCCTCTAGTGGTGCTGTTACACAGAGATGTTACTAGTGACTTATGGAGATCATCACTATAAAAAAAATAAGTGGCCACAAAGCTACACCAGCAGACCACCATTAAATATCTTGGCCAGACTTGGAAGTACTGGTGTTAGTGGATACGGAGGACAATGTGGAGGTGCCGGTTGTGTCCATCTGGATTTTCTTCTTATTGAAAACACTTAACCTCTGCCAATGATGCTGCTTCAAATAAAACAGTCAGAAGGTGATCTGGTACCAAGCCAGACCTGACTCCACACTGGCCCCGCATCAGTGGAACAGCTGTGTTTATTAACACGGTTATTAACTTGAAATTGGCAGTGAGTCCTGGTCAACACAGTAATTATTAGCTGGGAACAAAGTTCATACCTATTTTGTTGCTTTAATAAAATAAACATATGTAAATCCTGCTCCAAGGTCGTGCTTTTAATAAACACGAGCTCACAGGGTTTTGTCTGTATAGTTAAAAGCAGAACTTTATGACAGCCCTGTGATAAATACTTTTATTGTGAGGCGTAATAAATGTTGTCTTTATGAAATTGAAATGCAATTCACTGGAAGTTTTACTGGAATTAATTATGAATCGGGTACAAAAGGCAATTGTTGTGCTGTAGTTTACAGCAGATTTAAAAACATGAACCACATACTCAGCACTCAGCTGAGTGGCTGTACCCTTGGCTTCACCTCTCACCTAGTTGAGATCGGAGCTGGTGTCCCGATTGAAACTGGAAAAACTGTAGCCTGTGTGCTCTTAACATTTAATCACCAAACAGCACTTGACAGCAAACTGTCTCCCTCTGTGTACCTTCATCCTGTTGGCTACATGGTGGTAAACCTTCAGATGTGTTATTCCTTTTACATGAGTCAACCAGACACTGCGTATGGTTAAGCAGTGATTTTGTATGTTTTGTAAGCTTTGTTGCACAGAGAGTTTGTAGCTTCCTCACTTGTTTCCCTTTATTCATTTTAAACATAATTTATATAATTTTGTCCTCTGCTCTGTTTGTGGTTTCAGGCAGTGCTGGAGAAGCCTGCAGCAGTCGGCAGTGACGCTGCCACCAAAGTGGAAAAGAAGACAGCTGCTGCTGCTGTATGTTTACTATTTGCTTTATAAGCAAGTCTTACGTTTATAATGGCCAAAATCTGGTTAAAATCAGTCAGTCTACTTAGTTTATTTTCAAAGTAAAAGGTTTGAATCCTAGGAGCAATAGGGCACATGTTTCTTTAAGAATGGGTCCCTCTTTAAAGCTGATTTCTTTGCTGTTTAAACACAACACACAGAGGCTTTCAGTGTTCTCAATTCACCAGCAGGTGGCAGCATAAATCACAGCAATGCATGTTTGTTAGGCCCTAAGGGCTTTAAGCTTGACCTCTCCTGTAGCTCCATAGAGCCGTTTCAGTGGTGTTTGAGTTAACTTAAATGTTACTGTTTGGTTTATCTTTTCACAGGAATCCAAATCATTTGCTTTCAACATTTTCAAGGGGCAGATCACAACTTCCCAGGTTTTTCCCTTTCCCCAAGGTAAATCCATAAGACGTATTTATGTTCTTACCTGATTTAAAAAAAAAAAAAAATTAAAGCCAGCTTCTTGCTGGTTGGCTTTGTTAAACTGGAAAGCTGTTGTCAGTGTAATGGTTTGTATGTGCCACAGTCCTCAATGAGGAGCAGGAGCAGTTCCTTCGAGAGCTCGTGGGGCCATGCAGCAAATTTTTCGAGGTAATTGTAAATCTTATTCTGACCTCACGCTCACTGCTCCTAAACACCCCCAAACCCTCCCCTCACCGATTCCCCCTCCATGTTTCTGCTCCCTGTGGACAGGAGGTAAATGATCCAGCCAAGAACGATGCCTTGGAGAAAGTGGAGGATCACACCATGGAGGGCCTGAAGGAGATGGGTGCCTTTGGTATGCAGGTGCCAGCTGACCTGGGTGGCATTGGCCTCTCAAATACTCAGGTACAGCTTGCTTGACTTAATTATGATATTGACAACATGGCAATGGTTTTAAAAAGTTTAACGGAAATTATCCATCCAACAGTACGCCCGGCTGGTCGAGATCGTTGGCAGTCATGATTTGGGGGTCGGTATTACTTTGGGTGCACACCAGTCTATTGGTTTCAAGGGAATTTTGCTTTTTGGGAATAAAGCTCAGAAGGAAAAATATCTGCCAAAACTCGCCTCAGGTAAGAATACCAGCATCAGCATCTGGATTTCGAGGTAAACTGTAGCTCTGTAGAAGATTGGAGACGTTCTGTCTGTTTATTATTGAAAGCTAAAAAAGCCAGAGTGTTGGAGGGACACACTGTGCTAGAAAAGTCTAACTTCGTGTGAAAGAAAAGCTTAGTAATTTTTGTTGTAAATTTTTGCTTTGACAATGACTCTGTGTGTGTGTGTGTGTGTTACTCCAGGCGAGCACATAGCCGCCTTCTGCCTGACTGAACCAGCCAGCGGTTCTGATGCCGCCTCTATCAAAACCGTTGCCGTCCAGTCGCCCTGCGGAAAGTATTTCACCCTCAATGGAAGCAAGATCTGGATCAGGTGAGGACTCCAAGGAAGTTCTTGGTGAATAGTTTGCTAAAAAATAGTCCGACTTGATGACAAACCTAAAATAGAAAATCGGACAAACCACAGCACAGTCTGCTGAGGAGGGTTCAACGTTCTCTCCATAGTTATTGCCTATGTTTAAGCGCTTTCGATCCCGTTCTTCTGTATATGCTTGAATGGTTTTCAAAATGTTGCTGAGCTGAGACACTTTGCACTACACACAAGTTCTGGTGGTTATAAGACTGTGTACCCTCTGAACAACCACTCGCTTTCTCTCATCAAAGCAATGCACGACCGCAGTGGTTAGTGCAGCTGACACCTGTCTCACTTTCTCTCGCTTGAGTACAACTTCCTGTTACACGAAGACTGGGGAGTACGTGCTACTGTCTGTCATTAATCGTGAGATGCTGTGTGATTGCTTAGAAGCAACAGCTGACTGGCGTCACGCATGAATAAAATATGAATAAGTAGTTTAACCGTCTTATATCTGTGTGTGAGGGAGCTTTGATTTTATTACTTGTAGCATTTTAAAAAAATTGTATTTTATTAGTGTCTAAATCAGTGTTTAGTCCTTTTAAAACTCCTGTTTTTAGAGTTGACGTATTTGAAAAGTAATCTTAAAGTAAAGCTTGACTGTTTGACAGCTGAAGCTTTTTCGTGCTTTCACCACAAGGGGGCAGAATTACACAGTGCATCCAGCGACACACAGTAATGGCCACTCCATTCTAAATAACCTTCTCTCCTCAGCAACGGAGGTTTGGCTGAGATCTTCACTGTATTCGCCAAGACGCCCATGAAGGACCCCAAAACCGGGGAGATGAAGGACAAGATCACGGCGTTCATTGTGGAGAGGAGCTTTGGAGGAGTGACACAGTGAGCGCCCCTTTTCTTAACTTAGCAGACTGTTTGCCACTAAACCCTTTATTTTTGTTGTGGATGAAACTTTTTATTTCTTCCTTCCCATCATCGTAAACCTTACTTCTGTCTCGCAGTGGCCCTCCGGAGAAGAAAATGGGCATCAAGGCTTCCAACACGGCCGAGGTCTACTTTGATAACGTGCGAGTGCCGGCCGAGTGCGTGCTGGGCGAAATCGGAGGCGGATTCAAGGTGGCAATGAACATCCTGAACAACGGCCGCTTTGGCATGGCGGCCGCCCTCTCCGGCACCATGAAGAATGTCATCGCCAAAGCTGTGAGTGAATCCCCTCCAGGCTCCTTAAGTGTAGAAAGGAAGGGAAGTGGGTGAAGCGCACCGGTGGAGCTCTTCTCTCGAAGCCTATGGCTTTTACTTATGGTTTAGTTTCTATATGTGCTGTCAGGTTTCCCACTTGCTGCATTGTTTCTTATCTGTAACCAATATTGTCTGTGTTGCAACTCATTTCGCTTTGCTTTGTTCTTCATTGTGGGTTAGTGGGAAATTCCCCTTCTCTTTGTGGCCTCTTTCTGCTTCTTGCTGCGCTTAAATGTGCTGAAGGCCTCCGTTCGGCTCTGTCTACTGAGAGGATTCAGCTTTTTTTGATTAGTAAAGTAATTAATTTTTTTTTTAACTTAAATTACTTAAAATCAATGTTATGTTTATTAAAACAGTTTGAATTGCTACCAGTAGATGGTCATAAGATTAGAGGACCATAGACACAGTGACAACACACACTGGTTAATGGAGTCCTCTTTTGAAGCCTCGAGCTGACTGTTTTGGGTGTCTCGGCATTTAAAAACTAAATCTTTGAGCGACTGAGAAATCAAGACAATGCAGACTTATTCAGTAGCAACTTGACAGTCACATGCAGTCGTGTCCTGCTTTATTGTCTGCTTTAATATAAATACAAACATAATTGACTAAATGAACATCCTGCTGTGACTCAAAACGAACAGCTGAGAACGTAATGGCTTACTGAAAGCGTTTAATGAGGCCATAGGTCAAGGAAGATGAGGCGCAGTTTCTCATGAACGATGATAAAAGCAGAGTTGAACTATAAATATTTAATGAGACAAACGGAGAACGTAACATCACATTCGCAGGAGGATGTTGAACACATAAATCAATCAAATTGGAATAAATATTTTTTAAAAACATCGTGTGTGGAGATGCAAAGTTTCATTCAGATTGGCCGGCCTGTTAGGGAGGAGATAAGGTAAATGGAGACATACATGATCATATTTTTTTGATGGAAAAAAATTTTGTGCAGATGCTGATATAAAAAAACACAAATTTATCTGGCCAGTAGCTGATGTGGTATTATTACTATTATTAGATCTAGGTAGACTAAAGCATACAGCTGCACATAACTCTTTCACTTGTTTACAATAGGGCTGCCACAAACGATTATTTTGATAGTCGACTAGTCACCGATTTTGCGATTAGTCGACTAATCAGATCATCATCCATTGGACATAAAACTACAGCTTATTGCACCAGCAGCATCTGCTCTTATATAACTATCATTAGCTTACAGCTTTAAGTGTTTAAGGTCTGTGCTAACTAAAAATAAAGACAAGATGATAGTTTATTAAATTTAAATGAAATTTGCAGATTGTTTCGGTGAAGTTTAATAAACTCCTTGCTATCTAAAATATAACAGGACACCGGAGTATATTCTGGAGCATCTCACACTTCTGATAATCAGCTGTCTGCTTGACGTTTATTCAGCTGTGTAAAAACTATAACTTTAAACTCAGCCAAACCGATTTACTCAGGAACAAATAAAATACTAAAAAAGCCAAACAATAACATTTTTAAGTTATCTAAGTGACTTATATATGTTTAACCTGAGTAGCAAAAGACGGCGGTGGGTTTGAAAACGATTTGCTGGGAGTCCGGTGTTCTCACGGGCTCTAGTGAGCCTTGCCCCCGGTTAGCTATCGAGCTAGTGGGTAACAGACGTCTCCGAAAACGTTGGAGCACTTTTGAAAATATGTGGTGTCTTGATAAACTGAGCAGATATTTGAAGTTTCCACAGCTACATTCTCGCCTGAAAATATGTTAAACGTTTATTTTGTGACCCAGAAAGAATAATAAGAGTAATATTAAAACTAACTAGCTGCCGCCATTGTTGGAAACTGAGCTGGGCTGCGCTATAAATTCTAGTTTCTTCTTCTTCGGAGTTTAACGGCAGCTGGCATCCTTGTACATGCAGTGCTGCCATCTTCTGTTTCAGTCCGTTATTACACTCTTAAATCCTACTACTTATTCCTGCGTCTTTTGGGATCTTACAAAGCTTCAAACGACGCGTCGACTATTAAATTAGTCGTAATCATGACTAGTCAACTAATCGTGGCAGCCCTAGTTTACAACACTTGTCTTTTAACAAGTGCAAAACTGATATGACACAACAGAAAACCACTGTTTACTGACATATCAGCACTGATAATTAGGCGACCGTGGACCTCTTCTTCAGTTGCAAATGTTTCACTACTAGAAAAATCCATTAATATTAAGCCAGTGTGCACATGTACCTCCTGAGAACATGAAGAGAAATTTACTTCAAAGTCAGTGTTACTGCGCTTATAGTAAATGAGATTCACAAATCAGTTTTGCAGCTAAATGGTCTCTACAGTAAGCATATTTTATTGCTGTGACTGAAGGGATTTCTCGCCCGGGGGGGAAAAACGTGGTTGTTTTGTTTGAGCAGTTGCGTCGGCTGGAGAGAAAACTGTGAAAAGTTCATGTGGGGGGAATTCCTGCCCCCTCAGCGTTTTTACTGAGGGAGAATCTCATGCAGAGGAGGCACAGGGAGCCGGTTCTCATGCACTTAGAGAAATGACTTGCTCACATGTTGATAAAGAGAAGTTCATTTTTTCACTGTTTAATGCCATGCAGCCATAAACTGCCTTCAGTGAGCGCTTGCGACCTAATTCAACACTAATCTTAACGTGTGAACTTTTTATTAAAGAAAGCATGGTTCTTTTCAGCTTTGTTGTTTGTTTTCACGTCTCATGGTATTTTGACACATTGCCACCAGTTTTGCACCTCACCACAATACTGATCATGCTTCTTTTTGTGGTGACCGGCAGCTCTGCCAAACTTCCTCTTCTCATACAAAAAAAACCTGCTAGATAGCAATAGCATTTCAGGGCACCAAAAAAAAAACACTTGCAAAAGCTTGTTTCCTCATATCTTGTGGCTTGAGTCAAATTCTTGACTTAAAATAATGAATTGTGGTCTTATAGCGGCCTGTGCTTTTCCACTTTTCGTCAGGTGGACCATGCAGCCAACAGAACCCAGTTTGGGAACAAGATTCACAACTACGGAGCCATCCAGGAGAAGGTGGCTCGCATGACTATGCTGCAGTACGTCGCAGAGGTCAGACAACACAACACGAATCTGTAACGCTACCTCACCTGATGCCGCGCTGAGCCGTGTGGTGCAGGTTCTGAGAAGAACCTTGCTGATTAATGGTTTGCTGTTATCTTGACATCGTGGTTGATTTCCTGTTTTACTGTCAGTCAGCATAATCTGCTTGTCAGCTCACTGGGCTTTATTTAACACAGAGAATGTGCTGAGATGCCTTTTTTTAAATGTGACGAATTCAAATTAAATTCAGTTTTGATTGTCTTTATGAGAAAGGTGTCAAACTCATGGTACCATTACTTCTGTGTGTTTTCTCAGTCCATGGCCTACATGATCAGTGGGAACATGGACAGCGGAGCAACCGACTTCCAGATCGAAGCTGCCATCAGCAAGATATTTGCCTCTGTAAGAAATTTCCACTTCAGTGTTTGTACTGCAAGCCTTTTATTTCAGCTTTTGCAGTAACCAGAAAGCCTTTAAGGATGTTTGGCTTCAATTTTTCTGGCGCTTATTTCATAATCTTCATGAGGTTCCTTTTTCTGTGGAAGACTGAAGGATGGTAAATAGAGGAAGCATATGACTCCTGACTGATGTGAGATGAAATGTGATAGTGTGTTTGGCAGTGCTAAACGTCTTTTACATGTCTGTGTTTCTTTGTGTAATTGAGACAGGAAGCAGCATGGTTTGTGACAGACGAGAGCATTCAGGTTATGGGCGGCATGGGTTTCATGAAGGTGAGTCCTCAGTCCACATCCTGTTAGTTACAAACCAGGTAACACGGGGACAAATCTATTTGACAAAATTTAAAGTTTGTGTTTTTGAAAGCTAGAGTTTAACATCCTGATGAAAGCAGGTGAAACAGTAGATAGAACAGGAATTTCTCGATACTCAGAATTTATACCTTGTGTATAGTCTCTTTTTATATAGCACCAAATCACAACAGCATTCACTTTGTATTGTAAAGTAATAACACTACATTATTGGAATCAAACTTGAACAATCAACCAACCCAATAGGTCTGTGAAGGTTCTCAGTCATGGACCCCCTAACGCCTTAACACCCACTCACATCCAGGGCCATTTGACCTTGGGAAATCACATGATAGGGTGGGGCTAGGTTTCACAATGAGCTCACCTAAAACCTTGGCTGATTGTGACCTACACCCGTTTTCACAACTTGGCTTGTGTGATTAGGTAGAGGATCATTACGGGGTCCATTGTCCCTCTTGGAGTGGACACTCCCACTTAAATTTGAGACTCTCCACCATTTGACCCTAGAACTGAAGAAGGATGAGAGGTCAAACATCTTCAAGCAATTTAAAGAAGTCCAGACGCTTTTCTTTCCGAGCTGCTTAGACAACCAACCCACTATAAGCAAGCAGTTGGTAACAGTGGGAAAGAAAAACTCCCTTTTAACAGGAAGAAGGCTCCAGCAGAAGCCGGCTCAGGGAGGGGCGGCCATCTGTTGCCACTGTTGTTGCTCTGTCTCCTGACCTTCCTGTCAGTTTTTCATTATTTTATCCCAAAAGGGCAAAAATAAATATTTTTTTAAAAAACCCTAATGATGGGGCTTGATGTGGTGTCAGTGTAAGGTTTCACAGAAGACGTGATTGCTCATTAGCCTGCAGAAATGGAAGTATGTCCGTTTAAGAGTAATCGCTGTTCTTATCCCATTCACAGTTAGTGGTTACAAGTAGCTGAACAGTTCATTGTCAGGCCAACGCTGTTGGATGACTTTAGCTATTTGCTGCTGTACTAGTTCACATTGTTCACACGGATGTTCACATTGTTTACACAAACATTAGGCAGTAGGTAATGGATAATAGGCATTGATTTGGAAATAACTTGAGCTTATTATATAATATTGTACTATTCAGTGTATTTCTAATTAGGCAGCTGTAAGCATTTAAAAGAGGGATGTGGTGGCCGCAATAAAGGGAATTGAAAATATCAACATTCGGACGTTTGCCTTGTACTGCGATGCAATGTTTTTCTGCTGCTGAAAAACAACATGTTATGAAGGTGTAGATGTTAATTAATATTAACAATAATTCACTGTCCAAACCTAAAATCAATCAGGTCAAAAAAAGCTTTAATTTTCAGATTTTTAAATATTAACAGATTTTTTTTTGAGACAATATTTTATATTATTTCATTTTTAATCTGAAAAGTGTTACAAAGGGGATGAAATATATATGGTCTAGTACACCTCATACCCCCCTTTAGACTCACCCCTGCTTGCTTCAGTTATCGCATTAATGTACAGCTGCCGTCAGCCTTCAGTAAGTTGCATAATTCAAACGTGCTGTTTGACCAAGTGAACAGTTCATCTGCAGATTTTAATGCAGCCTTACTTCTGGGGGCTTACTGCAGATTTTTCTCTTTGTAAAACAAGCGGCGGTGGATGGAGCACCTACAAAGTTTACTTTTCTTCACGTCAGAGTTTGTTGATCAGGTGGTTTGATTAAGGACTCCAGGTTTTAATGGTGATTACAGGAACAGCACTGTTTTCTTTCGTTCAATCTGAGATCACTGTTTCGGTAATGGCTCCGCCTCTTCGCTCTTTGCGGTGTGTAAACAGACACCGGCTCCGCGTTAAAACTCTTTGACGATGAAAGCCAAGTTTTAACATGACCCCTAAAAAGTAGATGTTTCTAAAGACATTGCTTTTTTTGTGTTTGTTTGTTTTGTTTTGTGCAGCCACAAATACAAAGGCTCCTACAACATGTAGGGGAGCTGTAACCATCAGCACTGGGAATGTGTGTAGATTGTTTTTGGATGTATGCTGACTGTGGTCACGTGCGCAGTTTCCAGATAGTTGCGCTCATCTTTTGGCTTCGCTTCTGTTTGGTTTTTGTTTTATCTCAAACATGGCTGTCAGTAAACGTTGGCGAGCCTTTGACAGGTGTGACAAGCACTCAAACAAGGATGCGCCTAAAGGATCCGCATTTCCTTGTTTTATGCGCTGGAAGATAAAATCGTTTTCCCGCTCTGTTTACTGTGTGTTTCTGTCCACGAACGCTTCAGTTTTTGTTGTGATGATGATGGTGATGGTGGGCTAATGGCCTCTATCTGTTTAGAGTTTTAAACAGAAGTAATGATGTAATCGGGCAACAGATCTTTGTTCTTATCCATTAAAGATGCACAGGTGTGGCTAAGACTTCTCAGAAGCCTTTGCACTGTATAGTGGCAGGTGCTTGCCTTGCTGTTGCGGTATTGAGTCATGTAGTTGCAACAGGCGAGTCGGCATACACACACAGAAAATACTGAGACCACATTCGAGTGAAAAAAAAGATATCAAGCAAGAAGTTCACTAGAATAGACTGGAAACAACCAGCTGAAGATACGGGGGCGTGGTGGAGCTGTGTAAACAGTTTTGTGCTGCTTAAAATAAACCAGACAGTGCAGAAGAGAGAAAAAAAAAAGCTTGCTGCTTTGGTTTGATTTTTAGTTCAGTGGAAAGTGTGCTCAGTCATGGAGGACAATGTACTATGACTTTTAAAAAACAAAAAGTTTAGTTCAGCCACTGTAAACAATGATTTACACTCTGAGTACTTGTATTGTTGAGTTACGATTGGATTGGTCTGATGTAAAGCTGCTTAAAATAATTCCACTTCCTTTGTGTTACGTGCCAGTTGATAGTGGAATTAGTTGCGCAGCAGCGGGGGGGACGAATGCAGCAGGCTTTTAGCGGTTCTGCTCGCTCTGTGCGTTTTGACTCAGGGTTTCACTTCAGCAAGGAAACCAAGTCAAATGTGTGCTGGTGTACATTTTCATTTCTGTGCCACTTAAAATATGCACACTTTCCACATACAGAATTCAGAAGCGGTGCAAAAGCCTCTATTCCTCTTTAACGGTGCATTTTCATTACCTTATTTCAGGGCGTTAAATGGACGTGAGATGGGAAAGAATTAAGTGCTAACCTTGGAAAATGTACAATATTTGCATTCCTTCTGTCTTATTAGGGCTTTTAGTTACTTAGTTATTTTTATTATTACTTTTTAATAATTCAAGTATTTAGTAGATTTTGCATTTTAGAACAACAAATGCAAAAATGCATCAACCAAAAACAAGAAGCAAACAAACAAAAAAACAAAACAAAAACAGTGAGGTCTTAACATCTGTTGCATTAAGTCAGGTATACATGTAGGTGCAAAAGTTGTCCCACTGTTCAACTGCAGCTTCCGCCACATGATGTAACTTTCCCAACATCTTTTCGCAAGCAGCGTTCCCAATCATTCTTTCTTTCCACATTTTAAGCGTTGGCATATGGGAGTCCTTCCAGGGTTCCAAAATGATACGGGCACATGTTACCAGTGCAGTATTTAACACTCTAAACTGGTGTTTATTTAATTGTGGCACCTCTCCTTTGTCTCCTAGTAGACATAATTTAGGTGATCTGGGCAAATTACACTTAGTTACTTTTTATTTTTGGTGCTTTATTGAGGTGGAGCTGAAAAGCAATGGAGCCCATCATGTTCTTTATTTGTGTTTGTTTCTGCAGGACGCTGGAATAGAGAGAGTGATGAGGGATTTGAGAATTTTCAGAATCTTTGAGGGTACAAACGACATCCTGAGGCTCTTTGTGGCTCTGAATGGCTTCCAGGTAACACAGAAATTTCCTCTGTGTGTGTGTGTGTGTGTGCGTGTGCGTGTGCGTGCTTTGTGAAAGTACAGAGGAAGTGGATTCTGCTTGCTGTATAAAATGCTGAAATTCTGTGATAAGAAGCAACTTCCTCTACACATTTCACATTTGAGTTCTGTATCACATCCACGTTTTCTGCACTTCGCTTTTCCTCACTCTCTATCAGGAAGTATTCTTAACATGTTGCATATGACTACAGATTGAGCAATCCAGATAAACCCTGACTCCTCCTGACTACGTTTAGCCCTTTGCTCAGCAGCTTGCATGTGCTTCCCTGCAGAATGCTGGAAACCAGCTGAAGAGCCTGCAGAAGGCCCTGAAGAGCCCCATCAGCAACGCCGGCGTGCTCGCAGGAGAAATCACCAAGAGAGCCAAAAGGTTGGTTTAGCTTCTGCAACACTGTTTTTCCTTTCTGTATGTCTGGAAGGCAGTGGGTGTGCGATCAGGGGTCGCCCCTTGCAAAAAATAGAACGTGACCTGAAGAAGTGATACAGGCTGATGTCGACAGAGACAGCAGTTATGCCATCAGATTAATGGAAATGGAGGCATTTTTTATGCACTCTTTCTCTTTCTGAGAAAAGCAGTGATGTGAAAATGATTTTCTTACACTTGTGTACTCGCAAGTGCAAGAAAATCACGTGCTGCACACATACACACAGGAGGCAGAAAAGTGTGGCTTCCTCCTCTCTTTGTGTTAATTTGATTAAGACTTCCTTTTAACCGTTTACTTACCGCTGTCAGAGGCTGTGTGAGTGCTTT
The DNA here is from genome assembly GCF_057381845.1 of Rhamphochromis longiceps. NCBI lineage: Eukaryota > Metazoa > Chordata > Actinopteri > Cichliformes > Cichlidae > Rhamphochromis > Rhamphochromis longiceps. The sequence goes on from NC_140559.1 coordinate 46,486,571, forward strand.
TGTAGCTCAGGCATACAGGCTCATATAACTGCGGTGCAGATCATTTATCCTCTCTACTCCGCCTGCCCAATTCTAGGAGACACTGAAAGCTGCTTGCACGTCAGGGTCTGTAGTCTTGCTTTTATAGCAACAGTAGCACACAAAGGTGTTGTGTGGTGCTGCATTGCGCTGGTTGTGCAATTAATACAATGAACGGCTAAAAACAAACAGTCGACCACTGAACGCATCATAGAGAGACTTTTAGACGCAATGATAGCATTTATAGCATAAACTTGTCATAACCTCTGTATAGAGCCTCAGCTGCAGGTTTCAGTCAGTTTGACCAGCTGTTTGGCTTATTTTTGTTCTGTATTTAATTTAAACATGGTTAACTGTGCAGCTTCCCACACACTGTATATAAAAGATGGTCTTAGCCATCGTGACTTCACCATTTGGGAATTTTGGGACTTTGTCGCTGGCTTTTCCAACCAGGCATTGACAATGCATGACTGCATTTTACTCGCAAAAACTGGAGTACAAACTTCTTTGATAGGCTGTATGTCAGACAGCATATTATTATTATTATTATTATTATTAACTGGACAAATTAATTTTTATAGCAGATTTAAAATGACAGAGTTGACCAAAGTGTCAGCGTGCCAGCACAGGTGCTGTCACACACCTAGCTTTTTATTTTTAGCTTTCAAAAAACATCCATGTGCACTGCATCATGGGAGTCTTTGAGGGCTGGCCTTTAGACTGAGCAAGTTTTGGCTTAAATCTGGAGCCTCGAGGTTGCTTTTTGGGATCAACAGATCCATCGTAGACTCGGACGGACGGCTGAACGATGCTGTCGGTGTTGCTGAGAATGACTTTTTGTTGTGTAACGCGGTCCTCTCTTCTTTACAGGAAGGCAGGTTTGAGCACAGGTCTGACGCTGCAGGGGACGGTGCATCCTGAGCTGGCACACAGCGGAGAACTGGTGTGTTATTTTTCTTATTATTTGTATCGATCAACTGTTATTTATGAGACAAACCCATCTAAGGGGCTGGCCCAGGCTGGATGAATGGGTGCCTGGCACTTTTAAGAGGACGCTTTGTTTACTAATGGAACATTTCCTCCTGCGTTGCCTTCATTTTCTGCTTTCTGCTACAGTCTGCGTGTTTCCTAACGCTCTGCACTTTTTGTTGTTTCTGCTTTCCAGACAGTCAAAGCCATTGAGCAGTTTGGAGGAGTTATCGAGGAGCTGCTGATCAAACATGGCAAGAAGATCATCGGTGAGAGAGTGTGTGTGTGTGTGACTGCGGGTGTTTCAGCTCACCTGGAAGATTTGAACTTGACTATATTATGAGTTATTTCTGACAGTTTAGAAATGACATCTTTGCATTTTATTAACAATTGTTATTTTTTTCTAACTTATCTAAACTTGTGTGCTTTCATTTTTCAGATGAACAGTTTATTCTCAAGAGAGTCGCAGACTGCGCCATTGACATCTACGCCATGGTGGTCGTCCTGTCAAGGTATGCAAAAGTGCAAACAACAGATTTAAGTCTTCGTTCTTTTTTTTTTTTTTTTTTTTTTTTTTTTTTTCCACTAACCACACCATCCTTTCTATCTGTCCCCGTTGCGCTCTTTCTGCACGCTCCCACCCACCTTCTAAACTAAGGTCTTCTTTTATTCCACAAACAAACTCCTACGCAGCCCAAACCGACCTTTCTTGTGAACGTCTTTTTTTTTCTCGGCCTCTTTCTGCAGGGCGTCGCGAGCTCTGAGTGAAGGCCACACATCAGCTCAGCATGAGAAGTTGCTGTGTGAGACCTGGTGTACCGAGGTAAGATCCTCCGCAGAGCCAGACACAAACACGTGCTGCTATGTAAGGAGGATGTTCGGTGTTTTTAATGACCTGAACCGTGGCTAGCACTCTTAGGTAGTGTCACTGTGGTAAGTAGTGGGATACATGATTAAAGAGAGGAGCTAGTTTGGCCTGGCGTCATTTTACACAGCAGTGAAGACACAAGTTTTAAATATAAACCAGAAGCACTGGGAGAGCGCAAACCAAGGCGCTCACTCTCTGAGCAATATTTCCCTTTAAGGGAGTAATACTGTATTTGTATATAAACATTATAGGTATTCAATGTTAAGTAACTGGACTAAAAATAAAGCTCTATAAAACATTATTATCACTTTGACCTTCAGAGGAATCTGTTGACCTTCAAGGTGAGATCTGACAGGAAATTTTAAATCTTTATACAGGGTTATATTAACAATACACACCACATTGGTCATAATTATAGTTTCTATGTTGTAACGCTTTTTGTCAGTTTGTGACTAATAGGTCATTGAGTTGACTTTGGACACCTTGGTGGATGTAAGCCAAGGTCTAAAGGAGCATTAGCACGACCCTGCGCTACACTCCTACAAAGTTTAATCAGAATTCAGTCAAATGTTTTGACCTGTCTTGTTTACAGACAGAATGGCACTGTGAATAAAAACATAAGCTCTCCTTGGCTGAGGAAATAAGTCCATACTTTACCTCTGTGGTGTTCTGATGCCATCGCGATCAGTTTGATACCATCGCTCTCCTCCTCTCTCCGTCCCCCAGGCTCACGACAGGGTCACGCACGAGATCAAGTCTCTCCACTCCAGCGAGTCCAGAAAGCTCTTCAGCAACATGCGGGCCATCTCTGCAGCAGTCGTGGAGAACGGAGGAGTGGTTGCTGCTCACCCCCTGGGTTTCTAAACGCCCTCGCTCTTTCTGCGTTTCGTCAGTCTTCTCAACATCTCGTCCTCCCGGACTTTTTTGCCATTAATCCTCTGACACACATCGGTGCCCTTTTTTAATTTATGAGATGCATTTACAGCCTCAGAAACTGGTTTTGGTTTTGGTGTCTTTTTTAATCCCACTGTTTTTTCCTGTCATTTATTTATGACATTGTGACTCAAGGCATCTAAATTTTGAGCTGCACTTTTGTTCTGTGAGAAATAAAAATGTCATGCGAGTTGGAAACGTCACAGTTCTACATTTGTCTAAAGTGTGAAGGGGGCTTTGAAATGCACCCTTTCCTTTGTATCCAAGCCTTCATGATGTAAACCCTCAGTGTTTAATCTGTTAATACATTAATTTATGCTCTTTTGGTTCTTGGTAATTAACCATAAATACAACGATATCAATGCAACTTTAAGTCAGGGAGCCAGTTAACAGGAAACTGATGTGTCTTTAAAGGACAGATTTTTACACTTGGTGTTTAAATGCAGAGAACAGCGTGATGTTTGTTCTTAACGCCTTTCTGCATGTTCAGTTTGCTCGTTGATCAACAGACACATAAATATCAAGACTGTAAAACCTTTTTGCCTTAGAAACCGGCTCGAACACACAAAGCTTTCCTAACAATACTTCACTGTGTGCTCTTTACTGTCATCAGCCACCTGGAACTGCAGTGAATGTAACATCGTCTGTGTACCATGTTTAAGTTTTCTGTCATTTATTTCTCTACCGTAGCGAACGTGTAACAAAGTGGGAGTCTGTATAGGCTGTAACTATACTGCTTTTTCCTGCCAATAAAGTTCATTTTCTCCAGACTGTCTCGCCCTCTTTGTGATTTTCAGCACGTACAGCAACACTGACTTTTAGTGGCACTTAAAAAGAAATAAAAAATCCCATCACTGCAATATTTTTACCCATCTTGCCGCCAAACGAGCTTCCTATTTCTGTTGTATTCATAACAAACTTTGCTAATTCAGTTTCACTTCTGCAGTTCGGCTCTTCAAGGGCAGGTGCCTTACAGGAAAGCCAGTATTTGCTTTTATGTCAGGAGTCGTCTGCCAGTGTGTATACAAGTGAAGTGCAAACAGATGAACCCCTTCCTGTCTTTACACAGGCATACGCACACGAGATGACAAGCGTTACTTATGTGGGTGAGAGTCTAAAGAACTTAATGCGAAAGGTGCCGATGCTGTAGAAGGCCTGCGGTTGTTGTTGCTGAGAATTCCCCAGGCATGTGTCTGTCCTCCTGGTTGAAAACCGTTTCTCAAGCTCAGCAGTAGCTGAGAAGCAAACCCAGCATCCCTGTATGATTTCCTTTTTTTTTATGCGGAAACATTCGAACCAAGATCAAAACAAAATTCGATTTGGTGTTTTTAAAAAAACAAACAAGCAAAAAACACCAGTCTCACTTTAAAAATCGAATCTTCTAAAATAATAATGCACTGGTGTCGAGCATTAACCAATGAGTGTAAGGAGAATTACGTCACTCTTAGAGGTGTTACGAGATGTGGTTAGCTCAGGAAATGGGGGCTCAAACCACCAGCTTTTTTTTAAAGCTTACTTACTGGTCATATTTCTCCAATAACAGAAGAATCAAGTGTAAAGTGGTTTAGCATCTCATCACTGCAGCTTTTTTGACCGAGGCCTGTAGCTTTCTCAGTTTTTAAATCAATATATGGACATGCGTGAACCCCCCTACCCACCCTGTTGTGTTTGGCTCATCATCCACCATCATCATCACCTCATTCAGAGCAGGGGAACGTGGCTTTAGGTCCTCACTATGTGCAGAGAAATGGATTTTTAGCATCTTTTTTAACAAACGATTTCCTGTCAATCATTTAATGGCATCTTATAATGTTAGGCTGTAAGAAAGCTCTGGTTTGCTGTGCGGAGTAACAAGCAGCGGCGTTATGTCAAACGCTCAAAACAACCCACATTATCTAACCTGGTGACAATGTTTTTAAAACTAAGTGATATTTATACTTGGACAACAGATAAATTATAACCCAGCTCGCACTTGTACCAATACGGTCAGAGGTCAGGTGATCATTGTTTGCAGATTTCACTCATGTGTGACCTTGTGTGTAACAGCCGTGCTGGTCAGTGCACGAGTTTAAACAGGTGTGTAAAAACAAAAACCCGTGTGAGTGAGGGGATGAACTGGCTCCTTAAATGGAAATCGGTCTGAGATCAAATATAGTCTGTGTCTTATGTTAAAAGCACATTTTTAATGCTGAAACCCGAAGTTGTATTTTTGTTATTTAGCTCTGTATTTAATCACGTTTATAGGCAAAGCTGTCCGCCTCCTTGTCAGCCGTAGTTAGTGTACCTGGTATGTGTTCATGTAACCGGCAGACTAATTATTACACGCGCTCAGTTAGATATGACACAGACTCTAATAGTGAATAACTTTGTGTGAATTCTCTGAGGTAAGTCTTTTCCACATGTAGACTAGCTTGCACACTAATAACATGTATATTTTGGTAGCATTGTGTTTAGAGTAGGCAGGATATTGGACGACCAACAAACAGGAAATGGTCAAAGGCAGATTTGAAACCGGGCCCCAGTGAAAGACATTGTGGCCTGTGAGTCACCTACGCAAACCAGTGAACTAAATCCACGGCCACACGTCTGCCCTTCCACAGACAGACAGTGTCTGTGTCATGTTTCTCGTTTATGGGCTATGATTGCTTGCATTATCATTGCGCAGTGTCTATGGCCTCACAGTGCTGGAATTAGCACATCAACACCATTTAACTCACATTTCTTTTTTTAATGTCAACAATATTAATAATATATAAACAACATTCATCAGACCACATATTTAAGAAACTCGCGTATTCCAGTCATTAAGATCCCAAATGTCTCCATCAGCCTGGAGGTCAGGGAGCTTAAGTCGGGACCAGCCAGGACAGGGAACGGTCCCTCCGACCACTGCGCAGCTCTGCTGTTAATCAGCATGCAGTTCACCAGGAAAAGGCAGAAAAGGTCAAAAATAGACCCAAGTATAAACATGCTGATGTTCCATCTTGCTGCTGCTGCATGACTGTAACATTCCCATATCAGGATGAAGCCTCACGGACTGATGTGATGGCGTAAAGGGCCCTTCCTAGCTGAGAACATGTTCCTGTTACAAATAAAATCCCAATGAAGACCGGCTTTTTCCCTTCAGGCGTCCTCCGCGTTGCCTTGACATGAGCTCTGGTCATGTGAGAAACTCCTGACTGCTACCGGCTGAGTTTCCTCTTGCGGGACTTCAGGGACTTGCGAGACTTCCAGGGAAATGATGGTCTGAGCCGTCATCGTTCTCTCCCTGAAGGGCAAAAAAGAGCAAAGAGAACAAATAAGCTCATTTGCCTCCTTTCTGAGGCGTCGTGGTGGCTGGCATTTCCAAATCACTGAAAAGGAAAGTCATTAATATTCACGAAGCCGCACTTTCATCTTGAAATCACACACCAACTGTCCACAGCGATCCCTCATTGAGTCACGGTGTAGTAATAGCAGTTGTAGTGATGGAGAACCTGAAGCAAATGAGCTTTGTTTTACACGTTTATCTCAAAATTAGTCACCCGTCTACAGAAAGTTCCCTTTTTGACTGTTTCTAATATGTGAACATTAATTTGCATTGTTTTACATACATGGCACACTCAGTTTTACAGAGAACTGCAGTGCATGGACATTACCAGACGATAGGGTGAATCACGCAAACACTCCTGCCGTAAACAAACTCAGTGAAATCCTGTCTCGGTTTACTGGATTTTACAGTCAGCGTCCTATTTATTGACTAAAAGGCAAAAACAATGTAAAGTATATTCTGGGATGAGCTGTGACGGGATTGCCCCCCTCGTCTTCTGGACATCTACTTTCAAATCAAACTATTGTCACATAAAATCTGACAACAACAAGTTTTTGTCTTTATGTTTTTCCCCTTTCTACTTAGTTGCTCCATGTTAAGGATTTCTACATTCATTGATTGGTAAACTGAGCTCAAAGCCGTCCAAACGCCATTTGTTCACACTGAGAAGCTGTGAGCTCAGTGAAGGTGAATTGTGCGACTGCAATAGTAATCTTTACCCATTTGCCAGTGTACCTTTACTGCTGTAAATATTATAACTAGATCACAGTCTGATTAGCGGATTAGATAGCTGTGTGACTAATTAAAGGTAAAGATCAGACTAAACCAGTGGAGGAACTTGTGTGATGATGCCTCACAGCAACAAGGTTCTGGGTTTTTAGCCTCCAGAATGGCTTTGTGTGTGCACTTGGCATGTTGTCCCAGTGGCCTATGTGGTTTCTGAGTGCTCCATCCATAGTCCAAAGACGTGCACGTTAGGTTATCCGTTGGTTCTAATTTAGCCCTACAGGTTAGAACTGTGCCCTACTGTGTCCGTGTCAACCCTGTGATGGGCCAGCGACAGCAGCAATAGGCTCGAGTCACCCACTGTGGTTAAACGGTTAAGAAAGAGGGAGGGTGAAGTAACATGAGTCATGCAACTGCTTGTTGCACAACATCTTTAAGCAATTAATATCTAACATCTGTGGTCCTGCTTTTAGATGAAGCTGACTTTGAAAAATACTGAGCACACCTTTGGTAATTTTGTGGTGACCCTTATCACTGAATGTCAGAAGATCACACTGCCTGACGCAATGATCGGGATATTAAAGCAGGACTGTAGAGCATCGACCTTAAAAGATGAAGGCACGTTTGAAAGTTCAGTGGTGCACTGTGACCCAGGGAATGGTGCAGTGATCACAAGAGTTAGACATTAGACTAAAAGTCTAATTACTTTGTTGGACTATTGTGGAGGTTTTGCAGGCGGTTCTGCGTTCAGGAGGTTCCGTGTGGAGTTTGCATGTTATCTCGGTGGCTGCGTGGGCTCTCTCTGGGTATTCCTACCATGTTAGCTTAACGTGCTGTAGTGTGACTGTGGGCGTGCACGGTTAGTATGTCTCTCTGTGAACCCTGCATCTAGACCTGCGGCAGCTGGGATAACGACCCTGAACTGAATGAGTGGATCCATGCACCTGTCCACTCTGTGGAGAGGGTCACTTGAAAACAACACACATTATTGAACATTATTCTATGTCTGTCCTAAAGGACATTTCTTTCTATCGCTTTTATCAAAACACTTAAATTAAATGAGGGGTTATTATTATTATTTTTTAGAACTTTTTTAGAAGCCGTTTTTATGATGGTCTTTTCCCCTTTAATTAGCCACTTGTCTGTATATCATCTATAGACGCAGACAGAAAAGTAGAAACTGATGGAATATTGCAATTTTGACCATTAAGGGGTTGTAAATACATTTAATGAATGGATGAGCCCGGACATACCTCGTTCTGTAGGGCACATGAGACCAGTTAGCACGCACAGTCCAGCCCAGGACACTCTTCAGATATCGGGAACAGCAGGGGAACCTGCGACTCAACTGCTCCAGAAGTTCCTCTTTACGCAAACCGTAAACAACTGGCGCAACGCACTGGGCCAGACTGAAGAAAGCAAAAATGACAACGGCGGACAGCTCCTTGGTCTCCCGCTGAATAAACGCCCGCTTGTAGAGAATTGAAAGCACGAAGTTCACAAAGTTGGGGAGCAGGTAGACAGCGAGCTGGGAACCGTGAAGGGCGATCGTTCTGCATCCTGCCCGATTTCTGCGATTGAGGACCCCGAGCCGCCGTCCCTCCATGAGTATCCTCACGTAGCTGTAGAGAATGATCAGCGTGCACAGCCCTATAAAGAGCACCTTCTGTAGTTCGCCTTTCTTCAGTTGCTCCCGGCCGCACTCGCCCCGATCAGGCGCACCACTGTCTTTAAAAAGCAAACTGAGGGGGATCACCAGCGCCACCATCCAGGTAAACACTCCAAGGAGCCAGGGCCAGTGGCCCTTATTGCACACAGAGCTGTAGCGCATCGGGTGGCACACGGCGCAGAAGCGGTCCAGAGCCATCGCGGTGAGCGTCAGGAGGATGTTGGACGCGCTGCTGATCAAAATGGTAATCATTGCCATGCACGCAGAGCGGGACAGCCGCGTGTCCAGGTGGATCTGGTAGTAGAACACACTGCTCATGCCCAGGTGAACCAGCGCGGACACCAGCAGGTGGAAAATGAGCACGAAGCGGGCGTGACGCCGGAGCCGCTCCTCGCGCAAGATAGTCCAGTTGATGATGAGGTTGAAGAAAAGCAGCACGGAGAAAGAAACCGTGGACACGTAAAAGCGTACGCAGGTGTAGTCGCTGACCTCCGTGGTGTTGTTCCGTGACATTATTCTTCATCGGGGTTTGGGTGGATTTACAAGATAATGACGGAGGCAGCGGTGGAGCTGATGGGGAAGACAGTTTGTCCGCCGCATGTTCCTCTCTGTCTGCTGCTCTGTCACTGCAGACCCAGACACCCGCTCTCTCTCTCTCCCTCTCTCTCTCTCTCTCTCTCTCTCTCTCTGTCATAGGCAGGCCTACTTGTGTCACGTGTCTGTATGAGGTCTTTTGGTAAACAATAAATTCTCTATAGGTGTTGCGACTTTCATCTGTAAATAAAGCCGCGGCCGGCTGAGTTGGTTGTGTCCCTGTGACGCGCCTCCAATAATCCATAATGGGTCGTACTTGTACTTTGCACATTTATTTTAAGAACAAAACAAAAACAAACATTTGCGCTTTCAATCAATTTACAAATAGCGCATGGATTAACTGGTGTGCCAAAAAATGACGGTCAACAGAAAAGTTTGCCCAAAAACCACTCACCCAACACCTGCTGCGAACACCGACATCAGGTAAATAGACTGTGACCACACCCACATACCATCACCTGAGACGCAGGTAAAGCTATACACCTGTGCCACCAAAACAAAAAGGAAAAACATAAACATTGACTTTGGCTCTTACAACAGGCTTTATCAACCATCCTCACACCGGCCTCCTTTCTAACTCCAATCCCAGCCAAACCTCGACATCCACTCTTAACACCCCCGCAGTTTGCACGTGGCCTTTGGGAGAAGTTCAAATCTAACACAATTGCTGCACATTTACACCACACGCAGTATTAATTACCAGTGATTAAGTTAAATTCTATTAGTCCTCTTTGTCTTTTGAAACGACAGAAGAATTCAGGTTTAAAACGGATCTGCAAAATTACTTTAAAAAAAGATTTTGAAACATTTTGATATTATTATTAAATATAATATTAATATTAATTACTATTATTATTATTAAAATTAACACGCGAGTTACACAGTTGCTTTCACGTAGGGGAGACCGGGGATAGTTGTAACGTGGGTCAGTTGTAACACTTCCAATTTCTCCAATCAGGGCTAAGTTTCAAATGATGTGACTCATCCTGTGCATGCCCAATTCAGTTCTGCTATTACATGTGAAAAATCAGCACATTTTGTCAAACACAGACAATTTAACACGAAAGAAAAGTAATTTGTATGCCAAAAAGTAAGTTTTTCTACTTTATTTCAATTTGTAATAGCATTATCTGCTTTGCAGTTAAACTCATCAAACTTAAATTATGTTATTTGTATGTCTATGGGGATATATTCTGTGTAGGTCTTTAGTGCTAATGTTTTAGCCGTTGGCTGTAATGTTAGCTAGTTCATGGCTATAGGAGTCTGGGTTAGTTGTAACAGCAACAGTCTGGGTTAGTTGTAACAATAATGCAGATGTTGCAACTTACCACACTGTGGTATCGCAAGAAATAAGTGGTTATATAAATATGAGTATACATAATAGTTATTATTCATAGATACCTACATCCTAAGTTCCTGTTAATCTTCTGAAAGAAACAGAATGAATGTGTTGTTACAATGGTAATGCCAGGAGAGGCAGTATTAGTTCTGTGTTACATTAATGTGTAAGGAAGTGGAAGAAGAGTGTGTCCTGTAGGAGGCAGTAGAAAATGGATGCTCATGTTCTGTACATGCCCTGAAAGTAAGGTTCAGTAAACCAGTGCAACGATACCCCGGTGTAAGGCTCAGTTATTGTATTTTTATTTTTTGAAGATGCAACATCTTTTTGGCGACGAGGACGTTTAGGGGGAAGGAGTTTGGGCGATCGGACTGAAAGAAAAGAGAAGAAAATAAAGTGATGGAGTCGGCTACAGGTTTGGCTAGCTTTTCAAAGAATGCAAAAGTTTTCGGCTGGAAATAGAAGGCAGTGACCTCGAAGCGGAAATGGCTACAATTGGTACGCTAGTAGCGTTCGATCCAAAGAATCAGACTTGGGATGAGTACACGGAAATACTCGAGCAGTTTTTCGCAGCTAACGGGATCGACGATGCAGAGAAACAAAGAGCGATATTAATAAGTGTCGTCGGAGCAGCGACGTACAGCTTGATGCGAAACCTTCTCAGCCCGGCCAAGCCCAAAGACAAAACCTTCCAAGAGCTGGTGCTTCTGATGAAAAATCACTTCGATCCGAAGCCCAGTGAAATTGTGCAAAGGTATAAGTTCGACTCTCGCTCCCGCAAGCCGAATGAAACCGTCATGGAATATGTAGCGGAGCTGCGTCGCCTGGCACAGGATTGTAACTATGGCAACACGTTACAACAGATGTTGAGAGATAGGATCGTCTGCGGAATTAAGGATGTCCGAATTCAGAGACGTCTCTTGTCAGAAATAGATCTCACTTTTGACAAGGCTCTGTCAATTGCAGTAGCCATGGAGACTGCAAATAAAAATGCACAGGATCTGCAGACCTCAGGGGCGTCAGCAAAATGTTTCAGTCTCGCTAGAGGACAACAGGAGAGTCGTACCTTTAAAGCAGAAAATAAAGAGTGTTATCGTTGCAAAGGAACCAAGCACACAGCAGCAGACTGTAAGTACAAACAAGAAAAATGTCATGCTTGTGGTAAAATGGGACACATAGCTAGAGCTTGTAAAAGCAAGACTAAACTGAACCAGAAAAAGTATGGATCGACATATGTAAAGAAAGAAAAAAAGCAGAGTTCACACTACAGTACTCACAATGTGGGCGAGAAAGCAGATAACAACAAAACTGATAGCTCTGAAGATGACTCTTTTATGTTGAACTGTGTCAAGTGCAGTCAAGGGCACAAAAGAAAACTGTTCAAGTTAGGGCGTGGCAGTGCGGTACACTTAAGAAGAGTAGACCCCTACACTGTGGATATGCAAATTGATGGAAAAAAGGTGAACTTTGAAATAGACACTGGATGTTGCCTAACAGTCATGAACGAAGCAACATTCAGAGAAACAGGGAAAGACAGCAAGCCCCCCAGCCTGCAGCCCATCAAAATCAAGCTCGAAACTTATACAGGGGATCCTGTTAAGGTGATTGGTGCAACACGAGTCAGCGTCAAATACAAGCAGCAGAAAAAACATCTGCCCCTGGTGGTGGTCGAAGGCGACGGCCCCAGCTTGCTAGGTCGAGCTTGGCTCGAGGAAATTAAATTGGACTGGGGTGAAGTGAAAAACAGTCCTAACAACAGAAAGCTGCACCAAGTCAAAACAACAGAGAAAACACTTCAGCAAGTGTTAAGTAAACATGAAAATGTGTTCAAAGAGGAGTTGGGCACCCTGAAAGGAATGAAAGCTGCTATTCATGTGAAAAGTGATGCCACCCCACGCTTCTTCCGTCCGCGTTCTGTCCCCTTTGCTATGCGAGCAAAAGTCGACGAGGAAATAGACCGACTGTTGAAAGAAGGCATCATCTCGCCAGTGAAATATGCTGAATGGGCGGCACCAGTAGTGCCACTCCTGAAGCCCACAGGGACAATAAGACTGTGTGGGGATTACAAGCTTACTGTAAATACCGTGGCTTCACTGGAGCAGTACCCCATACCAAGAATGGAGGACTTGTTTGCCACACTGTCCGGGGGTAAGCAGTTCTCAAAATTAGACATGAGCCACGCTTACCAGCAAATCCTCTTGGATGACGAATCGAAAAAGTACGTGACAGTAAACACATCGCGGGGGCTGTTCACGTATAACAGATTGCCTTTTGGAGTGGCCTCTGCTCCAGCAATATTCCAGAGGACCATGGAAAGTCTTTTGAAGGGGATACCTCATGTAGCAGTGTATTTAGATGACATCTTAGTGACTGGAGTGGATGAAGTAAGCCATCTACAGAACCTGGATGAGGTGTTGACCCGGTTGGAGGAAGCTGGGTTGAGGTTAAAGAGGTGCAAGTGTGCCTTCATGCAAGAGAAAGTGGAGTACTTGGGGCACATAGTGGACGCCCAGGGGCTCCACCCAGTGGAAAAGAAAGTTAAAGCAATCATGGACGCACCTACCCCCACAAATGTCACTGAACTGAAAGCATACTTAGGTTTGCTAAATTACTACAACAAATTCCTTCCAAACCTGGCAACCCGGTTGGCACCCTTACATGAACTTTTGAGACACGAGGTACGGTGGACATGGCAAAAGAGACAAGAGGAAGCATTCCAGAAATCTAAGAACCTGTTGAACTCAGCAGAGGTGTTAGTTCATTATTCTGCTGACCGTGAGTTGGTTCTCTCATGTGATGCATCCCCATATGGCGTAGGCGCCGTATTGTCACATAAGATGGAGGATGGAAGCGAGAGACCTTTGGGGTTCATGTCACGCACACTCTCTCCTGCTGAGAAAAAGTATTCTCAGCTTGACAAAGAAGGTCTAGCTGTGATATTTGGCATCAAGAAATTTCACAAATACTTGTATGGCTGAGTTTTCACGATTTACACAGATCATAAACCCCTAATCTCACTGTTCAATGAAAAGAAGCCTATACCTCAGATGGGCTCACCAAGAGTACAAAGATGGGCCGTGACATTGAGTGCTTACGAGTACAACATCAGGTACAAGCCAGGAAAACATCATGAAAACGCGGATGCGCTCAGCCGGTTGCCGGTACCAGACTCAGCACCTGAGCGAGAGATGGCTGAGCAGGTTTTGATGATGGATGTACTGGATGACACATTAGTGGACACTGCACAGATCAAACGATGGACAGCTAAGGATGTCTTGTTGTCGCAAGTCCACGAGTACACCTTAAAAGCCTGGCCAACTGAGACCGACACCTGTTTAAAGCCGTATCGACAGAGAAAGCTGGAACTGAGTGTGAGGGATGGTTGCGTGCTCTGGGGAGCCCGAGTAATTATTCCCACCAAAGGCCGAGACAAAATATTGAAACTCCTGCACCAGACTCATACAGGCATGTCGAAGATGAAAGGCTTGGCAAGGTCGTATGTATGGTGGCCAGGGATGGATGAGAACATTGAAAGAGAAGTGCAGGCATGTGAGGAGTGTCAGAAACACTCCAAGTCACCACCTACTGCACCATTACACCCTTGGGAGTGGCCGGAGTCACCATGGTCCAGAATCCATGTGGACTATGCAGGGCCTTTCCTCGGGGAGATGTTTCTAATCATTGTGGATGCTCATTCCAAGTGGATGGACATTTACCCTGTGAAATCCTCTACATCACAGGTAACTATAGAGAAACTGCGCCAGAGTTTCAGTGTGTTTGGACTACCTAAAATGTTAGTTTCAGACAACGGAACATGCTTCACAAGTGCTGAATTTGAGTCATTCATGAAGCAGAATGGAATTGACCATGTAAGATCAGCACCTTTCCACCCTTCTTCAAATGGGCTGGCTGAGAGGGCGGTCCAGACCTTTAAGGAGGGGATGAAGAAAGTCAAAGGTGATACCTTGCAAACCAGACTGTCCCGATTTCTGTTCAGTTATCGCATCACACCGCATGCCACTACTGGTTTATCACCTGCAGAGTTGATGATGTCACGGAGACTCAGATCAGTTTTGGACTTGCTCATGCCTGATGTGAAAACAAAAGTGCAGCACAAACAATCGAAACAGAAAGAAAATCATGACACCAAGAAAAGACTGAGAAGTTTCACACCAGGAGACAAGGTCTTCATCAGAAACTACTCCTATGGCCCGAAGTGGATTCCCGCAGTCATTGTGAGAGCATCGGGTCCAGTGTCTTACATTGTTACCATTGGATCAGGTCAAACTGTGAAGCGGCATGTGGATCAGGTGAGAGCAAGAGTGGCTGACACTGTTCCCAGTACACCAGACAGGGAGGTGGAGCCATTGCTTGACAAAGAATCAGTGCCTGAGTGCTGCTTGCCATCAGAGTTGGACACATCGCCACAACCTCCGGCAATGGAGTTGCCTTATGCTCCGGAGACTCCAGCTCCCGGAGACTCCTCAGGGACACCCGTGTTGCGACGTTCCCAGAGAGAGAGACGTCCACCAGAGACTTTAAAGGACTTTGTTAGGTAGTGTGAGATCTTCCAGAAATAGAGCAACAATGCGCTCTGATCTCACAGGAAGGACGTACCTTCCTAGTTAGAAAAAAAAAAAAGAGAAACATGGAAACCTATGTACAGTTGTATGGTTGTATGGTTACCTTAATTACATGTTGATTGTTTGTTAAGCATTCTTTAGATAAACAGTTATTTTGTAAGTCAAGGGAGTTGTTGACTTAAGGGGGGAGGAGATGTGGTATCGCAAGAAATAAGTGGTTATATAAATATGAGTATACATAATAGTTATTATTCATAGATACCTACATCCTAAGTTCCTGTTAATCTTCTGAAAGAAACAGAATGAATGTGTTGTTACAATGGTAATGCCAGGAGAGGCAGTATTAGTTCTGTGTTACATTAATGTGTAAGGAAGTGGAAGAAGAGTGTGTCCTGTAGGAGGCAGTAGAAAATGGATGCTCATGTTCTGTACATGCCCTGAAAGTAAGGTTCAGTAAACCAGTGCAACGATACCCCGGTGTAAGGCTCAGTTATTGTATTTTTATTTTTTGAAGATGCAACACACACTATTACTTTAACTTATATTAAACAAGTTGGGGCAACGACATCAGCAGAGAGAGGTTCACTGGTCGCATTTGTATATGCGGTTAATGCCATTGGCAACACAATTCCTCCACTGTTTGTGTTCCCACACATACATTATGCAGACCACTGTGTCAGAGATGGACCAGTAGGAAGTATTGGTAGTGGAAATAAATCAGGATGGGGGCAAGAAACAGATTTCCTCATCTTTCTGAAGCACTTTGCAAACCACACCAAGGTAAGCCATGATAAAAAGTAATGGAATTGCGATGCTGGTGAACAACTACATTTTTTCAGCTTCATTGTTATGTTCAAAATTGGTGCAAGAGCTGTAGGTTATAATGCCCACTGAGCCAATGAGGCCAAACTCAAGGAAGACCAACCAAAATTAATGAAATATTCAGTTGCAGAAAATTCCATAATTTGTCTTTTTTGGGGGGTTGGAATATGTTCAAAAGCTAGATTTCTGCATTCTGTCACACACACACACACACACACACACACACACACACACACACACACACACACACACACACACACACACACACACACACACACACACACAGCTACATACATGGCTCTAAGTGCATTCATGTGTTGAATAAACAAAGATTACATGTTAATGTTTTGTCAGTACCCTTATTTCATTGTGTTACATTTCACCCCAGGATATGTTACAACTAACCCAGACTATGGGGTTAATTGTAACATTTCACTCTTTGTGTTTGAGACCATACCATGCAATGGGTAATTGTGCTGCAGAGAAAATAGCTGCACTATTTAATAGCAGAGACATGTAAATACTTTGCATTACATTTTGAACCCACTACCTTAAAAGAGCTCCAATTTACAGACAGAAATGTCAAAAATGTTACAACTATCCCCGGTCTCCCCTACAAAGTTTCCTCGTGTCTGAAATTGTGCAGTTTGTCATGTAAGCACTGCAACGAGGTGTGTGACAGCAGGCTGCCACCTACTGCTGGGCTCCAAGCACACTGGCTTCATCTCATCATGTCGACTGTCTTACACGGGTGCTGTAAGAGCCAAAGTCAATGTTTATGTTTTTCCTTTTTGTTTTGGTGGCACAGGTGTATAGCTTTACCTGCGTCTCAGGTGATGGTATGAGGGTGTGGTCACAGTCTATTTACCTGAGGTCGGTGTTCGCAGCAGGTGTGTTGGGTGAGTGGTTTGTGGGCAAACTTTTCTGTTGACCGTCATTTTTTGGCACACCAGTTAATCCATGCGCTATTTGTAAATTGATTGAAAGCGCAAATGTTTGTTTTTGTTTTGTTCTTAAAATAAATGCGCAAAGTACAAGTACGACTCATTATGGATTATTAGAGGCGCGTCACAGGGACACAACCAACTCAGCCGGCCGCGGCTTTATCTACGGATGAAAGTCGCAACATTTAGTCAACAGAAAACCTTGTCTTTTATTGCACGCATCAAAACAATGAAGAGGATTTTTGGATATACGTTTTGGAGTCACGGAGCTGTCAGATGAGTGGACGCAGTTCTCAAATGAGTAATTGGAAACGGCACCGTCACACTGGCATGGTGGAACGCAGCGCAACAGACACTTCAGAAGCGGTAGGACACGCGGATTCACTCTGTGTATTATTGGATGTTTTGAACACAGTTTGTAAGTGTCATCGCTTGTCCATTGGGGACATTGGTTTGATCTGCGTTGTGTGCGTGCGTGTGCTTGATTTGGCAAGCTGGAGGACGCTGCTCTGGTTTTGACAGCCTGTGACGCTGCTGCGCAATGGTTTACACGGAAGAAAAGTATTGGCTGTGATCTATCTTTGAAGCTGTGGAATATAATGTTGTTTTGATGCATGTGAAAAAGTGACGATGAGTGAAATAAAAGAAGCCGAACATGAACTGGAAGAAAAAAGATCTGCAAAACTGACGGCTAAAGCGCTTGCTTTTAAAATGGAAACTTTGCAGAAAGAGCGAAAAGCTCATGTTAACAAGATTAAAGGGTTAACTCGTGATATTAAAGAATTGATGAACAAGGATGACAATGCAAAAGCTGTGCTGCTTAACTTGGAAAAACTGAATGATTTGTATAAAAATGCCAAAACTGTTCATGATGCATTCATTTTATTGATTCCTAAAGATGACCAAGATGCTCATATTGACTGGTTTGGACGCATAACAAAATGTAATGATGATTTTGTTGAAGATGTGAAACAGTGGCTTCTTGAAGCTGGAAGACCTTTTATGGAAAAAGACAATGAAGCTGAGAAAGTGCCTACTGCTGTTACTTTGGATGTGCCCGTTTCTGCTGAGACGGTTTTATCAAAGGAGACGGTTTCTTCCACAAATGATAAACATAACATCTTAACATCCCCAAAGCAGGTTAAAACAAATTCTGACATACAAGATGAAATACAGCCAGGTGACAGTGTTTCAAACGTAGGAAGCAAAAAGAGTAAAATCAGTTCTTCAAGCTCAAACTCCAGAGCATCAAGTACAACATCAGCACGAATAATGGCTGAAGCTGAAGCAGCTGCTCTGATGGTAAGGCAAAAAGTGCTTAAGGATAAACATGCCTTGGAGGAACATGAAGCACAGTTAAGGAGACAGCGGGAGCAACTGGAGCTGGAAACAAATATAGCTGCCACGGTTGCAAAAATGAAAGTACTGAAAGGCTCAAAAGGATCCAGTATTAAAAGTAAACTATCAAAAATATCAGATGGTATGGAGTCATATTTTGAAAAGGGACAGAAGGTAACTCAAGTGTTGAATACTAGTCCGGATACTCCTGTACATGAAAGGCAACATGTGCATATCTTTAGGGAGCATAATGTTGCAGACTCACAATCTCTCTTAACCACAGGCAGAGTTCCAATACAACCTCAGACTCTTTCTGAAGATCCCTTGACATATCAGTCAAACATTAGAAATTCACATGAAAATAAACATGTACCTTCTCAAATTTCTAGTCATGAAGAAGACTGTAACATCTTATCTGTCATGAGTAAGCAGAACGAACTCACTGCTTTATTAATCCAACAACATAGTCTTTCTTCATTGCCTAAAAAGGAGATCCCAGTTTTTGATGGAGATCCACTTCTGTACCAGACTTTTATTAAATCGTTTGAACACAACATTGAAAGCAGAAATAAAAACCCTGGAGATTGTCTTTATTATTTGGAACAACACACAAAGGGTCAACCAAGAGAACTTGTAAGAAGTTGCCTACACATGACTTCAGAAGCAGGATTCAGAAAGGCGAAGTGTTTATTACGGCAGCATTTTGGGAATGAACATAAACTTGCCACGGCTTACATGAGCAAAGCACTTGCTTGGTCTTCAATAAAAACAGAGGACATGAAAGCTCTTCAAGCTTACACAATATTCCTAAGAGGCTGTTGCAATGCTATGGAAGATCTCAGTTATATGCAGGAGCTTGACATGCCTGCCAACATGTTAGCTATAACAAAGAAACTTCCCTACAGGCAAAGAGATAAGTGGAGAACTGCAGTCTGTGATTTCCATGAGAAGTGTAATCGACAAGCTACATTTAAGGATCTTGTGGAGTTTTTAGAAAAACAAGTTAAGATCGCATCTGACCCAGTGTTTGGGGACATCAAGGATATCTGCACGACAAATAGAGACACAAGAAAACTTAAGTCTCAAACTCACACAAGATTCAAAGAAAGTTCTTTTGCTACCTCTGTGATGGCATCTGAAAAAGAAAATAACAAAGTTAAGGAAAAGGAAAGAATAACACAAATGAGGAGTTGCTTGCTTTGCAAAGGTGAACATACCTTAGAAAATTGTCAAGAGCTGGAAAGAAAAACGCAAAAAGACAAAATCACTTTTCTAAAAGAGAATGGAGTCTGTTTCGGATGTCTTTCTAAAGGTCACATTAGTAGAGACTGCAAAAAGCGCCTCAGGTGCAAGACGTGTGGTTTAAAGCATCCTCAAATGTTACACATCTATCAAAAGACAATGAGTAAAGAACAAGAATCAAAGGAACAAACTCAAAATCGTGCCATAGTCTCTATTCAGACCAGTGCTCTTACTGGGGCCGGTAAAGATGAATTCAAACTTTCAATCGTGCCTGTGAAAGTTAAGGCCAAGAAAGGAAATGTAACATTGTACACCTATGCATTTCTTGACCCAGGCAGCACTGCATCATTTTGTACAGTAAAGCTGATGAATAAGCTGAAAATTCATGGAAGAAGATCCAACATTCTGCTGAGAACTATGGGACAGAATAAGGTTGTTGAAACGGATATTATTGCAGATTTAGAAGTTGCTGGACTAGACGGAAATGAGTTTTGTGATCTTCCCATTCTTTATACTCAGTTCACTATCCCTGTCCATAAAGGAAACATTCCTCACCACAACGGTATACGCCGGTGGCCATATTTGAAGTCTGTACATCTGCCAGAAATTGACTCTGAAATTGATTTGCTAATTGGCTCGAATGTGCCAAAGGCTCTGGAACCACTGGATGTCATTAGAAGTGTTGGAGATGGACCGTATGCTGTTAAAACTGTCCTTGGCTGGACAGTGAACGGACCTTTGGGTGAGACTCAAACTGAAGTTCACAATCAGCCACAGATAAGTGTCAATGGAGTTTCAGTGGTGAAACTTGATGAGCTGTGGAATCAGCAGTTTAAAACTGATTTTCCAGAGTGTGCCAGAGATGAGAAGGAACCTTCTAAGGAAGACCAACAGTTTTTGGATAAAGTTTCCAATACTGCTAAGATACATAATGGTCATTATTATATTGGACTCCCATTGAAAGACTTAAAGGTCTGCATGCCAGATAATAAAAGTGTTGCTGAACAACGCCTTCAGAATCTGAAGAAAAGACTTATGAAGAACTCTACTTTTCTGCAGGACTATAACAGCTTTATGTCAGATATGATCTCTGAAGGTTATGCAGAAAAGGTACCAGAAGACAACTTAGAACGGACGGATGGCAGGAAATGGTATTTGCCGCACCATGGTGTTCTGCATCCGCAGAAGAAAACCCTTAGAGTGGTGTTTGACTGTGGAGCCAAGTATCAAGGAGTGTCGCTAAATAGCAAGCTCTTACAAGGTCCAGACTTGACCAGCACATTAATTGGAGTTCTGACAAGATTTCGTAAAGAACCTGTTGTCATTGCTGCAGACATTAAGGCCATGTTTCACCAGGTTAAAATACCAGAGGAGGATCGAGATATGTTAAGATTCCTTTGGTGGCCCAACGGAGATTACACTCAAGCCATGGTTGAATATAGGATGACAGTACATGTGCTTGGAGCAACTTCATCTCCCAGTTGTGCAAATTTTGCACTAAGGAAATGTGCTGAAGATCATAAACAACAGTTTAGCCTTCAAGCCGTGGATGCAATGTTGAACAACTTTTACGCCAACGATTGTCTCATCTCAGCAGCCACAGAAGAGGATGCGATCGAGCTCTACCATGAACTCTGTGCCATATGCTTGAAAGGAGGCTTTCCACTGAACAAATGGATAAGTAACAGTCGTAATGTGTTGGCTGTAATACCTGAAAGTAACAGAGCAAACAAAATAAAGGATCTAGACTTGATCAGTGATGAACTTCCGGTGGAAAGAGTTTTGGGCGTTCAATGGTGTGTGGAGTCTGACGTTTTCAAGTTCAGAATCACTCTAAGAGATCGACCTTTGACAAGACGTGGCATCCTTTCTGTAGTCAGCTCTGTTTATGACCCCCTAGGAATGTTGGCACCAGTAATCTTAACTGCTAAAAAGATTCTGCAAAATCTGTGTCGAAAAAAGATTGGATGGGATGATGCATTACCTGATGCGGTTATACAGGAATGGACTATTTGGATGCAAGAGCTCTACAAGCTGGAGGAGTTCAAGGTTGATCGTTGTTTTAAAACCAACAGTTTTGGAACTGTAAAAACTGCTCAGTTGCATCATTTCGCAGATGCATCTGAGGACAGCTATGGAACAGTGACTTATTTGTTACTAAAGAATGAACGAGACCAGGCACACTGTGCATTCATTATGGGAAAGGCACGTGTTGCTCCTTTAAAACCAGTTACAATCCCTCGAATGGAGTTAACTGCTGCCACCTTAGCAAGCAGAATGGATGTAATGTGGAAAAAGGAGCTGCAGATGGAACTGAAGGACTCAGTATTTTGGACTGACAGCACCTCTGTACTGAAATATATCAACAATAAAACAACAAGGTTCTGCACTTTCGTCGCCAACAGAGTTTCTGAGATTGTCAAAGTTTCAAATCCTCAACAAAGGAGATATGTGGACACGGATAACAATCCAGCAGATTTGGCTTCTCGAGGTTTAACGGTACAATCCTTTTTGAAAAATAAACAAACTTGGCTCTCTGGACCTCCATTTCTTCTACTACCACAAGAGGAGTGGCCTCAGAATCCTGATGAAGTGAAACAACTCTCATCAAGCAATGCAGAAATTAAAACAACAGTGAATGCTGTTCAGACGTCACAAGAAATGGATCCGGTTTCTCACTTCATTCAGTATTTTTCATCCTGGACTCGGCTGAAGCGTGCAGTAGCATGGATTCTGAGAGTTAAAAAACTGCTTCTGCATTACAGTAGAAGAAAACTACAGATTAAACATGATCCTGAACAAAATCTTGAACTTCAAATGAAGAAACACTGTCTGGACACCAGCAGTCTCAAAGTTGAGGAGCTGATTAGCGCTGAAATGGCTATAATCTCCTTTTGTCAAAGGAAGCGGTTTGCTGATGAAATCTCCTGTTTAACAAAAGGATCGAATGTTAAGAGAACCAGTCACATTTATAAACTTACTCCCATCCTGGAAGAAGGTGTGTTGAGAGTTGGTGGACGACTCAGTAGAACTGCAATGCCAGAAGAGAGAAAACATCCTGTTATTCTGGCCAAGGACTTCCACATTTCTAACCTAATCCTTCAACATGTCCATGAAGCGGTGGGTCATGGAGGTCGTAACCACATGTTATCTAAACTGCGTCAAAAATACTGGATTTCAGGTGTCACAGTACCTATAAGAAAAATTGTGGCTAAATGCATTGTGTGTCGACGCGTAAATGCCCCACCAGGACAACAACAAATGGCAGACCTGCCCCTACACAGAGTAACTCCTGATGAACCACCATTCACGTATGTTGGAGTGGACTATTTCGGACCGTTTCTAGTGAAACGTGGAAGGACTACTGTAAAATGCTATGGTGTGATATTCACATGTTTAGCGTCAAGAGCCATTCATATTGAAATGGCATCATCACTGGACACAGACTCTTTTATCAATGCCCTTCGTCGCTTTATTGCCAGACGTGGTCAAGTAAAAGAACTGCGATCTGACAACGGCACCAACTTTGTGGGATCCCATCGTGAGCTGAAGGAAATGATAGCAGATTGGAATCAATGTCGTATACACAATACCCTTCTTCAAAAGGGCATTAAATGGACTTTCCATCCCCCAGCTGGCTCACATCATGGAGGTGTATGGGAAAGACTTATAAGATCTGTGAGAAAGATTCTTAATTCCACCTTAAGTGTACAAAGTCTTGATGAAGAGAGCCTCAGGACTGTTTTATGTGAAGCTGAAGCTATTTTGAATGGTCGTCCTATTACAAAGGCTTCTACAGATCCAAATGACCTTGAAGCACTTACTCCAAACCACCTGTTGCTTCTTAAGACTGCACCATCATTACCACCAGGATGTTTTCAAAAAGATGACATATATGCTCGTCGCAGATGGAAACAAGTCCAATATATGTCAGATTTATTCTGGAAAAGGTGGATTAAAGAATATCTTCCACAACTGCAACAAAGACAGAAATGGTGCAACCCAAAACGAAACTTCATGCCAGGAGACATTGTGATCATTGTTGATGATTCCGCACCACGGAATTCCTGGATAACTGGAAAAATAGAAGAGACAATCCAGGACAAAAGAGGATTTGTTCGTCATCTTCGGATCAAGACAAAGACTGGATTCCTAAACAGACCTATAAATAAAGTCTGTCTTTTGCAGGAAACAGAGACTATTTAACATATTGGACTGACTGGATAATCTTGAAGTGACCTACTCCTTTTATTTATGGGTTATTAACTTCACAGATGGTGAACCACAAGTAGTAGTACTGATGCATGTTGCACTAAAGGGCGATTGACATGTTTTATGAACAAGAAAATGACGTAAGACTTGATTATTTCGTAATTATTATTTAAAAGATAATAATTAGGGGCCGGTATTGTAAGAGCCAAAGTCAATGTTTATGTTTTTCCTTTTTGTTTTGGTGGCACAGGTGTATAGCTTTACCTGCGTCTCAGGTGATGGTATGTGGGTGTGGTCACAGTCTATTTACCTGAGGTCGGTGTTCGCAGCAGGTGTGTTGGGTGAGTGGTTTGTGGGCAAACTTTTCTGTTGACCGTCATTTTTTGGCACACCAGTTAATCCATGCGCTAGTTGTAAATTGATTGAAAGCGCAAATGTTTGTTTTTGTTTTGTTCTTAAAATAAATGCGCAAAGTACAAGTACGACTCATTATGGATTATTGGAGGCGCGTCACAGGGACACAACCAACTCAGCCGGCCGCGGCTTTATCTACGGATGAAAGTCGCAACAGGTGCTTTATACGAATTTTCCTCTTGTGAGTATAAAAGGCCCCAAAGTTCATAGGATAATTCTATCTGAGTTCTTACAGAGGTATCCCTTAAAATATGGACAATAACAAACCCGCTAAATTCCTTCCAGAATCTCTGTGTAAAAGAACAGTACCAAAAAAGATGTGTCACAGTTTCTGGATGATCCCCACAGAAAGTACAATTAGTATTTATGTCCCTTTTAAATTTTACCATGTAGAGACTGGCTGGATAACATTTATGTAGAATTTTAAATGAGACTTATTTCACCTTATTTACAATCAAATATTTATGGGGGACCATCCAGACTGTCTTCCACTTGCTATCTGGAACATATCGGTTCCAATAAAATATTATATATGGGAGAGAGACGATATCTTCTTGGAATAAACTACGTATTCTCTTATTGCTGTTACCAAGTTCCTGTGAAAAGCAGATTTTTCCTATTGGTGACTCAGCTGGATCAAAGAGTGACTGAGGTAGATATTGAGCTGTCAGTGTTTTTATATAACATTAAAGTCCCTGAGGGCATGGCACCAAGCACCATTATGATACAGACTTATAATTTGCAGCTTCCCCCCGAAATTCTATACGCGAAAAGTTAGTGCCAGAGGCCTCGGGGCGCCTGCTTGCTGCTGAAGTTAAAGTAAACTTTATTGTCATCTCTGTTCAGTGATTCTTGAGATAAGGGACAAAACATGTCCGGCAGATAAAACCCAATTTTGTGGTTAAAAATATGCATACAAGTGTTAACCCAACTGCCTAAAAGACAAACCAAGGCAATGTTTATACAACAAAACTATGATTTTGCATTTTTTATAAATATATATTTATTTTAAATGGTACAATACATTACCAGTACCTTAAAAATCCATTGTCCAGAAGCAGGTGTGATAATATTAAAATACAGAAAAAAAATTAAAAGTAATGTAAAATTAAACATCATGGCTCTCGTCACTAAGTATTTAAGTCAATACCTTATATAATATCAAAATATGCAATTGAAAATTTATTTTTAAATATTTTTTAAGTGATTAAAATCGTGTCCAGAGTTTTTGTCAACACCGTCAGATTTTTTTAAAAGTACAAAAAAATCAGGAATTATTGTGGGTAGCTTACACTCTGAGGACCCCTTTACCACTTCCTGTTTGATACACATGCCATGAGGTCACTGCTGTGATAATTCTTTTGTTTTTATTTCATGTATTGCACACCTTTCTGATAAAACTCTGTGTCACAACCATAATGCGTTAACACCAAAGTCGATGTAATCCAAGATTTAATTATTTTTTCTTGTAAAAACAGCCTCATTTAGGTAGATTGTAGAGGCCATAAGCAAATGATGAAAAACAAGATGGCTTCTGTCAGATAAACACGTGTTATGAGAGAAAGTAGGGTATTTTGTCAACACCATCAGGATTTTTGTCTGACGGTGTTGACCCTTTTTCTAATGGTGTTGACAAATGTCACAAAAGTGTGCTATTCACCATTTATATTAAGTTATTTTTTACTAATATTTCAGATATATTACCTCCTGTGTATTTTACTGATATTTCTGCTTCACAGATGTGTCAAATATTATCAAATTTGCCTTATCTTGAATCTCATTGTTTATGTATACATCATTAATCCTGTAGGAAAATGCTTAGTCCTCTGCATTTAACCCATTCACTCAGTCATGCAGTGGGCAGCTACCAATCCAGGATAGCCTCTGTTCGTTGGATTTGAGCGCCCAACCTTTCGATCATGTGATATCCACTGAGCTAGCTGTGCCCCGAGAGCTGTTCTTTAAGTGATGATGTATGAATCTTGCTTCCGGGCCCAAACTACTCTGTGTTTATTAAGCCTGTTGTGCTGTTAAAATGTTTTAATGCTTTTTATCTTGTTCTATTACATCTGAACAAGCCCCTAAAACAACCCGTTCTCACTCCCAAAGCGTAACATTTTACGCTAGGTGACAAATCGTCACCATATTACGTTTTCGGCTACCCACCACGTTCCTAAATGACGACCTCGGAAAAAAGAGGACATATGAGAACCGTCTGGACTGAATCTACACATGTTCGCTCTTTTTCTTCAAATCGCTTAGAAACACGCTATTTAACATCATTAAAGACCTGGTTAAGGTCAGGAATAAGGTTATGGTTAGGGCTAGGGATAAGGTTAGGTTTAGGGCTGGAATACAGGGCTGCAACGTCTATTACCGCGGGAGCGTCATTCACTGGATTCCAGCCATAACCCGCCGCGTACCATAAGAACGCCGAAGGTCTCCTTTCGCGTTCCCCAGGAACGCCGCGGGACGTGACAAAACGTCGACATGTTACGCCTCGGGAGTGAAAACGCTCTGCCTAAAAACAGTCAGTGATCACTGTCAGCCTAACCATCGAGAACCCTCACGTTAACTTTTATCAAGTGGAAAAAAGTTAGCATTCATCCTCCAGCTTCACTGTGTTTATGTTATGCTAACACAGCTGTGTCGCTAGCAATCACGTAGCACATCACTATATACCAGCTAGCCCAACTTCAGTAACCTGACAATAGTCACTGCTGTTTAGTTTACTGTCTCCATTTATGTTGGAAGTGGTAGCAGAGCTGGTATATCATGTTCAGGTAGAAACAAGCAATCTAACTTCTAACTCTGTTAAATTTCATATATTCTGTTTTCATGGATGCCTGGATGTTACACCTGGTAGAGCAGCCACACTGATCATTTTATTAAAGATGAAAGAATTTAGACAGTTTGTAACTCTCGGTGATGCCGCAGAGTTCCTTTGACTTTGGGATCTGCAGCGGAGTTTGGACCTGGAAATGGCTAATCAGAATCAGAATCAGAATCAGAAAGGGGTTTATTGCCAAATGTTGAGCAGGTTTACAACATTAGGAAATTGCTGCGGTGCTTCAGTGCAAACATAGTGTCATAAATAGCACTTAAATAGACATGAAAAAATAAAAGTAGGGATAAGAATTAAAAGTGCTACGTGGAAAGATATGTGCATGAGCTATACATGAGAATAAGAATTAAGAGTGCTACGTAGAAAGATATATACATGAGTGCAGGTGGTGATCAGTGCCAAACATGGAATGATGCAGTGACACAGCGTAGGGTCATGTGTTAGTGGTGGGAACAGTCATATGGTTATTGTTCATGTGTCCAACAGCAGAGGGGAAGAAACTGTTCTTATGGCGAGAGGTTCTGGTGCGAATGGACCGGAGCCTCCTGCCTAATAACATCAAACTTAATGGCTGGATAACATTTCTATTGCTTAATGCATAATTTTGTTGTGAATATTCATCCTTAATCTGTAAAAAAGCATAAGGTTCAGAAGAATTATAGTGATTACAAAATGGTACATTTCAGGCTATAGCAAAGGGGAACCTGTTAGTAGAGGAACGAAAGAGAAGGAACAGGGATAATCGAAAAAGAAGGAGAGAAAAAATTAACAGCCAGCCTGAGTTGAAGAAAGAGTTTCTCATAAAGGAAAGGGAAAAATGGAGAAATAGAGTGAAAGAGGGAAAATAAAGAACACCAGTGATCTGAAAGGAAGAGAAAAAAGTCAGAAGAGAAGGTTTTGGAAACAAGCACAGAGAGACAAAAGGAGAGAAAGTCCAGCAGGGTCTAAACACACAACCACAGAGAACTTTAGGAATCAAGGAGTAGTAGGCAGCTACTTGCTGGTGAACTATTAAGATGTAGAACTTGACATGTGCAAAAACAGAATTGTTATGATGTGTCTTGTGATATTACAAAGGTTGTTAAGGTTTAATTGTCATTTTGAAAGAAATACTATCTTGTTTTCTACTAGTGTGTCACCACCGTCAGCACCTTAGTTGACAAGGTGTTTATTTTTCTAGTTGGAGAACCATATAGTTTCCTCCCTCATGATCTTCCAATAAAAATACGTAATTTTCTCAATAAATGTGTAATTTGCATGCTGCTTGATATGACTGTTTCTTATACAGATTAAATACAAGCTTCTGAAAATATGTATGACTGTAACTCTAATAATAAAAAGCCAAAACAATCTTACTTTTAAATGTGGTATAATTACTTTGAAAACATATGTGCATAAACAATAGAATAGAGAAACTGCTAATAGTCAAAATAGCTGAAACAACTTAATTTAAAATATATATTGTTGCATTTCTTTGTGTCTGACGGTGTTGACAAAAACCTTGCACTTCTCCAGCAAAAACATAAATTATTAAAAAATGTTACACCTGGGAGATTGTACCAAAACATGGAGAGACAGCCAAAACTTTGTGTAAACATTATATGTAAATATGTTTTTGAAAAATCAAAAAATATATTTTAGAAAATTAAAACCTGTTTTGTGCCTAATCTCAGGAATCACTGCGCTACATACAGTCCAGTATAGAGACGAGACGACGAGGCTCCAGTTACAGCAGTGCAAGTAAACGAACAATAAATATAAGAAGAGTAAGAAAATAAATATACACTTTATACACTTTGTGTGTGTGAATGGGTAGATGACTGGATGTGTAAAGCGCTTTGGGGTCCTTGGGGACTAGTAAAAGTGCTATACAAATACAGGCCATTCACTTTAGGGCTCGGGGTAAAGGGATCAATAACAATTTAAATGGTATAATTTCAAGTTTGATGATTTAAGTCTCACACACAACCGACACGGGAGGGGGGCTGCTGCTTCCAAATAGAGCACATTTCATTCATAATGTTGTAAATCCAAGCCCATTATGTGTTCATGATTTGAAATAAATCATAGACAAAGCATATCTGTGAACTAAGGTGTAGGTATATTAGGTTATGTTGTGGTGATCCTCTGGTTGGGGGATTTGTGTTCATACTGGAGTGCAAAATTAAAACCAATGGAAGATGGACAAGAAAAGATCAAAGCCATCAGGTGCTCAGTTTAGAAAACTGCAGATGTGTCATTGGAAAATGGCAGATCATTCTGAAACAATCAGAATCATAATCAGAATTCTTTATTAATCCCTAAGGATAGTATGTGGGTTGCAGTTGGCCCAAGAAGAAATGGTAAAAATAGTAACAGTAACAGACTAAACTGTAAACAATACATTATGTTAGAGTTTACACATTTAGGAAATAGCACTAATATATACAGGTCACTCAATTATAAATATCAAGGAATAACAGAGGTGATAATAAATATCAAGAAAATTGACAAGAATATTACAGAGTAGAAAAGAACATGTGTAAAAAGGGTGTAACATAAGGGAGTGTTCGCCTAGTGCACCAAAGAGGGATGGACAGCCCCTGGGTGGGCAGTAGTGAGGGATGAGCTGTGGATTGGTTTTGTGGGGTAGTACTGATTCCTGTGGGATAGGCTTTCACTTGTAAAGAGGCAGTGAATCAGAAAGGGTGTGAGAGACAAGACTCAGGACAAAGGATCAGCAATGACTTGGCCCCTGTGTGATGGCTGAACGGAAAGATGCGGAGAGTTGGACATCAATGCATAATTCATGTTTTGGGTTTAAAAGAAAAGTTATTCACAATAGTAAGTAGACACTGAAGGAGAAGCGGTGAACGGCCTTATTAGTTTCTGTACTTTTTTCTCTTGTTTATTCAGTTAGGGAGTTAGGGGCAGCACTTGTCTATTTTTGGTTTTTGTCTCAACCAGGGGTTAGGTAGCACTTCCCTTTTTGAAAGAAACTTGTGTTATTTGTCATTTTGGTCTTTGTTAATACTGGGGTTAACGCTTTCAATTTGGTAGCAATAAAATCACCTTAACTTGTAAACTGGCTTCTGGGTATGACTTTGGGGACCAGGGCGGGGTCACGTTCCTTTTAAACCCAGTGCAGTTCAGACCTGCGTATAATTCCTCCCGACCGGCGTATGACTCTCTCGACCGGCTTATAGTTCCTCCCGACCGGCGTATGACTCTCCCGACCGGCGTATGAGTCTCTGACCGGCATATGACTCTCCCGACCGGCGTATAATTTCTCCCGACCGGCATATACTTCCTCCCGCTCGGCGTATGACTCTCCCGACCGGCGTATGAGTCTCTGACCGGCATATGACTCTCCCGACCGGCGTATAATTTCTCCCGACCGGCATATACTTCCTCCCGCTCGGCGTATGACTCTCCCGACCGGCGTATGACTCTACCGACCGGCGTATAATTCCTCCCGACATGTGTATAGTTCCTCCCGTCCGGCGTATGACTCTCCCGACCGGCGTATGACTCTACCGACAGGCGAATAGTTCCTCCCGACCGGCGTATGACTCTCCCGACCGGCGTATAATTCCTCCCGACATGTGTATAGTTCCTCCCGTCCGGCGTATGACTCTCTCGACTGGCTTATAGTTCCTTCCGACCGGCGTATGACTCTCCCGACCGGCGTATAATTCCTCCCGACATGTGTATAGTTCCTCCCGTCCGGCGTATGACTCTCTCGACTGGCTTATAGTTCCTTCCGACCGGCGTATGACTCTCCCGACCTGCGTATAGTTCCTCCCGACCGGCGCATGACTCTCCCGACCTGCGTATAGTTCCTCCTGACCGGCGTTTGACTATCCCGACCAGCCTATAGTTCCTCCCGACCGGCGTATGACTGTCCCGACTGGCATATAGTTCCTCCCAACCTGCATATAGTTCCTTCCGACCGGCGCATGACTCTCTCGACCGGCGTATAGTTCCTCCCGACCGCCGCATAGTTGCTCCCGACCGGCGTATAGTTCCTCCCGACCGGCGTATGACTCTCCCGACCGGCGTATAATTCCTCCTAACCTGCGTATAGCTCCTCCCAACTGGCGCATAGTTCCTCCTGACCGGCGTATGACTCTCCCGATTGGCATATACTTCCTCTCGACCGGTGTATGACTCTCCCAACCGGCGTATAGTTCCTCCCGAACGGCGTATGACTCTCCCGACCGGTGTATTACTCTTCCGACCGCCGTATGACTCTCCCGACCGACGTATGACTCTCCCGACCGGCGTATAGTTCCTCCCGACCGGCGTATGACTCTCCCGACCGGCGTATAATTCCTCCCGACCGGCGTATGACTCTCCCGACCGGCGTATAGTTCCTCCCGACCGGCGTATGACTCTCCCGACCGGCGTATAGTTCCTCCCGACCGGCGTATGACTCTCCCGACCGGCGTATAATTCCTCCCGACCAGCGTATGACTCTCCTGACCGGTGTATAGTTTCTCCCGACCGGCGTATGACTCTCCCGACCGGCGTATAGTTCCTCCTGACCGGCGTATGACTCTCCCGACCGACGTATAGTTCCTCCCAACCGGCGTATGACTCTCCCGACCGGCGTATGACTCTCCCGACCGGCGTATGACTCTCCCGACCGGCATATGACTCTCCCGACTGGCGTATAATTTCTCCCGACCGGCATATACTTCCTCCCGCTCGGCGTATGACTCTCCCGACCGGCGTATAGTTCCTCCCAACCGGCCTGTAGTTCCTCCCGACCTGCGTATAGTTCCTCCCTACCGGCGTTTGACTCTCCCGACCGGTGTATGACTCTTCCGACCGGCATATGACTCTCCCGACTGGCGTATAATTTCTCCCGACCGGCATATACTTCCTCCCGCTCGGCGTATGACTCTCCCAACCGGCGTATAATTCCTCCCAACCGGCGTATAGTTCCTTCCGACATGTGTATAGTTCCTCCCATCCGGCGTATGACTCTCTCGACTGGCTTATAGTTCCTCCCGACCTGCGTATGACTCTCCCGACCTGCGTATAGTTCCTCCCGACCTGCGTATAGTTCCTCCCGACCGGAGTATGACTCTTCCGACCGGCGTATAGTTCCTCCCGACCGGCGTATAGTTCCTCCCGACCGGCGTATAGTTCCTCCCGACCTGCGTATAGTTCCTCCCGACCGGAGTATGACTCTTCCGACCGGCGTATAGTTCCTCCCGACTGGTGTATAGTTCCTCCCGACCGGCGTATGACTCTCCCGACCGGCATATAGTTCCTCCCAACCTGCGTATAGTTCCTCCCGACCGGGGTATGACTCTCCCGACCGGCGTATAGTTCCTCCAGACCGGCGTATGACTCTCCCGACTGGTGTATAGTTCTTCCCGACCGGCGTATGACTCTCTCGGCCGGCTTATAGTTCCTCCCGACCGTCGTATGACTCTCCCGACCGGTGTATGACTCTTCCGACTGGCTTATGACTCTCCCGACTGGCGTATAGTTCCTCCCGACCGGCGTATGACTCTTCCGACCGGCGTATAGTTCCTCCCGACCGGCGTATAACTTTCCCGACCGGCGTATAATTCCTCCCGACCAGCGTATAGTTCCTCCTGACCGGCGTATAATTCCTCCCGACCAGCGTATAGTTCCTCCTGACCGGCGTATAGTTCCTCCCGACCGGCGTATGACTCTCCCGACCGGCGTATAGTTCCTCCCGACCGGCATATTAACATCCTCCGTGCTACGCAAGGTGGCAGACCTGTGCAGCCGAAGTCTCTAACCCATCTGGAAAAGGTCTACTCACCTTTTACAAGCATTACACCCTCAGAGAGACTCCTGGCAGAAGAGACTCATTGGCTTCAACCAACAATGCCTTACCCGAACCTGTGGCTGAATCGAGTTGGTGACTGGGGGAGAACAGCTCTCTTACACATGATGAGATCCATCTTGAGGCTGAGCAGCTTAGTCTTCTGCATCTGTGGGCAAATTCTCCATTCAGTCATACATAGGCTTCCACCTCTGACTCTGACCATTCAGCTTCCCTGGTTCACCGTGGCGTTACTGAGAGAAGGACAAGTTTGGACTCTGACCATTCAGCTGCCCTGGTTCACCGTGGCGTTACTGAGAGAAGGACAAGTTTGGACTCTGACCATTCAGCTTCCCTGGTTCACCGTGGCGTTACTGAGAGAAGGACAAGTTTGGACTCTGACCATTCAGCTGCCCTGGTTCGCCGTCGTGTTACAGAGAGATGGCCAGGTTCAGAGAATCGTCAATGACCTGCCTCCTGTTTGATGGCTGAACGGAAAGATGCGCAGAGTTGGACATCAATGCATCACTCATGTTTTGTGTTTAAAAGAAAAGTTATTCACAATAGTAAATAGTCCGGAGAAGCGGTGAACGGCCTTATTATTTTCTGTACTTTTCCTGTACTTTTTTCTCTTGTTTATTCAGTTAGGGAGTTAGGGGCAGAACTTGTCTTTTTTGGGTTTTTGTCTCACCCAGGGGTTAGGTAGTACTTCCCTTTTTGAAAGAAACTTGTTTTGTCTGTTATTTTGGCCTTTGTTCACCCTGGAGTTCACGCTTTCAGTTTGGTAGCAATAAAATCTCCTTAACTTGTAAACTGGCTTCTGGGTATGACTTTGGGGACCAGGGCGGGGTAACGTTCCTTTTAAACCCAGTGCAGTTTAAAAGGAAGTTGGTATATTTGCAAAAGTGTTTTGGGTTTTACCAGGACATTATTACAATGAATGCCTAACGCACACTGCATCAATAAAGATTTCGTTTGATATACAAAGCGTTGTAGTTGATTGTGTTTCTTTTTAATTTTAGTTTTGACCAGATGTGATCAGGAAGCCGGTCAACAAAGCACAATATTCAGCAGCTACAGAGTCATTTATTTCTAAAAGGAATCATCAGGTTAAATAACAGAAGAAGAAGAAGAAGCAACACAAAAGCTTGGCATCGACTCATGTTCCCAAACAAGACTTAAACTAAACGCTATCCTTTGTATGAATGTTTAAATGTTGGCAGAAATGTTGAACTTATGAGGATAAAAGATGATATGAGTGTTTCCAGTGTCCGGTCAGTCCCAAAGCAGACGTGAAAAAAGACAGGTGGAAAATATATTGTAAAAGCAGACGGTAGAGAAATATGAATGATTTTTAGACGTATGTGTTCAGGAATAATGTATTAAAAATGTTTGTGTGTGTGTGTGTGTGTGTGTGTGTGTGTGTGTGTGTGTGTATATACACACTAGATGGTACACCCATTTGTTTATTTTTGATTATTTGTTTATTTTGGTTTATTTGTGTTTTTATAGGTTGTTTATTTAAATATATATATATATATATATGTTTCAATTCCTTGGAATTGTTTGCCATTTTTGCAAACGATTCCCTTATCGATTCCCGTCGCCACGAATTACGTCACCACGTTGCGGAGCGTCATGTACCTGGCAGGAAACATGGCGGCTCAAACGCTCAAAAGTTTGGTTATACTTTACGAGAACGGATGACAACAGGGTAACTTGCAATACTTGAAAAGTAGATATTTCATTTCAGGGAGGAAACACTACGAATATGCAAAAGCATTTGCTCACAAAACACACGATGACCTTAAATGAATGTCGTGTTTTTAATTCCGCTCCGGACTCGTGAATCTCAACCCAGCAGCAGCGGTAACGTTTGTACGTCCTCTCCCGTTAATGCAGCAGGTAAATAATCAACTAACAGTGCATATTATGTTAACG
Source organism: Rhamphochromis longiceps (assembly GCF_057381845.1). Classification (NCBI taxonomy): domain Eukaryota; kingdom Metazoa; phylum Chordata; class Actinopteri; order Cichliformes; family Cichlidae; genus Rhamphochromis; species Rhamphochromis longiceps. The sequence goes on from NC_140559.1 coordinate 46,521,126, forward strand.
CGATCTGCCTTCTTACAAAACCTGCCATTACTGTGCATTTAGGTGACCATGATGAGACAGACAGACAGAGTCTGGCTCAGATGCTGCCAGTTCTCGCTGCAGTCTACTGGTAGCGTCTCCTTTCAGGCCAGGATAGACGAATGTCACCGAGCAGTGACTAAGTTTGTGGTCAAAGGTTTGCACCCATTTGCCACAGCAGATGTGTTTAATTGTAGGCAGGGACATTACTGGATATTCTTCTGCAATTGTAATTATTGCTACAGAAGAATATTTATGTTATTATTTTACATTTACAATTTTTTTTCCTGGGGACCCTGTGACACCCCATTGAAGAGCCGTAGGCTGTGTATCTCTTAAGATCTCACTGTTGGGTTTGTAAGGCCATGTTACTCCTAAGTTTCTATCTTGTTCAAAGAGAAGATATAAAACAAAGTTCTAAGCTAATCGACCTTAGTGTTCTCCTTTTTGAAAAAAAAATCGATAAGAGAATCGATAAAGAATTGAATCGTTAAACAGAATCGAAAATGGAATCGGAATCGTGAAAATCTTATCAATACCCATCCCTACTTGCACATATTTATTACAGGTGCATTGAAGCTAAAGGGGATATTTACTGTCAATCTCTGGCTGCGATTAATCACTTTACTGGAAACTTTATTAACTAGTAACTTCATCAGTCATAACAGAAGCTAATATTTCTGTCCTATCATCGTTTAAACAGTAACAGCTTTACTACAATATAAGCTAACGTTTAAACCGTAACTTTAAGCTAGCACCATAAAGACGGTAAAACACGTAATAATATCTACAAATACATCTTAAAGCTGTTATATTATCACTCGTTGTATTACTAACATAACCACATTAACATTATTGACACTCGCTGACTTTTAATAGTTATTCTATAAATGCTGTCCGTTCAAATGGTAACACTGCTGTAATCAACTGATTCCAGCCAGAGTGGCTTCTGGAGTCTTCCCACGCTCCTAATGATCCTCCATCTGGATGGATGATAACCACCTTCTGAACAAACTAGCAGGTGGAGATGGGCCATGCTGGCCCATTTCTATGGTACTGACGTCTGCTAATAAAGGCCAATGTATCGACTGATAACGTCCAAAGCGGGTGAATAAAGTCACCCGGTTGCTAGCTGTGCCATTACCCAGCTGCATACATCACTGCCTCCATCAATGCAATAAACGATGCAAAAGTAATAGCCTGTATTTAATTTTTAGTGAGCTCTATAATATTTAATAAGTGTACCCATCCGGTGCGTAAATCAAAATTTCAGGTTAGTATCTTGAAATTTCAGCACACTATGAAACTTTCTCATAATTTCTAGATGGCCAGTTAATAAGTAAGAAATTTGAGCCTCTGTGGTGTTTATCACCTCGGAGTGTTAACAGCAAAATTGTATCACAATTGACACAAGCTTCGGTTTTCCTGTAGAGGGCAGTGCTAGGCTGAATAAAGGAGCTCTTCAATAATTTATGTTTAATGGACAGGATGATAAATCTGCCCTCTTTTTACCGTTTTTATATTCTTTGTGCTATTATGTTTAATCCAGATATACTTACTACAGCATTATATTTTATTTCTATATGCACTATCATAGTACAGTCAAAAATCCATAGTGCACACTAAAAATAATTTGTACTGGAACTACTTGAACTACTTCATAATACACCCCCAGATAGAATCAAAACACACAGCACCTTGTTCCCATTTCAGATTTTTAAAACACAAAGCTTTAAGTTGCAGGGTAAAATTGTAGGTAACTTTGCTTCAAGAGAAAGTCAGTTAGCAAACAAACACTTGGATCCCTGTACAACATCCATAATCAGCAGGAAGTGCACCAAAATAAAAGGCTCATTATGCCAAAAAGTAACTAACAAACAAAGGTTTTTGAAAAGTTATTTGCAGTGCTATAGAGTTTTCTAAAAGCCATCCTCGTGATCCAAGGGCGTATTTGGCATGGACGGAAGGGACACGTCCCCACCAATATCCAGCGATTATTGAATTGTCCCCACCAATAATTTAATCTCTTCCAGTTAAGGAAAACAAAACCGATAGCAAGAAAAAAAAACAACGATCTGTCAACGTCTCATTCACCTAGCGGTGCACAGAGCGTTAAATTACGTTCTCTACTGGAGTCCTACGTCATGTGACAAATATGGCCAATATGATTGGCTGTGCCTTTCAGAGAGCTCGGTTTAGTTTTAGCAGCGGCAAGCCCGTGCTGCGAGGACCGGTGTTCCAGATTAACTGGATTTGGTGGAACAGATGTGTGGCAGACTTGCGTTTCAGGAGCTGCTACCGACAAACCAGCAAAAAAACGCCAAATGTGTCATCTGTGACACTTGTGAGGTTATCTCAAACACACTCCGTCAGTCTTGATGCTTTTGAACAACAAAATATTTAAAAATGTCGCGAGTTTACCTGGTGATATTGTCATGCGCGACGCGATCACAAAAAAAAAAAAAGCAAACAATTAACACCACGCCGGTGTTGTTCACAGGACAGCAAGAGTAAACGATCGGGAGACTCTAGTCGTTCCCCTCGTACGTTTTATTACTCCGATTTCAGCGTTTTTGCTTCACAACTAAAGTGTGCAGTTTACTTTGTGCACTAACATGGACTCGAATCAACCAGCGCCACCTCTGGCCAAGTGCCACAGCCTACAGCCGGATCGACTTGTGACACACATCTGCAGCACGTTTGAATTCGTTTCATGCACAACACATTTGTACCTTTCAATTGTGTGTTTGTCCTTTCCTCTAAAACACCTCAGAGTTACATGATACTTATTACTTAATTGTTAACCCCTTATTCTATTATACCTGGCAGTAAACATTTAAGATAATTTTAATTAAACCCCAATTTCCATTAGGGTTACCATTCTATTGCTTCCAGGTTAAAAATTTGTTGCCAGTATATAACAGCACCGTTATTAATTGGTTTTGCCTCACAGGCACGTGTTTTTTAACCACATTATTCCCACTACTAGGATTTCATTATTTATAAATATAAAGTTACTAATATTTTCTTATTATAGTTTAAGCTACCCAGCAGTATATAATTAAGATCAGTTAATGATTTGAAGTGATCTACAGAAGATCTACACACAGCAGAACTTCAGATAGTCTTCATACACCAGGACTCGTGTGCTGAGCTGTGGATTCTGGCACTTTGTTGTCATGTGATGAGAGCTGAGTGCTCGCTGACACGTTCATTGCAGCATTGAAGCAGAAGATTCTCCATGAAAGGAACACTGGACCCGTATTCGTGGGATACGGGACACAGATTACAGGAAATGTGAGATACTCACTTGTTGAGGCATGCCAACCTCACTTCTGTAGAAACGTATTGTCTTTCTTCACATGCCCTGCTGACATTTAGATTTCGTTTTTCAGAATCTAAAACTTATGGAGGTATGTTTTCTTTTCTTTTTCTTTCTTTTTCTCCTCTTGCCACTGAAAATCGAAAGCGGGTGTTAAATAGGTGTAATACACAAATTTCAACTTGCATTTTTTTCTGGCTCTGCTTCACATGAAATTACATCTGAACAAAATAATAAGACCTGCGATTATCCAAAGTTTCCCATCAAGTGGAGGAGGTGCTGTCATTTGGTTTTCTCTCAAAACACTTGAAGATTATTAAGGATCTTTTTGCTCAAATAGATGTACTGTAATCCAATTATAGTTTAAACTGTGTCCAATCCTCACATACAGTATCTCTCTCACCCACATCTGTAGGATGAAGATATGCTGAACACTCCTCATTGATAAAGAGGCGTGTTAACAGCTCCTCAATCCCCTCAAACCTGAGTCTGTCTGTCGTTTGTTTCTTCTGTGTTAAGCAAAATAATGTTTGTGGGTTACGCCATCACACACAATCCTTTCACTTTAATTTGTAGGTGTGTTTGAAAAGTTACAGAAATGTGCAGTGTGCCTGCTACGTGTCCCTGAGGCACCCCACCCTTCACACGATGGTGCTGGGTGATTTGTTGTGATGTTGTTTTGTGCCAGTAAATAACTAAATTGTATCAGTTCTGAATACATCTTATTTATTTAAGACAATGCATCCTAATGAGTGAATAAGAATAGTTTTCTTTTTACTTTTTATTTTTAAACTCAAAAGATTACAACAACGGGAATCCTGTTACATGAAATAGAAAGATTTTATTGGTCAGATTAAAACCTCTATAACGCTATTTTAAAATGAGCTTACATTTTCTTATAGCTTTTATTATTACTACATTACTACATGACATGGGCCCTGAACCATGAGCTTAATCCACAGGTAACGTGCACCGTGATCAGCATCAAGTTTGAGGGCTAGTGGCGTTCCCTGATCACCACCTCACGATACATCTGGCACCAGGCACACGAATAACAGCAAAGTACATTGATGACATCATCAGTGGCAGAGCCCTACAGGATGGAGAAGAGGAAAAAGAGAGAGCTGTTCAGACAGATTTTTAATTAGTTTGGAGTATCTGCTCTGTGAATAATAATAATGGATTGGATTTATATAGTGCTTTTCAAGGCACCCAAAGCGCTTTACAATGCCACAATGCCACTATTCATTCACTCTCACATTCACTGTGAACTAGATATTTCTTCTTTGAGCTCTGCTAAGAGCTCCATGATGCTGGGCATTACATTTTACAACCAAAAGGTGAATAAGGCAGTCTTCAGTAGTAAGTAATATAAATTTGGGGATTTTTTGGGGTGTGTGTGGATGCAACTGACTAATGTGATTTTTAACTCCACCCTCTTGGTCACCCTTCAAATATGGTTATTTCTGGCTATAATGCTCAAAAGAAAAGCTTTAAAATGCAGAGTGGCCAAATACATCTCTTTTATGCAGTGCATAGTCCCGCTCCATCTCAAACCCAGCCTTACTTCGATGTTGTGGCGCTCTCTGATGGACTGTCGGAGTAAGCAGGACACCACACCACAAACATCCAGCAGTGGCATTGCGCAGCACCATCCATGCTTACTGGCTGTCTGACACTGCATACAGGGGAAACACCAAAGGCCGTAGCAACCTTGAGGGAGGAAAATGTGCAGAAATACAGCATTAGAGTATCAGTGTTTACTGTAGTTTATAATCACTATATATCAAATGTCAGCGTGAGCAAGGATTGTTTTCTAAAGAGGTCATTTGTTTTAGAACTTTCTTTGGCTTCTTTATTTTTGTTTTTCCAGGAATTTTAGTTTTCTGATGCCACCAATGAAAATAAAAAAGTTGTAGTTTGGACCTCGTTGAGTTTGATGCAGTGTTAATGCAAAGTGTTTCATGCACATTATTACATTTCTTGCTCTCATATGAAAATCTGACTGGTGCTCTGAGCGGTGTACCAAGACGAGGTACACATTCCTGTGAAAACCTTCAATAGGGTGAGAAGCAGCCAGGTGTTGTTAGTCAGATGTGCTCGATTAACTTATCATCAGTAAGACTTTGCCAAATTGCACTCTGATAGTCGTGTTTTTGTGGCCTAAATGCTGCAGTGTAGCTGCTGTGTTGCAATTCTAAAAGGCCAATTTAATGTAATGCAATGCCTGGAAATCATTCTGTTGGTCCTCAGGCAGCCAGACTCCTTTTCAGAAACCCATGCAGTCACGAAATGAGGCCATCAGAGGCCAAAAACTACTCGCTATGAGACAACAGTGGTAACCGCTCCACAGCTGTGCTGCCTATGCTTTTAAATTCCCATAGCAACAGGGAAACTTAATCTTCTGTATGTATAAGTGGACAGTTTTATAATTTAGATAAATTTAGATATTTTGTCAACATTCTTGAATTGTCTGAAACAAAGCCTGAGGACATGGTAGATTCATAAATTACTGCTGTTTGTTTGCTTTGGTTTGCTGGGAAGACTTACAGGTTTTCATATCAGAGGTGCAATCTAAGAGCTCGGTGCTCCATGCTCCAGAGCGGGGGGATAACATCCCCTGGGTGGGCTGCTGGCGGACAGCCATAACTGGAGGAAACAAGCCAGGAATGGAGACACAGAGTGAAACTTTATAGCAGTTACAAACTGGCGCTAGAATACAATAGAGATAACAGACTGGTTTAAAGCATTATTGTCTACAGTGTGGCCATTATCAGAGCGTTCTCACTCCCGAGGCGTAACATGTCGACGTTTTGTCACGTCCCGCGGCGTTCCTGAGGAACGCGAAAGGAGACCTTCGGCGTTCTTATGGTACGCGGCGGGTTATGGCTGGAATCCAGTGCAATGACGCTCCCGCGGTAGTAGACGTTCCAGCCCTGTATTCCAGCCCTAAACCTAACCTTATCCCTAGCCCTGACCATAACCTTATTCCTGACCTTAACCAGGACTTTAATGATGTTAAATAGCGTGTTTCTAAGCGATTTGAAGAAAAAGAGCGAACATGTGTAGGTTCAGTCCAGACGGTTCTCATATTTCCTCTTTTTCCGAGGTCGTCATTTAGGAACGTGGTGGGTAGCCGAAAACGTAATATGGTGACGATTTGTCACCTAGCGTAAAATGTTACGCTTTGGGAGTGAGAACGGGTTGCCATTATTACACGTGTAACAAGATGTTTTCTATTTCATGCAAATCATTACAAATACCTGGAGTGACATGTACAAATAATTTGTGTGCAGTACAAAACAGTTCAATATGCAACGAATTACATGATTTATATTTTTTTCTTCCTAATTTTGTCTTTTTTTGTGCATGTGGGTCTGGAAGGCTTTAACATTTCCTTTAGTTCCAGCATCTCATGCATAAACTGTTTCATTACTACAGGTTATACTGAAATAGTAAAATCGATTCACATAGATTGCTGTATTTAGCTCATCAGTATAAAAAGTTTCTCTTACCTCTTCTCTGGTTCTCTGAGCTTTGAAGAGAAAATGGGAAAAAAAGGGCTGAAACCCAGAATTTAACTCCAACTAAGGGAGGGGAGGGGACACATACACAAACACACCTCTAGCTCAGCAGTGTCACAGCCCTTTTAGTTTAACAGTTAAATTTGATGTTAAATGGATAGGCAAGTTTATTTGTATAGCACAATTCAACAACAAGGTGATTCAAAGTGCTTTACTAGAAACAAAAACAAATAAAAAGCATGATTTAAAATTGAATAAAACAAGCAAACAAACAAACTAATTAACAAACAAACAAAACAGTATATAAAATCAAAACAGATAAAATCAGAACAATAGATAAAATCAGTAGTTAAATGTAAGTTTTGAAATTTAAGCTTAAAAGTGTGGATTTGGTGCTTTATTCAAATGCAGCTGAGAATAGGTGAGTCTTCAACCTGGATTTAAATAAACTGAGTGTTTCAGCTGATCTGAGGCTTTCTGGGAGTTTGTTCCAGATATAAGGAGCATAAAAGCTGAATGCAGCTTCTCCGTGTCTGGTTCTGACTCTGGGAACTGATAAAAGACCGGATCCAGATGACCTGAGGGATCTGGAAGGTTCATACTGGGTCAGGAGGTCACTGATGTATTTTGGTCCTAAACCATTCAGAGCTTTATAGACCAGCATCAGAACTTTAAAGTCTATCCTCTGACGGACAGGCAGCCAGTGTAAGGACCTCAGAGCTGGACTGATGTGGTCCATTTTTTGGTCTTAGTGAGGACTCGAGCAGCAGAGTTCTGAATGAGCTGTAGTTGTCTGACTGATTTTTTAGGTAGACCTGTAAAGATGCTGTTACAGTAATCAAGCCTACTAAAGATGAATGCATGGACTAGTTTTTCCAGGTCCTGTTGAGACATCAGATCTTTTATGCAGACCTAAACTTAGAAAAACACATTAAGACAATAACAAAGTCAGCTTACTATCACCTCAAGAATATATCAAGGATAAAAGATCTGATGTCTCAACAGGACCTGGAAAAACTAGTCCATGCATTCATCTTTAGTAGGCTTGATTACTGTAACAGCATCTTTACAGGTCTACCTAAAAAATCAGTCAGACAACTACAGCTCATTCAGAACTCTGCTGCTCGAGTCCTCACTAAGACCAAAAAATGGACCACATCAGTCCAGCTCTGAGGTCCTTACACTGGCTGCCTGTCCGTCAGAGGATAGACTTTAAAGTTCTGATGCTGGCCTATAAAGCTCTGAATGGTTTAGGACCAAAATACATCAATGACCTCCTGACCCAGTATGAACCATCCAGATCCGTCAGGTCATCTGGATCCGGTCTTTTATCAGTTCCCAGAGTCAGAACCAGACACGGAGAAGCTGCATTCAGCTTTTATGCTCCTTATATCTGGAACAAACTCCCAGAAAGCCTCAGATCAGCTGAAACACTCAGTTTATTTAAATCCAGGTTGAAGACTCACCTGTTCTCAGCTGCATTTGAATAAAGCACCAAATCCACACGTTTAAGCTTAAATTTCAAAACTTACATTTAACTACTGATTTTATCTATTGTTCTGATTTTATCTGTTTTGATTTTATATACTGTTGTTTGTTTGTTTGTTTGTTTGTTTGTTTGTTTGTTAATTAGTTAGTTAGTTTATTTGCTTGTTTTATTCAATTTTAAATCATGCTTTTTATTTGTTCTTGTTTCTAATGTCTCTGTAAAGCACTTTGAATCACCTTGTTGTTGAATTGTGCTATACAAATAAACTTGCCTTGCCTTGCCTTATCCTTGAAATATTCTTGAGGTGATAGTAAGCTGACTTTGTTATTGTCTTAATGTGTTTTTCTAAGTTTAGGTCTGCATCCATCATTACACCCAAATTTCTCGCCTGGTTTGTGGTTTTTAGGTGTATAGATTGAAGTTCTCTGGTGACCTGTAATTGTTTTTCTTTGGCGCCAAAGACTATTACCTCAGTTTTGTTTTTGTTTAGCTGGAGAAAATTGTAGCACAGGCAGTCATTAATTTCCTCAATGCATTTACCAAGAGCCTGTACAGGGCCTCGGTCTCCTGGTGACATTGTGATATATATTTGTGTGTCATCTGCATAGCTGTGGTAGTTTATTTTGTTGTTCTTTATAATCTGTGCCAGTGGGAGCATGTAAATGTTAAACAGAAGGGGTCCCAAGATGGAACCTTGGGGAACTCCACATGTGATACTTGTCTGCTCGGATGTGAAGTTACCTATTGATACAAAGTATTTCCTGTTTTCTACGTATGTTTTGAACCAGTTTAGTACAGTTCCTGAAAGACCTGCCCAGTTCTCCATCTTTGAGTAATATGTTGTGGTCAACTGTATCAAATGCTGCACTGAGATCCAGTAAAACTAAGACTGACATTTTTCCACTGTCTGTATTCAGACATATGTCATTAAACACTTTGGTCAGAGCGGTTTCACTGCTGTGGTTCTGTCTAAAACCTGACTGGAAGGCATCATAGCAGTTATTCTGTTTTAAGAAGTAATTGAGCTGTTGAGAAACTGCTTTTTCAATGATCTTACTTAAAAATGGGAGATTTGAGATCAGCCTGTAGTTGTTTATTTGTGTCTTGTCAAGATTGTCCTTTTTCAGTATAGGTTTGATTACAGCAGTTTTTAGTGGTTCTGGAAACACACCTGACATTAAGGAAAAGTTGACGATCTGTAACAGGTCTGACTCCAAAGTCTTTGAGACCTTTTTGAAAAAACTTGTTGGCAGGACATCTAAACAGCAGGAGGAGGAGTTCAGTTGACCTAAGATGTCCTCCAGGTCTTTGCTGTTAATCGGGTGAAACTGTTTCATGGTGTTTAAACAGTTTTTTGGTGGACACAGTACATATTCTGGATCTGCTGTTGATGTACCAATTGCTTGTCTAATTTTTTGGATTTTTTCTGTGAAGAATTTGGCAAAGTCATTGCAGGCCATGGTCGAATGAAGTTCAGCTGCCACTGACACAGGAGGGTTTGTTAGCCTGTCAACTGTAGAAAATAAGACCCGAGCATTATGGCTGTTTTTAGTGATGATGTCAGAGAAATAGGACCTTCTTGCACTCCTCAGTTGTAAATTATAATTGTGAAGTTTCTCTTTATAGATGTCATAATGAACCTGGAGGTTTGTTTTTCTCCATCTACGCTCAGCTTTCCTACACTCTCTTTTTTCATTTTTCACCAGTGTGGAGTTTCTCCATGGAGACTTTTTCCTTCCAGAGATAACCTTCACCTTAATGGGAGCAATAGTGTCCATTACATTTAACATGTTAGCATTGAAGCTATTGACGAGCTCATTGACTGACCCTCTGGACAGGTCAGGTGTTAATGGGAAGACCTGGTTAAAAATTGCACTACTGTGTTCAGTTATACACCGTTTTGTGATCACTGTTGTTGATATATTTATGTGGGCTGAGATTTTACTTTCAAAGAAAACACAGTAATGATCAGATAAGCCCACATCAGACACAGTAACCTTTGAAATGCTCAGGCCCTTGGAGATCAGTAGGTCAAGAGTGTGTCCTCTATTATGTGTGGCCTCTGTTACATGCTGAGTCAGCCCAAAGTTGCCCAGAGTGTTACTCAGGTCTTTAGTCCCTTTGTCCTGAGGGTTGTCCACATGGATGTTAAAATCCCCAACAATAATTACACAGTCGAAATCAACACAGATCACAGACAGCAGTTCACTGAGGTCATTAAAAAAAGTCTGTGCAGTGTTTGGGAGGCCTGTAAACATTAAGAAACACAACTTTGGATGGGGCCTTCAGCTGTAAAGCCACATATTCAAAAGACTGAAAACTTCCAGGAGATAGCTGCTTACATTGAAATGATTCATTAAATAAGACAGCAACCCCTCCTCCTCTCCTGCTCGCCCTGACCTCACTGATAAAACTGTAGTTAGGAGGGGTCGTCTCGATGAGAACAGCTCCACTGTTACTTTGGTCCAACCAAGTTTCAGTTAAAAACATAAAATCAAGGCTGTGCTCAGTGATTAAATCATTAATTAAAAATGTTTTCCCAGCTAAAGATCTAACGTTTAATAAAGCCAACTTAAGTGTTTTAGAGGTATTACTTGTCCCCTTGTGTTTGGGAGCAGTCTGTGGCACACAAGGTATGTTTACTATGTTTAAAGATCTTTTAGAGTGCAGCTCTCTGTGTTTTGACCAGGCCACATGTCTCCTTCTGTCACCTAAAAGTACAGGAATTTCATTCATTTCTAGTAAACAGGGTCCCAGCTTCTCCTGGGAAAAGTCACCACTGCCATAATCCTCGCAGCCCGGACCCTCCACACATCACACATCAGACTGCGGAAACAGAGCATGAAGGTGGTAAGGAGGAACTAAGGGGGGCGAGGCTGGGCAATGTGACTTCGATTGCTCTGTTGAGGGTGGGGCTCGATGGCGAACCTTTGGTCGCTCTGGTGGGGGGTTTATGGGGGACAAAAAGGGATTGGGCCGGGGGGTAGATCTGAGCCCAGCATTGACCCGCTCCATCATCTCCTCAGTGAATTTCAGGTGTGGGGAGGAGGGAGAAAGGGAGGGGGAGGAGGGTGATGGGGGTGATGGCCTGTCAGGGGTTTGGGGGACTGGGGAAGATCGTGGTCCCTGGTCCTGGTCCTGGTCGTTGGTGTTGTTGAGAGAGTTGGAGGCAAATAGGGACCCCTCTTCTTGCCTCTTCTTGCCTCAGATGTCTCTCCTTTCTGAGGCTCTTCCCGGGTGGGGGCAGATGGAGCTCCTCCTCAAGGTTTCTGCTGGGCTGTCTGTTCTTGGAGTACTGTTTGTTCCTCTTTATGAGATAACTCCTCGTTTATCTCAGCCTTGGCACCAAGCACAGATGGATGACGTATGGAATAAAACAAGTTGGAGGTGAACAGTTTCACCCCTGACTTGTTAAAATTAAATCCATTTGCTTTAAACAGATGCCTGCATTCCCAAAAAATATTAAAGTTGTTGATAAAATGCACTGAGTGGTCAGCACATGCTGATATAAGGCATTTATTCAGTGCAAACAACCTGCTGAATCTCTCGTCTCCTCCTCTGACGGGCGGTACAGGTCCACTGATGAATACAGCTGCATTCAGAGAGTTTACAGTATTTAGTAATCCAGTAAAGTCCCGTTTCAGAACCTCAGACTGTTGTTTGGACACATCGTTTGACCCTGTATGCAGAACAATGTTTGTCACAGTTGGATATTCATCTGCCATTTGAAGGTCAGGTTGTTGACCATATCCTTAGGAAAGCAGAGGACTTTAGTGTTCTTACCGCACATCCTTTGTACATCCTTTACGGCAGAGTCACCCACAATCAGAGTTTCAGGCAGAGCCTTTAGCTTTCCCAGTGGTCTTTTACTTTTCAACAGATTTTCAGACCTTACTTCGCTGCTTTTAGATGGATGGTTGTCCGATATAGATCCAGGGTCCTTTGATAGTGAAGCGAATCTGTTCTGCAGTTTCACATTCAGTTGATTTGGAGGTTTGTTGTTAACCTTCCTATTCACGGTTGTCCAGTCCTGTTTCCTCTCGTATACAGGGGTAGAAGAGCTTCTCTGTCTCGTAGGAAGTGAAGGCCAGTCGGTTTCAGAGATTTCAGCTCGCTGTGCTCTGCCCGTGATACGTCCTCCCCCTTCCAGGAGACATGATTTATGTCTTGGTTTTGCACCAAGACAGTCCAAGGGGGGATTATCACTTGAGGATTTATAATAATGCACAGAGTCTACTTTCTTGGTCATGTTATCTGTGCTCCTTAGCTGTGTACTAGCTTGCTCATCGCCATTGTTTTGAATCAAAGGCAAGGTTGTTTCATTTCCACACAGTCCATTTACCTCCACGTTTACTTCTAAGCGATGAATTTTTGTCTCCAGGGCCCTGTTTCAGGAAGCCGGTTTAGTGGAAAAACTGAGTAAGTATACCCTGAGTTAACGAAAACTCTGGGTTTTCGGTTTCAGAAAGCGAGTTTAGATGAAGCCTCAGTGAGTCACTATGACGACACACTCCGTGAAGCTAACCTGCCCCCTAGCAGGTTTACTTCAACTAACCCTAACTTTCTCCGCCCCTTTGTCGGAAACCTGACAGTAGGAAGTGTCGGACATGGCGTGCCCCTTCCTTGAAGAGCCAGTAGATGTTGAAGCCCAAATTCTCCGCAGAGCTCTCCGCCGGGAGAGAGTGATCAGAGCGCGTTTGGACATTTTATCATTTCCTGATGATTTCCTGTGTGAACGTTACCGTTGTTCAGCACAATCTATAAGTTATTTGGATAACATCCTCAGGCCATATATTACGCATGTGACACATCGCGGACATCCTCTCAGTTCTGTACATATTATGTGTATTGCACTTCGGTTTTTTGCAAACGGGAGCTTTCTGTATAATATTGGTGACGCTGAGCACGTTTCCAAGGCTACCGTCTGTCGGGCAGTCAGGAATGTTACAGTTGCACTGAAACGTCTCCTGCACTCGTTTGTGGTGTTCCCCGGTCATAGACCCACAAGATTTATCAAAGAGGGATGCCACAAAATTGCAGGTATCAGGATGACCAAAACTTAATTTATGATGTGGTGATACTTGAACTACTACTTAAATTTTACATTTATTTTCAGGGTTCCCAGGCGTGATTGGCTGTACAGATGGCACTCACATTCCAATCATTGCTCCTTCAGTAAATGAAGGAGACTATGTGAACAGGAAGTCTTTCCACAGCATTAATGTACAGGTACATAGTTCCCTGTAGCATTTCAAACTAACAAATTATTTCATCATAGTAATGGATGCTAATTTGTGTTCTCTGCACTGTGAAGATCATATGTGATGCTGCCAACATTATCACAAATGTGGAAGCCAAGTGGCCAGGCTCTGTCCATGACTCACAAATATTCCGTGAATGTACACTGAGCACAAAATTTGGACATGGTGAGTTGAGAATACTGTAAAATATATAAAGACCAATTGCTTCAGGGACATTTGAACTGAAGTGTATCCTTCTGTCTTAGGAGAGTTCACTGGCTACTTGCTTGGTGATAGGGGGTATCCATGTTTACCCTATTTGCTTACCCCTTACCCTGACCCTGAACCGGGCCCACAGCAGCGATATAATCTGGCTCATTGCAGGACAAGAGCCAGAATTGAAATGACTATCGGAATGCTTAAGGCCCGGTTCCAGTGCCTGCAAAGACTCAGGGTCACCCCAGAAAGGGCATGTGACATTATTGTGGCATGTGTGATTCTTCACAACATTGCCACAATTAGAGGAGAACACTGTCCTTCTGAACCAAACATCAGCAGTGATCCAAACCATGAACATCCTGACCCTCCCACGGACATACAAGATGGAAGAGCAGTCAGAGACACCATATGTCACAATCATTTCTTTTGACCCATCACCTCAACATGTTGAAAGAAGAATAAACAGATTTTTTGTTCAACTGGCTTTATTGGTCACCTGTGTTTCCTGTACACAAAGTATTAAAAGATGTAAACCTCATAAAGTGTCTCTGTTGCTTCCTCCTCTGTAACAGCTGTCAATGTTTCTTCATTATTTTCCTGTAGTAAAGAAATAAACAACATTGCTGTTCTACTGTAACCTCATATAATCTGTGGAGTATTACTCACAACTGCATGTTGGTCTGGCTCAACAGGAGGCTGCACCAGATGCAGTACACCACCACCATCAACTGATAGAATATGAGGTTTATACAGGTCACTTATAACTTACAAGGGACCAAATGGCAATTAACAAACATACCAAGCACCTTACACTTCATTGTCATTATGCTCTCAAAGACAACCAAGACTGAGGGAAGGCAAAATCAGTAGGAAAATAACTTGACTACAAAATAATCCATTATGGTAAAGAGTTTATCAAATGAATGAGTAGCACTGCGAAGGTGACTGTGAAGAAAGGATGTATGCACATCATGTATTATTTTGAATTTACCCCCTATGTAGGCACTTGTGTCTTGCGGGGTTATTGACTCAGAGGATGTCCCCGCAGAGATGCCTTCGGCCACAGGGCGCCCACTGTTTTGGCTGAGGGCCAACTGCTCAGCCTCTGTGAGTGGTGGTGGTGGAGGACCCCCACCTGTTTTTCGGGCCTCCGCTTTTTTTCTGTTGGCTATAACGGGTCACATTTGAGCATACAGAGTAAGCAAATATGTACTTGTAATGTGCTCAGATAATTTCAATAAGTGCTTACAGAAAGAAAATTAATGTAGCCTCTAACTGCAATTGATTTACATCGGACAAACAGACCAAGCACTATGGCTCATAATACAATTACACCTTACCTGTTTGGACTATATTTTTATATTTCATTTTTACTTGCTGCCAGGAACGTTTGGGGCCTGTTGGGTTGCACCTGCGCTCACATCACGTCACAAAATAAAATGTATAAAATAACAAATAAAATAACATATGATAAAATAACGTGTTAAATGGGTGGAAATCCCTAGATCAATGTTTATATTAACACTCACGCATTGACTCTGTCGGCTATGTTTTGCCATGCATGCTCCCTTTCTTTTGCAGCTGTGGCTGTGTTACTTTTTTCCGCGGAATTTGCATGTTATCGGCATATGCTGCCATCAGAATTTCGGCCTCAAGCGCTGTGAAATACATTGACCGCGCCTTCTTTCCCTCCGTCTCCATGGTGACTCGCTTAATCTGTGCTCCGCTTATCAGGGCTTTATGTATCCTCGTCCGCGCACTTCACTTGGGGTTGACGCAACTCCGAGTTGATTGAACTAATTGTTATCAGCCTTTCTGAAACCGAATATTCCGAGTTGGACAGTTCGGGGTTACTCAACCCTGCGTATCGTTTTTCACTCTGAGTTTTCTAAACCGGCTTCCTGAAACAGGGCCCAGTACTACAATCTTCTGCAGGAGGCTGTGGTAGTCATCTGTGGAGAGGGAAGGCATCTTGTTGCTAGTTAGCCTAGCGGTTAGCACCTTTCCAGGCTATTGAGGCTGTTCGGTGCCCAGACGCTGTAATCAGGCTTCAGCTGTGTCTAGGCCACAGACACACAGAGCGCTGAGGATAAGGTAACTATAAAAATGTTGCTGTTTCTGTTAAGAACACTTTAGTCCTAATGATCTATAAGTGTCCAGAAGCTATCGCAGGTAAGCTCATTAGGAAAAAAGGGAAAAAATCAGCATAAAAATCAATAAAAATCAATAAAAGAAGCAAAGCATTTAAGAGCAAAGAGATGAAGCATCCACACTCACAAAAGGGGAGGAGCACTGTGAGCACTGATACTGAAACAATCAATTAAACCAGCTAGAGCCTTCAGCTGTCAGGTCTCTCTTCTGTGGAGCCAGCTCCCAGTTTGGATTCAGGAGACAGACACTCTCTACTTTTAAGATTATGCTTAAAACTTTTCCTTTTGATAAAGCTCATAGTTACGGCTGAATCAGGTGACCCTGAATCCTTCCTCCCTGCTAAGTGTCTCGAGGCAACTGTGGATATGATTTGGCGCTATATAAATAAAACTGAATTGAGTTGAATCTGTTAAAGCAGCCCAAACATTTGAGTATAACAGGCAACCACGTATACTAGATCCTAGTTACAGACAGTTCAATGAGTTAAAAAAAAAAGTGTAACAAGGCTGCATCAGCATGCAGAGACCAGGGGCCCGTTCTTCGTACGTCGCTTACTACATCCAAGATCAAATGACACATCCAAGATCAAATCATCGCGCTAACCGTGAGCTCGCTAATCCGGTTCCCCGAACACACCTGCTGTTGACGATTAGTACAGCTGGACGCAGTAATGTGACATCACTGGGTGTCATAAAAGGGGCTACGCATCGATAGTAGAAACATTGATCGGCAACCCTCTGATTGGTCGGCGAAAATGTCGAAGGAGCGCGCTCGGCTCGGTATTTTTCGGCAGCAGAGCAAGAACTCCTGAGTGAGGGATTTCAGGAGTTTCAGAGTTTAATCAGAACGCAAGGGAACACTGCAAAGGCTGCAAAAGCAAGGAGAGAGGGCTGGCAGAAAGTTGCTGACAAATTAAACTCGTAAGTAATTTAATAATAATAATAATAATAATATATTGGATTTATATAGCGCTTTTCAAGGCACCCAAAGCGCTTTACAATGCCACTATTCATTCACTCTCACATTCACACACTGGTGGAGGCAGCTACGGTTGTAGCCACAGCTGCCCTGGGGCAGACTGACAGAAGCGAGGCTGCCATATTGCGCCATCGGCCCCTCTGGCCAACACCAGTAGGCGGTAGGGTAGATTTATTATATTACACTATATTATCCAATATTATATTACATTATATTATATTGTTATATTATATCCTCTTTCACATTAGAGCCACAACAGGACCCACTAGAACATGGGAACAAGTAAAAGTGAAATATAAGAATATTCTACAGAATGGTAATATTTATCACTTATATTGCTTTTCGTCTCTTGGAAAGAGACCCTGAAATAATCTGTTTGTTTGTTTATAACAGCAACCAAGAAAAGGGCAGAGCAAAAAAAGACAGGTGGTGGTCCTGCACCCCCTCGTCAACAAGTTGGTTAAGTGAATAATACCCTCACGGGAAAATCGATATCTCTCAATGAGCACACTGTCGCGCTGAGCTAAAGGATCCTGTCTGTCCCGCAATATACGCTGAATTCTGAGGACTCTCCTTATCAATCTTGCATCTTCCGCAATGGGTTGCTCGCGTAAACGGACAGGACATGGCTGCGACAGGCTTCCCAAATCCACCTTGGCTTTTATAGCCGTGGTCTCTCATCTTGATTACACGAAGTAATTTACAATTACTACTCTGAAATATGAATTACATCTGTAATAATCACATACATGTAATAGAATGTTAATAGTACATTTCCCTTTTTTAGGAAATGACCTGTATGTATCTGTGTGACATCAATAAAAGGATCAAGTGCTGCATTATCTTCAGTTACATTGATGTTATTTATTTATCGCTGTTGCTTTCGTATAAATGAAGCGGACATACCTGCGTGGCCGCGATCTAATCCTGTTTACATAAAGTAAACCTGCTCCCGAGCAGGTTTACGCTTACGGCTCTGTTGCTATGACAGCAAGTCCCGGATGAGCTTCGGGGAACCGACTGATCCAGGATCACGCGAAATCGTCAACAATCTAATCCGGCTAACCTACTTAGCGAGGTACGAAGAACGGGCCCCAGGCCCGCGTAGATGACCAGACAGGTAGCTCACACAACACTTATCATGAACACTTATAAGGAACTTCACCTCCTGTCATTTTATCCCAGCTTACAGCTTCTCGAAACCTGGGATGTCCTCCTCTGACCTTTCCCCTTCGTTTTCGATCAAAAACATAATCTATAAGAAGTTTGTATTTTTTGAAGTTTTCATTTGGGCCAAATTCAAAAAATAAATAACTATTAACAAAATGATGTTATACGTTTCTTTCATCCACAGTCCTTAAATTATCTAAAAAAAACCATCTAAACATAAAAGCCTTGTTTTTTCTGGATCTCAGAAGGTTATAAATGTGTAGTGGTTGATGAGACTGTGCAGGCAGTTTTACTGTCTGGTGTGTACGGAAGCGTAGAGCTGCCACCCAGGCAAAAGAAAAATACAAGTGTATCACGTTATAACGTGAAAGGTTTATTGTTCTAACAAGATACTTTTCCTGTTTGTACAATATACTATCATGTTTGTACAATATACTTTTCACGTTTGAACAACATAATATCACGTTATTACAATATACATAATTATCACGTTCGTACAATATATTGTACGGCCTACTGGTGGCCAACACCAGTAGGCGGTAGGGTAAAGTGTCTTGCCCAAGGACACAACGACCAGGACAGAGAGAGCTAGGGATCAAACTGGCAACCTTCTGTCGCGGTTCGGATTTTGAGGAAGAGACATACGACTGGTAGTAGTGGGTCAACACAGATTATTTTTATTATAACACACAGTACAGTATGGGAAGAGCCGGACTTCTTCGAGCAGACCGCTCCCCATCCTTATATAACCCTGATGACATCACAGTTAGATCTTACTGGAAATGATCACAGTTCCCTACACTCAAAAAGTTCTCCTTATATAGACATCAGCTGCTACTTTAGAGACAAACAAGTGTGTGATATGTTGTGCAATTGTGGGTTCAGGCCAACAAAAGTCCACTGTCCTTATCTGACTCGCTGTGGAGCGCCTGGACCTCCAGCTCCTCTGGTGCTATTTGCATGACAGAGTATAGTATTATATCTAGAATGTGTTTTATTCTGGAATAGCAGATCTACTAAGTGATCAATGATAATACTGATGATAAACTGATGATCAGTGATGCAGACTAATGAAATAATGATAAAATAATGACAGTGCATGTAAATGATAACAAAGTGACAGTAAAATAACAGGTTTTTCTCGACACTTCCGGTTACAGATAAGCCTCCCAACCTCCTGAACCATGGTCGCCCCGATAATAAGTCACTTTTCACCACTGCTTCTATCCGGAGATGTATGAGAAAATATTTTAATAACATTAAACTTTTCGTGGTAGTCCTCACAAAAACATGCTAAGACTTGAGGAAAGAAAAACATACTAAGTCTTGGGGAAAACAAACATGCTAAGACTTGGGGAAAATGCGTACCAAAGTTGGCTAAGCAACAATGGTACTTGTTGACCTTTTTTTTTTTTTTTTTTTTTTTTTTGAGAGTCACAAATACAGGTTTAATCACAACAACGGGGGATAATAAGGTCACAAGATGACATTTCAAACTGATGCATGACACAAGTCATCCTAACGACTGTATAACGAGCTCGATGTTGTTTAAAAGCCTGATAAATAAACGGTTTATTTATTTGTATGTCGACTGTGGCAAAGAGGTTGCTCTCATCTGAGGCAGAACTAAGCAGCCAGCCAACAGCTGTTTGTTATAGGTCAGATATTCACAAATAACTAGGCATGCGTATGGAAAATCTGTGTGCAAGTGAACAACATAGCATTGAGGCAAACCAATTACAGCACGTTTTCAGCTGAAGTTTGGATGGAAAAAGTGAAGGTGAAAACTGCATATGTCTCTGTGTCAACTAAAGAGGCTAATAAATACAAGCATGTAAAAAAAAAGAGAAGAAGCTTGGACTGAAAGTGTGAGAATATTTCCACTCCATCAAAGTCTGTACTGCAGATAGTTACCCCTTGAAAATAGCTGTCCAAACATGTATAATGTAATTAAAAGTATTTATAAAAACAACTTTGCGGTTATTTGTTGTCATTTAATCATCACAGAGTTATGTTGGCTCATACGCCACAGAACCAGACAACCCTGCCCTTTTTTTTTTTTTTTTTTTTTTAATAACATTAAACTTTTCGTGGTAGTCCTCACAAAAACATGCTGAGACTTGAGGAAAGAAAAACATACTAAGTCTTGGGGAAAACAAACATGCTAAGACTTGGGGAAAATGCGTACCAAAGTTGGCTAAGCAACAATGGTACTTGTTGACCTTAAAAAAAGAATTGATGCCATTTCGGGGCGACTGTGGCTCAGGAGGTTGGGAAGCGTATCTGTAACCGGAAGGTTGCCGGTTCAATCCCTGGGCTCTCTGTCCTGGTCATTGTGTCCTTGGGCAAGACACTTTACCCTACCTCCTGCTGGTGTTGGCCAGAAGGACCGATGGCAGCCTCGCTTCTGTCAGTCTGTCCCAGGGCAGCTGTGGCTACAACCGTAGCTTGCCTCCACCAGTGCGTGTGAATAAATAGTGGCATTGTAAAGCGCTTTGGGTGCCTTGAAAAGCGCTGTATAAATCCAATCCATTATTATTATTATTATTTCCTAAACACAACTCAGAACTGTTCACACTTAATGAAACTGATGTAAGCCAGTTCAGAGTGCACAGCAAGCGAGGGCGAGTAGACAACAGTCACCTCTGACAATTTTCTCATACGCCAGGTTCGCTTGTTGCCTGCTGTGTTTGGGTGGGCAGCTAAAAATATTAAGTGGGTCTTGGGTGAGATAGTGATCTCTGACAAAATTAAGCATAATAAAAAAAAATGGTCTAGACTAAAATGAAGACCACTCATTTGTTACAGCTTCATGATGACTTCTGGAAGGATGAAGACAGCAAACACTGCAGGATTTAAAATCTGCAGCTGTTTTTGTACTTTTGCTTTTTTCGACAGGTCGGTTTTTCGACAGGTCAGTTACAGAGTGCATCTGATTAATAGCACCTGGCTGCTGCTCACCCTCATGGTTCCTGTTGAAGCAGCAAGGGTGCACTTAGGTTTTCACAGGAATGTACACCTCGTCTTAGCACACCGCTCAGAGCACCAGTCAGATTTTCATAAGAGAAAGAGTAATGTAATAATGTGCATGTAATAATAATAATAATGTGCATGTAATAATAATAATAATGTGCATGTAATGTGCATGAAACTTGATGAGGTCCATTTTAAGCCTTGCTCTTCAGGAAGTTGACTTCTTTCCTGTTACGGCGAGTGGGATGAGCTGTGTGGAGAAAAATCACGGAAGATCCAATTGCAGGCACTCATGGAGGTGCGAAGGAGGTTTATTGTAAAAATAAAATACAAGTAGAAAACAGCAAACGGGACTGAAGATAATCTAAACTGAGAACAACTAAACATGAACAAGAACACGAATATGAGGGCGGGTGAGCAGAGGCAGATGACGGACAGCAGGGAGAACACACGGATGAAGCACGGTGGATACACAGACGGACCAGCGACTACAACATAAGAAGACACAACTTAAACACACACAGAAGAACACGGGGAGATTACAAACAGGTGGGGAACACAGCTGGAATAGGGCTAACGAGACAGGGGGAGAAGTAAAACTGAACACGCTGACATCACACATGAACATGAACCTTCAAAGTAAAACAGGAAACAAGACACACTTTACTAAGACACAGACTAGAAAGGGAGAGACAGACTAGACACTGAACTAAACCTGCAATAATAACAAAATACAACCAGAACATCAATCATAATACATATACCAGAATAACTGAAACATAGATTTATCATAATAATCAATAAAGCACCAGAGAAACAGAAAACAATCCATCATTCAAAAATAAACCAAAACATAAGAAACTCAAAATGCTGGGTCAAAATGACCCAGAACCGTGACATTTCTCCTTGTTTATTCTGTGACTTTGTATCTTCTCTGTCGTTAAATTAAAAAGTGTGTGACCCTTTGCAGGACTGAAAGAGTGCAGAGCCTTGTTCCCTCACAACACCCCTCCCCTCACAAGTTTTAGTTTTAAGTAGCACTTCCTCTGATTTTTATCAAAGCTCAAAGAACCAGAGAACAGGTAAGAAAAACATCTTGAAGCAGTCAGCATTCTTTCTGAATTTGTGATGCTGTTTGGTGTCATTTTTCTCAGCTGGTGACATGTAGAACTTCTGTTAATGAAACTCAAAACATAAAGATGCTGTGAGCTTACATGTGCAACAACAGCATTTTATTCCCTCAGCGAAACAGGAACAAAGTAGACATTAAAAGAAACAATCTTTACTGTGACCACAGGAAGGTTATAAGCATTTAGGATATAACTAATGTATTTTAATGACTTCAATTTTATGCAAATCCCTAAATTTTGTATTAGGATATTTAAAAGCAGAAGTATGTAATGAAAGACATGCAAACAAAAAAGCTTTAAAATTCAAACAGCTTCTTGACCAAAGAGCAATAACACTGAAATTACCTTTACATGCCAGCATCTTAGTTATTCCACGAGCTAGTGAAAGTTTGTGTTTTTTGTGGTTAATTAAGTAATTTAAATTAGGAAGTCAGAAAATAATAACATGTCAAATTTAAGGCTCGATACAAATACAAAGCTACTCCTGTTCTTGCTGATGTTTGGGCCGATGCTAATATTAACTCAAAGTTAGCTAAACTCTCAAACTGTGAACAATGTGCTGTATAACAAAGGAACTGGACCGAAGGCCACCTTCACCTTTCAAACACGATCACACGGAGCTTTGTCTGCTTTGCAAGCACACCTGCAGGTGTGCTATTGGCTGTATACCGTCAATTTAAAATCAACAGTGAACCTCAAATCTGTGTCTTTGGACTCTGAGAGGAAAGCTGAGCAGGCACAGTGAGCCCATTAAGACTAAAAAGGCCAAGTTCTGCATCACATAGTGTTTTGGAGTTACTACATAGACAAAGGATGTTTTATTATGGAGGAAATATGAGTAAAGTCCTCTTTGTCTGCTTTTCCACTCATCTTTAGTCTATCTCTTGTACCTGACCATTTTCAAAGGAATGCTTTTTGTTTGTAAGCCACTTCACACTGACCTATGAATCATTTAAGCATAAAAAATACACCTAACCCAAAGGATGAACCAGTGTTATGTCTACACAGCCTAATAAAACATGTCAGATCCAAACCCAAGTATGCAGAGATACCTCTGGCCCTTCAGTTGATCCATCTACGGTTCACTGAAGCCTCATCAGAAATGGTCTGAGTGGAAGTGAGGCTGTTAAGAAGCTGTTCTTAAGGAAACAAAACAGACAGAAAAGACTGAGATCTTTCAAGTTACACAAGAATTGCACTGAAAATCAGTGGAAACAGGTGTGATGGAGAAATTACTCCAAAATAGTGGATCTTATGTTGAGGTCTGGACTCTGAACAGTATTTGGTGATATCCATAGGTTCTAGACTTTAGATAGTCAATGGCCGTCTAAAGCGTGCAAAGATCCTTGTAGAGGGTTGCTTGCACCAGGAAACACTGTGCTGTGCACGTTACAGAAACAGCGCTGTAGACAGTAATGTTTTACACCAGTCTATTGACTTTTTCAGATTCTAGCTTTGGCATTTCTATCTTCCAGCCATGGCTGCTGTCTACCAGCAACCCATCCAGGTAGTGACGGTCGCCACCACTAATAAAAACTCCGGACGATGGAGCACCAACCTCTGTAATTGCTGCTCTGATATGCACACCTGTAAGTGAAGCCAGCAAATTTTACAAACAGCAGTGATTTCTGCATCAACTCTGTGCTATTTTGAAAACACAAGATGCAGGTCATGAAAGGAGACGTTAATGAAAACTGTTACAAACTCAAGGATATCTTACATCTCTGTGAGTTTTTCTTCCCTCAAGGTTGCTATGGTCTTTGGTGTTTCCCCTGCATGCAGTGTGAGACAGTCAGTAGACATGGATGGTGCTGCATCTTGCCTCTCCTGGACGGTTGCTGTGTGGTGTCCTACTTATTCCGCAAGTCCATCAGGGAGCGCTACAACATCCCTGTAAGGCTGGATGACCAGTAAAATTGAAAGTGAAACCTATTTTTATTGGAAATAAGAATTAAAGTTAAACTTAACAAGCCCAAAGTGAGATAATATCGCAGCCCTGTTTTTAATGTTGTATACAACAACATTTTAAACTGTTGCAACCATGACAGCTTCAGAGAGACTACATTAACTCCTGCTGCGTGATCCTCTCTCCTTCTTCTCTCCTCATTTGCAGGGTTCATCCTGTGCCGACTGCTGTCAAATATTTTGGTGTTACGAGTGTGCTTGGTGCCAGATGCATCGTGAGCTGAAAATCAGGGCCAGGCAGGCACCTGCCATCTTGACGGTGGTCACCACGCAGGTCATCCATGGATAGAATATCAACCTCGTGTGTCAAGTGCATGTCACTTTTTCTTAATTAAACTTATTTGTCATAATATTGCAATTAAAAAACATTTAGTTGTTTGTACAGCTTGAAATGAAAGCAAAGAAATGTAGCCCCTTTGTATCTGCTTTTTCATAGCATTGCAGAGGTCATTGCGAGTGCTAGCATGGTGTAGGTGATACGTGACAGCCACATTAGTTGCTTTACTTTTAGAACATTTTTATTACGAAGATGTTTGAACTTTTCATAAATGCTTTGTTAGTGCATTAAAATTGAGGATATATCATGACATAGCGTATAATATCATCACTTTCTTCCAATCGTTCCCCAACTGGGTTTAAGCTATGCTAAAATAAAGCATTCATAGACACCTGTCTAATGCATTCTTTCACCTTTTTTACACAAATGTATGAAAACATGTCTTCAAACCTTTCACCCTTTTCTCAAACCCTAAATACAAAAGCCAAAATGACCTGCATCAAAACTGTTTGTCTGTGGCCAAAACCACACAGTAGTTTTAGATCATGGTCGCCTTAGCAACGTTTAGCTCATTTATAATTAAACAGACTCTGTCTGTGCTGCAATAATTTTTACAGTCACCCACGTATTGCCTTCCTTCTCTTTCTTATGGTTCTTGGTGTGTTCTTGTTCAGCATATTGTCTGCTGTTACTGTAGTTTCTTGATGTATGTGTGGATGTTTGTATCCAGCATCTGTTTCTGGATCGCCTGTTTAAATATGCTGCATCAGATATGTTTGTCTCAACCCTTTTCATTTAGAAGTATAACAACATAAAAACATATATACTAGTGGCATTAAAAGATAAACAAATAACTGAAGACCTTCTTTGGGCAGCCCAACAGTGCCCTCTACAGTAACGTTGATGTTAGCACAGCCTCACCTTCTTTCTTTCGCCATTATTTTGTTTCTAACATTCAGTAGCTTGGGGTAAAATGAATGGTTAATATATCTCCCCATGAGGTGATAGATAGATAAATATTTCCTGCAGTATTTTATGGGTTAAAGTGTTTATAGTCATATCAACAGGCTGACAATCTTTGTACGAGCTGTTTCATTAAACCAGTTTTTATTTGTGTTTCTCCATCAAATCAAAGGCTTTGTAGAACTAGCCAGCTGCAATTCTTCATTTTTAATAGATTTATGTTGAGCATTTCACAACAGCTTTCTGAGTATGGAGGCCTACAAGTGTCAAAATGAATAAACCACATCAATCAAATTAATTAATTAAAATGGGAACTAAATAAATTAATAACGTATCAGATGTTTTCAATGAAATGAACTGATATTTAATTAATTACTTAATAGTGTGTTTATTTTATTCATTTTAGTATTCGTGCCTTGGTTAACACATTCATTCTTAAGTTTTTCAGTTTCATGTAGTCCAAGCTGAAGTTTCAGCAGAAACCGATCCTTCATTTAATTGAAGAGATTTTATATGAACACAGGTTAAACTCAAGAAAAATTACACCAAGAGCAATCAAGTTTTATTAAGCACAGAGATTTTATTAGTCAGATTAAAACCTTCCCTGAGATAACAACCACCACCTGATATGTCAATGAAACCTTTAAAAAAAATCTAATTTTAAAGCTCAAGTGTTTAAAACTGTATGAAAGAAAACTAACATGGAACATGGAACCACACTTGATGGTCGGAGCTAATGACTACACTGTAGTAATGAGCTGTGCAGGGCTCTGAAAATGAAAGCAGATAGGACGCTATGCTACTTGATTCTCTTTGGCAAACTGAACTAATCCCTTCTTACGTGCAAAAAACTAAACAAACCCCAAAACCACAACAGGTCCTGAACATCAAAAGTGGTTGTATCTTATCCACGGACCACCTGAGTGGTGACCACTGATGAGTTAGCAGGCTGCTGGTTTTCCCTGATGTTCAGCTCACGATACATCTGGCACCAGGCGCATGGGTGACAGAAAATCACATTGCTGGCATCATCAACGAACGAGCCCTGCAGGATGGAGAAAAAGGAAGAAGAGAGTGAGGGAGAGGATGAAGCAATGAAGCAGAAGGAGTTACTGTAATTTAATTTAATGAAGCTGTCATGCAGGCATGTGCGGTGTGGAGTCCTGCCTGGGCCCCTCAACAATAATATTTAACTATTAATCACAATTTTGCTAAATAAAAGGATCTGGCTTGCATCAGTCACATCACTACCATTTAACCAATGATTGCCCTTGAAGGTAGAACGCGCTGGTTATGAGCCGGGAATCAACTCACAAAGAAAACGTGGATTGCTTTTGCCTCCTGAGCGTTGTGGAGTTGTAGGAGAAACACAACTTAATTGGGAGATGCAGACGCAGATTGATGCAAAGGAAACTAGGTGTACAGCTCACACTATAGTCTATAGCATATTAGCTTATTATGTAGTGGTCAGTTGTTCTTCTGTGGCAACTGATGAATTGAAATAAATGAGCATTTCTACAGGGCTTATATTTCAATAAAAACTAACTAATATACATATCCACATAATTATGGATTATTATAATTACAATATTATGAAACCCCCCCACTGTATTTTCAAAAATACATTAAGAAACAGATGATATTAGATTTATATTTCAAATATGACAAAATGCTGAATTTACAGCAGCAAAATTATTGTATCTCTACAGTTTAAACATTTAATAAGCTTTCTGCCTGCACAGAGTGGACAGTTAAACAATCACTGAATCATCATAAATACATTATTTTATTTTTATTACTTTAATATCAGAGCATTAGGAATAAATAATAGGAGAAGGATTCTGGAAGAAAACTTGTGGCCATATTGGACTGGAGAAGGTATAAAATGTCACTGTATGTGTGTGTGTCTACGTGTGCATGTTTTATGTGTATAGATTTTTTAAAATTATTATTCATGTTATAACATTGTCCAGACATGCCCTGTAAGGATATGAGGAGAAAACAGTGTCAAAAGGAGCTGTGTGAGGCTGCTAAAGGCAGTGGATCCTTCACCAGCTGGATTAAAAAGAGTAGGTAACAATAACACACGTACCAGTTGTTGCATTGCTGGTACAAACACAGCTGCAATGATTTGGTTCAATAACATTTTTCTATTATTACTTTATTACGGATTAGGTGCAAAAGTTATTCAGTTTGGATAATTAAATAATAGTTTAAAGCAATAGCAAATTGTGCCTTGTTCTCAGATGGACAGCGAGTGGAGCTCGATAGCTCAGATGAGGAGATGGAAGGAGGGAGAGAGGCAAAGAGTGATTCACAGACAAAGCCTAGTTTATTTTCATCTGTTGTCTTATGATTCCATTGCTGTCACCAATCTTTGCATTTTATTTTTATCTGATAACACTTGTTATCAGCAGCAGAAGCAGCAGCCACCCCTCAACAGCAACAGTGTACACCATCAAGTAAAAGGTAGGCCATGTTTGCTTTGCATTGTCCCCACCTGGATAACCAAATATCTGAGAGTTTTTTAAAACAAGCAGCCACAGGTGCAGATTTCTTCCGTATGCAGACAAATAAGAGAGTTCAAATTTGGATAACTTTCCATTTCCTCTTTTTCTAATTTGGATGCAAGCTAGTCCCTAAAAAATGCCATCCCACTCAGTTTACTGATGCCACTGAATGATAAGGTGACTTAACCTAACTTATCTTCAGCTCGGCCTTCTGTTTTTCTGTCAGTAGTTTTGCAACCCATCCACCACAGCAGGCCTAACCATCATCTTGTAAATCTTCATTTTCACTCTTGCAGAAATCCTTCTGTCAACACTCATCTCCACCCACCCCACCCTGGCTGCACTCTTGTTTTCACCTGTGTCTGTTGCTTTGGATGGTTGAGTACTTAAAGAGGACATGAAAGAATACAAATATAAAGTATAATACCCTACTACCCTACATTCATCATCCTTCATCGTCTCTTGATTCAGTAACTTGAATATGCAAATGTGCACATTTTACTAATTAAACCCTACAGAAATCCCTATAAATTAAGGCAGCGGTCTCCAACCTTTGTTGCGCAATGGACCAGTTTATGTCCGACAATATTTTTACGGCCTTTAAGGTGTCACAGATAAATACAACAAAATAAAACCAGCACCGGTACCAAAAAAGAACATTTATTTATAACACACGGGAAAAGACTCAGGGAAACAGAGTTAACGATAAAAATGATAAAAACCATGAAAACCATAAATTTCACACCTGAGCATCAACTCTCGCGGCTCGGTACCAAACGACTCACGGACCGGTACTGGTCCATGGTCCGAGGGTTGGGGACGGCTGCATTAAGGGATGCAGTTTTGCTAATGTGAAGTTTTAACATCGAACTGTTTCTCCACCCCAAAAACAGGCATTTCTGGATCCACAAAGCAAAACAAACAATAGTGAAAACTTTAAAATGGTTCACAAACTAAGGCTAGACGTCCCAGTGGGGTCATCAATCTGTTACACACTGTTTAACATACGCCCCTCCATCCCTAACCCAGACTTACAACAATGTTGTAGCGCTTTCTGATGGACTGACGGAGTAAGCAGGACACCACACAGCAAATGTCCAGGAGTGGCATTGCGCAACACCATCCATTTTTACTGGCTGTCTGACACTGCATGCAGGGGAAACACCAAAGGCTGTAGCAACCTAGAAAAATACACAGAGACATTTGTGTTTCATTACTAGTTATTACATTGCACTCTGCTACCTTATTGCAAAAACAGTCAGAGAAACTGCTGTTTGTAGGATTTGAATGATTAACTTACAGGAGCTCATATCAGAGCAACAGTCACAGATGCCGGTGCTCCAATTCATTGCACTCATCCCTGGAAGAAACAAGGCAGAAACAGACACAGAGTGAAGGGTTAATGCCGTCATAAAGATTATCACTTCTAGAATATGAGAAAGGTACAGACTGGTTAAAACTATTGCTCTCAACATGCTGCTTGTGTTACAGCTGGAACTGGTCCACGTAAATCACTACAAAAACCTGGAAGCAGATGTAGAAATGATCTGCGTGCAATACAGACAAAAAAGTTTGCCAACAAGTGGCAAGGAATTTACACACAGATGTACGTACACACATGTACATGGCAAACATTATTGTTCATATATATCTTTTAATGTAATTGTCTGGTAATAGTCTGTGTGCTTTAATGGATGTTGTGTGGCTGTGTCTTCAAACCCTTTTTGAATAACTTAAAAAAAACAAGCAAATGAAATGATTAAAAACAAAGTTTTGCAATAACCTGAAAAATGTGTTGTTGTACTATAACTGCAGGTGCAGTATCTGCTGTTCAGCTGCACTCTTATATCTAACAGGCAGGTTAATGCACGTTGCTAGACCGAACCATGTGCTGCAGCCCTGCTTTCAGTGACATCGTGGAGATACATGTTCAGTAATAAGAAAATATTCCACAGCCTGCTCACACCTTTTCTTGTCATTCCTGTGACGTGTCCATGGTGCAGCTGTATAGTTGAAGTTTTCAGTACTAGTTTCAGTACTTCAGCGTCTGGCTAGACAGCTACACAATAGGACGCAGCATGAACCTTCTTAAACTGGAAACTCACTCTACTTTAATATCACCCGACTCCCAAAAGGTCTCTGTGTAGTGTGTCACAAAATGTGTCTGTGAGCTAAATGAACAGCTGCTGTATAAATAAAACCCACTAATGTGGCACACAGAAAAATAAAGGTGTAACAAAGAGAGGACAGGAGAAGAAGATAAATCATTATTTTCAAAGAGAAACTTTATAGACTGAAGAGGTCAGTTTTACATCTTCATTTTAGGGTTTCTTTATCAGATATTGGATTGGAGTGACTTCAGAAGCTATTTGAACTTGTTTGCATATCTTTCAGTACAACCTGTCATCAGTCTCATTCTTTTAAATATCTTGCGATAAAATTGAAGGATGGTTATAACAACATTTGTTACTTAATGTTCATCCTCTCTTTTACTGACCCATGAGTAATTATGATAAGTAGACTCCAGAATTTTCTTTCTAATTCTGTGAAGATATGAAAACCTTTAAAAATCCCCCTTGTTTTACTCAGCATCACTTGAGTACACTGGTTCATCAGCTCACTTGAAAATGACTGAGAAAAACGATACAACAGTGCAGTAAGCTTCAGAAACATTGTTGAATGTTTCAAGCTGTTCATTTTTATAGAAAGTCTTTCTTACCTGGTTTCTGGTTTGGTGAACTTTGAAGAAAAATGAGATGAAGGGTAGAAAACCCAACATTTAACTAATACACACACACATAGACACACCCCACCTGTTCACACAGGGAAACACAGAATTCACGATACACAGTCATTCAGCTAGTGTAAATGTAAAATAACTAGTTTGCATGTGGTAACACAGAAACATTGTAGCAAAAGTATTTGAAATATGGATGAAAAAGATAAATTTGTCCCCGGGTAAATGTCCCCAGGCAAAAAACACCACAGTGACTAGATACTTGGTCAGACCGTCTCTTACAGAGGAAGGAAAAACCCAGTGACTGTTGTTGTTGTTTTAAAAAAACAAACAAAATATTTGACTGACACTATTTTGGTCATTAAATGGTCGTGAACAGCCACTGAACCATCTATCAGCACATTAGCATTTTCACATTCATTAACATGTTCGCTCTCACTTGTTCAATTAGGTCATGTGATGTTACCGATTAAACCTTTAGCTCAGGTGTGTTAATGTCACTTTAGTTCAAATACTCACTTAAAGCTATTAGGTGAGTCATCAAATGACAAGCTAACAAAATCTGGTAAAAAAATAAAATAAACCATCCTTAAGATGAACAGGTGGAGATGTTAAGAAACATAAATGCTTAATTTTATTAATTTTATTAAAAGGGATAGACTGTCAGGGTTCAGTGGCCCGTGACACCCAGGTCATGACATAGAGTGTGCAACAAAGACTGTAAAAATTTTCATTTACAAGGAGGAGGATTATTAGTTTTTATTATTTCTTTTGCAAAAACATATGGAAATTTGGGAAAAATAGAGCACCTTCATTTTCACATTGGTGTGCGTTCACTCCTCTTCAGAGTGTTCTGGCATGGATCACACACCTCCTAGGAGAGGTCGTATCTTCTCTTGCTGATATATGGTATAGCAAACACACGTATATCTACCCCTTTGTTTAGATGGACCACTAGACTCCTGGCAACAGCTTTGGGGAGTCTTCACAGGGTCACATCTTGACCCCACACATACACATACGCATAAACATACATACACACATACCTGGATATGGATAGTATGGATAGTGTGTTGCACTTGCTAAGCTGGTGACTCCATAATGTGTAAACCCCACTAGTCAGCAAACTAAAGCTTTAAAAGAAATAGCATGGTGCAGTAGTACAGTAATTGCATCCAGAATACAGCGCAGTAAAAGTAGAAAGCAACATAACATGGACAAACTTAAATAGTACATTACAACAAAGTAAAGTGCTTGAGGAAATGTACTCAGATCCATGCTGCTCCTGTCTATGCGCTCATCTAATGGCGTTAGGGACCGTGAGACTAATAGTACTCATGCACAGTGCTGTGTGGTTAGTACCATTAACTCAGAGCAAGAAGGTCCTGGTTTCAATTACTCTGGCCCTTTGGGGCCTTTCTGAGTGCAGTTTACATCTTTCCTCATGACTGTGGAGGGGGTTCTCTGTGTACTGTATCACAGTCTATCACAGGGCTCTCTGTGTTAGCCTGTCCATGGGCTGTACCCTGCCTCTGGTGCTATAGCAGCTGAGATACACTCCAGTCATGGCTGCAAAATAGATAAGTGGAAGAAAATGAATGGACAGTCCAATGGCTTCAGTCAGGGGACAATAGGAGGATAATCATATTTCATGGCAGGAGCTAGTACCCTCACCCCCCCATCTCCACGTCCTGCTTCTGGCCCCACCCCTAGAAGCTAGTGTGTCCACACCCCCCTCTCTCATTTCCAGTTTAGTGCTGGGATTTCTCAACTTCATCTAATTTTTTTTCAACGCTCAGAGAATCAGAGAAACGGTAAGACTAACTTTTCATATTGATGAACAGCTTAGTATTTCTGTGTAGTGATTAACATGTAAAGCTTGTGGGGGGACAAGACATTCAATGGTTTTTTTTCCAGCCTGGTTTAACCATAGTTTGCCATATAGTCTATCTATTCTGTCAAATCTAGTAATTTGTCTTGCTTGACACTAATTATTGATGTTTGGTTTTTGGGGATTCCTGTCCAAGCTGGGTCAGAAGCTAGTGTACACATAATGCTAGTTCCAAGTCTGGGTTGAGGGAAGGGTCATCTGATGTAAACTCTGTTCTTGTAGGAAATAAGGGAGCGACCAGAAATGCCTTTCTTATCTTAATCAAGGACACCAAACAGAATTCTGCCCCCGCCTTTATTTGTTAATGCGTATCTCTCACGCATGTTTTGATTGTTTGAATAAATCATCAATGTACGAAACAGTCCTTAGTGGTCATAAGCTTGGCCACTAATGAACTGTTCACATTTAACCTTTGGTAGAACCTCAAAATCCCATCCTTTCGTGAACCTCGGGACCAAAAAATGGTCCCGCCCCAAAAGTGCTCTAAAAATGTTATATATCAATATTTTTTTCTACTTTAAATTAGTCAATCTTTTAAAACTACTTCTGCTTAAAATATCCATGTCAAGTTTTAATTATATTTTCATTGTTTTAACCCTTTAAATCCCAGTTTTATTACATGAGCGCCCTGTTTTTTTAGCCCCAAAAAACAAAAAAACTAAATATTTTCCAAAAAAAACATTTGAAGTAATATTTGTTTGTTATTATAATTAGGCCTTTAGATGGACTAAAGATTGGCACCAACAGTCATTTCGATCGCCTTTTATTTTTTTTCCAGGAGCGCATTTCATAAAATGCACACTATCGACCACGCCCAAAAAGTGCTATAAAAAATTTATATATTAATATTTTATTCCACTTTAAATTAGCCAATCTTTTAGACCTACTTCTCCTTGAAATATTCATGTCAAGTTTTAATTACATTTCGCGGATTTTAACCCTTTATATCCCGGTTTCGTCACATGAGCGCACTGCTTTTTTTGCCCCAAAAACATAAAACATAAAACATAAAATATTTTCCAAAAAAAACATTTGAAGTAATATTTTATTGTTATTATAATTAGGCCTTTAGATGGACAAAAGATTGGCACGAACATTAATTTCGATCCGGTTTTAATTTTTTTTGCAGAAGCCAAAAATGTCCCCAGGCGGCGCTGCTGCTCCTGCTCCCACGGGGAGGAGTGCCTCTTCCGCGGGTGTGTTTCGCGCAGCGCCGGAGCATATGGTTCGGTTCCCGTGTCTGCAGCACACACTTCCGCTACCACGTTAAAACAAATACGTCATTTCCTGTTGATTAAAAAAAATTAATGCACCCTCAAACGAACCTAAGGTCAGAAAATGGTCCGGAACGAGCAGCGGGCCAAGCTGCTGCTGTACGCGGGAAATTAGTCTGCCTTTTCCGGGTATCTGTCTCGAGCAGGCCGCTGGAGAACATGTGTATGTTCCAGCAGGCGTCACATGTGGAGCAAGGGCGCCACCCGGTGGACAAATAAAAAAATTACAACTCTAAGGCCTGGGCCCTGTTTCAGGAAGCCGGTTTAGTGGAAAAACTGAGTAAGTATACCCTGAGTTAACGAAAACTCTGGGTTTTCGGTTTCAGAAAGCGAGTTCAGATGAAGCCTCAGTGAGTCACTATGACGACACACTCCGTGAAGCTAACCTGCCCCCTAGCAGGTTTACTACAACTAACCCTGACTGTCTCCGCCCCTTTGTCGGAAACCTGACAGTAGGAAGTGTCGGACATGGCGTGCCACTTCCTTGAAGAGCCAGTAGATCGTGAAGCCCAAATTCTCCGCAGAGCTCTCCGCCGGGAGAGAGTGATCAGAGCGCGTTTGGACATTTTATCATTTCCTGATGATTTTCTGTGTGAACGTTACCGTTTCTCAGCACAATCTATAAGTTATTTGGATAACATCCTCAGGCCATATATTACGCATGTGACACATCGCGGACATGCTCTCAGTTCATTGCATATTATTTGTATTGCACTTCGGTTTCTTGCAAACGGGAGCTTTCTGTATAATATTGGTGACGCTGAGCACGTTTCCAAGGCTACCGTCTGTCGGGCAGTCAGGAATGTTACAGTTGCACTGAAACGTCTCCTGTACTCGTCTGTGGTGTTCCCCGGTCACAGACCCACAAGATTTATCAAAGAGGGATGCCACAAAATTGCAGGTATCAGGATGACCAAAACTTAATGTATGATGTGGTGATACTTGGACTACTACTTAAATTGCACATTTATTTTCAGGGTTCCCAGGCGTGATTGGCTGTACAGATGGCACTCACATTCCAATCATTGCTCCTTCAGTAAATGAAGGAGACTATGTGAACAGGAAGTCTTTCCACAGCATTAATGTACAGGTACATAGTTCCCTGTAGCATGTCAAACTAACAAATTATTTCATTATAGTAATGGATGCTAATTTGTGTTCTCTGCACTGTGAAGATCATATGTGATGCTGCCAACATTATCACAAATGTGGAAGCCAAGTGGCCAGGCTCTGTCCATGACTCACAAATATTCCGTGAATGTACACTGAGCACAAAATTTGGACATGGTGAGTTGAGAATACTTTAAAATATATAAAGACCAATTGCTTCAGGGACATTTGAACTGAAGTGTATCCTTCTGTCTTAGGAGAGTTCACTGGCTACTTGCTTGGTGATAGGGGGTATCCATGTTTACCCTATTTGCTTACCCCTTACCCTGACCCTGAACCGGGCCCACAGCAGCGATATAATCTGGCTAATTGCAGGACAAGAGCCAGAATTGAAATGACTATCGGAATGCTTAAGGCCCGGTTCCAGTGCCTGCAAAGACTCAGGGTCACCCCAGAAAGGGCATGTGACATTATTGTGGCATGTGTGATTCTTCACAACATTGCCACAATTAGAGGAGAACACTGTCCTTCTGAACCAAACATCAGCAGTGATCCAAACCATGAACATCCTGACCCTCCCACGGACATACAAGATGGAAGCGCAGTCAGAGACACCATATGTCACAATCATTTCCTTTGACCCATCACCTCAACATGTTGAAAGAAGAATAAACAGATTTTTTGTTCAACTGGCTTTATTGGTCGCCTGTATTTCCTGTACACAAAGTATTAAAAGATGTAAACCTCATAAAGTGTCTCTGTTGCTTCCTCCTCTGTAACAGCTGTCAATGTTTCTTCATTATTTTCCTGTAGTAAAGAAATAGACAACATTGCTGTTCTACTGTAAACTCATATAATCTGTGGAGTATTACTCACAACTGCATGTTGGTCTGGCTCAACAGGAGGCTGCACCAGATGCAGTACACCACCACCATCAACTGATAGAATATGAGGTTTATACAGGTCACTTATAACTTACAAGGGACCAAATGGCAATTAACAAACATACCAAGCACCTTACACTTCATTGTCATTATGCTCTCAAAGACAACCAAGGCTGAGGGAAGGCAAAATCAGTCGGAAAATAACTTGACTACAAAATAATCCATTATGGTAAAGAGTTTATCAAATGAATGAGCAGCACTGCAAAGGTGACTGTGAAGAAAGGATGTATGCACATCATGTATTATTTTGAATTTACCCCTTATGTAGGCACTTGTGTCTTGCGGGGTTATTGACTCAGAGGATGTCCCCGCAGAGATGCCTTCGGCCACAGGGCGCCCACTGTTTTGGCTGAGGGCCAACTGCTCAGCCTCTGTGAGTGGTGGTGGTGGAGGACCCCCACCTGTTTTTCGGGCCTCCGCTTTTTTTCTGTTGGCTATAACGGGCCACATTTGAGCATACAGAGTAAGCAAATATGTACTTGTAATGTGCTCAGATAATTTCAATAAGTGCTTACAGAAAGAAAATTAATGTAGCCTCTAACTGCAATTGATTTACATGGGACAAACAGACCAAGCACTATGGCTCATAATACAATTACACCTTACCTGTTTGGACTATATTTTTATATTTCATTTTTACTTGCTGCCAGGCACGTTTGGGGCCTGTTGGGTTGCACCTGCGCTCACATCACATCACAAAATAAAATGTATAAAATAACAAATAAAATAACATATGATAAAATAACGTGTTAAATGGGTGGAAATCCCTCGATCAATGTTTATATTAACACTCATGCATTGACTCTGTCGGCTATGTTTTGCCATGCATGCTCCCTTTCTTTTGCAGCTGTGGCTGTGTTACTTTTTTCCGCGGAATTTGCATGTTATCGGCATATGCTGCCATCAGAATTTCGGCCTCAAGCGCTGTGAAATACATTGACCGCGCCTTCTTTCCCTCCGTCTCCATGGTGACTCGCTTAATCTGTGCTCCGCTTATCAGGGCTTTATGTATCCTCGTCCGTGCGCTTCACTTGGGGTTAAAGCAACTCCGCGTTGACTGAACTAATTGTTATCAGCCTTTCTGAAACGGAATATTCCGAGTTGGACAGTTCGGGGTTACTCAACCGTGAGTGTCGTTTTTCACTCTGAGTTTTCCAAACCGGCTTCCTGAAACAGGGCCCTGTAGTCCAAAACGAAACCTAAGCTGGAAACCTGACGATCCCTTTGACCGTAATTTTTCTGGCGTGAAAAATAGCGTTTATAATGGGTTTCAATGGGGCACAAATCGGCCACGAGGTTCGATAGTGGATGTATGCCTTTTATTCAGCCATTTAAGCTCATTTAAAAAACTCAGACTGAAATTTTAAAATAAAATGGGAAAAAAATACATGTTTGAAAATTTGGCTATACTCCATTAAACACAGTGGAAATGGCGTGGAATTAAAAAACGGAAAGGCCACGAAATGGTCCCAGGTTCTACTTAATATGCAAATAAATGTGAAATGCACATAAATCTGGACAGTCTGAAATCTCCTCTCATTTCAACCCTCATTTCTGGTCACACTGTGATTTTTAGTTCACATATTCTTGCCATTTACCTCACAGACAGGCCTCCACAAGAGTGGAGGACATACTGTAGGACTGATAGTAGCCTGTTAGCCTACCTCCTGCCCCATACTGCTTTTAACCTGTCAGGTGTTGAAGCTCAATTTGCCATTGTAATATAGAGATGAGCAGGTATGACATCACTGCCTACCGACCAATGAATTCTCCAGAAAATGGTGTCACCTTTCCTGAAAAATCCCATGGACCTCTGTTGGGAGCCTGGGATGGTGTAAAGTTTCTCACTTGCGTCAGTTGGATAGCAAGTTGATAACCAGCTTTGTGCGACAAAGCTCACCTGATCCTAATCGCCTGTTTCAGGGTAAAGGAATGCAGATCAGAGGCGGAGCCAGACATTTGAAACACCCGGGGCTTAGCCCAAAAGGGTAGTGTGCATGTGGGATTTTTTTTTTTTTTGGGGGGGGGGTAGAAATGACTGAAAGATTAATAGGCTCTGTTTTGAGTTTTGTTCAAAAAAGAATGACTTCATATAGGAAATAAAATATATCACATATGCAGGACACCTTAAACTAGTTTTTTAATTAAGCAGCGAGGCAGAACAAAGTCGGGGCTGTATCAAGACACGAGGACTAAACCCCAATTCAACCAGACCCAGAACTGGGCCCTGTTTCAGGAAGCCGGTTTAGTGGAAAAACTGAGTAAGTATACCCTGAGTTAACGAAAACTCTGGGTTTTCGGTTTCAGAAAGCGAGTTCAGATGAAGCCTCAGTGAGTCACTATGACGACACACTCCGTGAAGCTAACCTGCCCCCTAGCAGGTTTACTACAACTAACCCTGACTGTCTCCGCCCCTTTGTCGGAAACCTGACAGTAGGAAGTGTCGGACATGGCGTGCCCCTTCCTTGAAGAGCCAGTAGATCGTGAAGCCCAAATTCTCCGCAGAGCTCTCCGCCGGGAGAGAGTGATTAGAGCGCGTTTGGACATTTTATCATTTCCTGATGATTTTCTGTGTGAACGTCACCGTTTCTCAGCACAATCTATAATTTATTTGGATAACATCCTCAGGCCATATATTACGCATGTGACACATCGCGGACATCCTCTCAGTTCATTACATATTATTTGTATTGCACTTCGGTTTTTTGCAAACGGGAGCTTTCTGTATAATATTGGTGACGCTGAGCATGTTTCCAAGGCTACCGTCTGTCGGGCAGTCAGGAATGTTACAGTTGCACTGAAACGTCTCCTGTACACGTTTGTGGTGTTCCCCGGTCATAGACCCACAAGATTTATCAAAGAGGGATGCCACAAAATTGCAGGTAGCAGGATGACCAAAACTTAATTTATGATGTGGTGATACTTGAACTACTACTTAAATTTTACATTTATTTTCAGGGTTCCCAGGCGTGATTGGCTGTACAGATGGCACTCACATTCCAATCATTGCTCCTTCAGTAAATGAAGGAGACTATGTGAACAGGAAGTCTTTCCACAGCATTAATGTACAGGTACATAGTTCCCTGTAGCATTTCAAACTAACAAATTATTTCATCATAGTAATGGATGCTAATTTGTGTTCTCTGCACTGTGAAGATCATATGTGATGCTGCCAACATTATCACAAATGTGGAAGCCAAGTGGCCAGGCTCTGTCCATGACTCACAAATATTCCGTGAATGTACACTGAGCACAAAATTTGGACATGGTGAGTTGAGAATACTGTAAAATATATAAAGACCAATTGCTTCAGGGACATTTGAACTGAAGTGTATCCTTCTGTCTTAGGAGAGTTCACTGGCTACTTGCTTGGTGATAGGGGGTATCCATGTTTACCCTATTTGCTTACCCCTTACCCTGACCCTGAACCGGGCCCACAGCAGCGATATAATCTGGCTAATTGCAGGACAAGAGCCAGAATTGAAATGACTATCGGAATGCTTAAGGCCCGGTTCCAGTGCCTGCAAAGACTCAGGGTCACCCCAGAAAGGGCATGTGACATTATTGTGGCATGTGTGATTCTTCACAACATTGCCACAATTAGAGGAGAACACTGTCCTTCTGAACCAAACATCAGCAGTGATCCAAACCATGAACATCCTGACCCTCCCACGGACATACAAGATGGAAGAGCAGTCAGAGACACCATATGTCACAA
Organism: Rhamphochromis longiceps; assembly: GCF_057381845.1. Lineage (NCBI taxonomy): Eukaryota > Metazoa > Chordata > Actinopteri > Cichliformes > Cichlidae > Rhamphochromis > Rhamphochromis longiceps. The sequence goes on from NC_140559.1 coordinate 46,560,729, forward strand.
TCATTTCTTTTGACCCATCACCTCAACATGTTGAAAGAAGAATAAACAGATTTTTTGTTCAACTGGCTTTATTGGTCGCCTGTATTTCCTGTACACAAAGTATTAAAAGATGTAAACCTCATAAAGTGTCTCTGTTGCTTCCTCCTCTGTAACAGCTGTCAATGTTTCTTCATTATTTTCCTGTAGTAAAGAAATAAACAACATTGCTGTTCTACTGTAAACTCATATAATCTGTGGAGTATTACTCACAACTGCATGTTGGTCTGGCTCAACAGGAGGCTGCACCAGATGCAGTACACCACCACCATCAACTGATAGAATATGAGGTTTATACAGGTCACTTATAACTTACAAGGGACCAAATGGCAATTAACAAACATACCAATCACCTTACACTTCATTGTCATTATGCTCTCAAAGACAACCAAGACTGAGGGAAGGCAAAATCAGTAGGAAAATAACTTCACTACAAAATAATCCATTATGGTAAAGAGTTTATCAAATGAATGAGCAGCACTGCAAAGGTGACTGTGAAGAAAGGATGTATGCACATCATGTATTATTTTGGATTTACCCCCTATGTAGGCACTTGTGTCTTGCGGGGTTATTGACTCAGAGGATGTCCCCGCAGAGATGCCTTCGGCCACTGTTTTGGCTGAGGGCCAACTGCTCAGCCTCTGTGAGTGGTGGTGGTGGAGGACCCCCACCTGTTTTTCGGGCCTCCGCTTTTTTTCTGTTGGATATAACGGGTCACATTTGAGCATACAGAGTAAGCAAATATGTACTTGTAATGTGCTCAGATAATTTCAATAAGTGCTTACAGAAAGAAAATTAATGTAGCCTCTAACTGCAATTGATTTACATGGGACAAACAGACCAAGCACTATGGCTCATAATACAATTACACCTTACCTGTTTGGACTATATTTTTATATTTCATTTTTACTTGCTGCCAGGAACGTTTGGGGCCTGTTGGGTTGCACCTGCGCTCACATCACGTCACAAAATAAAATGTATAAAATAACAAATAAAATAACATATGATAAAATAACGTGTTAAATGGGTGGAAATCCCTAGATCAATGTTTAAATTAACACTCACGCATTGACTCTGTCGGCTATGTTTTGCCATGCATGCTCCCTTTCTTTTGCAGCTGTGGCTGTGTTACTTTTTTCCGCGGAATTTGCATGTTATCGGCATATGCTGCCATCAGAATTTCGGCCTCAAGCGCTGTGAAATACATTGACCGCGCCCTCTTTCCCTCCGTCTCCATGGTGACTCGCTTAATCTGTGCTCCACTTATCAGGGCTTTATGTATCCTCGTCCGCGCGCTTAACTTGGGGTTGACGCAACTCCGCGTTGATTGAACTAAATGTTATCAGCCTTTCTGAAACCGAATATTCCGAGTTGGACAGTTCGGGGTTACTCAACCCTGCGTATCGTTTTTCACTCTGAGTTTTCTAAACCGGCTTCCTGAAACAGGGCCCAGGGCTCCGCTGGTTTCAGATGATGTCCACCATGATGGTACACAAAGTGCACAGGCATGATTTGAGGATGGTTGGTGGCATGGAGTCCAGAGGACAGAAGAGTGCACTGCACGCAAATTCTTTGCACATCTCACTCCAGCTATTTGTAGTGATTTAAATGAATCAGGAAACATCCTGTTATATATGTAACAAACCAGCCTGTTACCTTTCTCAAATTCTACCCTTGGATTTCTCCATGCGTAGCAGCAATAACTTCTGTCACACTTCACGCTGTCTCCTCCAGGCATGGCTGGCCACCAGCAGACCAACCAGGTGGTGACAATCACCACCAATCAGAACCCTGGGCAGTGGAGCACCGACCTCTGTGAATGCTGTGTTGATATGAACAGCTGTAAGTGAACACTCAGCAGTCATTTCTGCATCAACCATCTCCTCAGATTGTCCAATCAGTTGCATTATGGAGCTTTTGATTATATTATGCTCTTCTCCAGAAATCTGAGATTCTCTAATTGGCACAGGAACTTAAATGCAGCACTCTGTTGGAGTGCTTAGCACTGTTGCATGTTCTCCTGCCTGGTTTCCTGTTGTTACTCTGGCTTCCTCCCAGAAATCCACTGGCAAGTTATTATTTGAACCAACGGCAGCTGAATATTCCAGGGTAACGAATGACCCTTGCAATGAAATGACCAAACCAAACATCACCAGATCATAAGAAGAAGAACAGAGGCACACGCTCAGGAAACAAGAAGACAGAAGTGACAATGAGCAGAAGGGGAAGTGTTTAAAAACCCAGAAAACTACCTGAAACCTAGTGAAATGAGGATTACATACTGGCAAGATTATTCCCTATTCCCTTCTTTTTTTCCCCATTTTCTCTTTTTCTGTTTTGTTTCAAGGTTGCTGCAGCTTCTGGTGTTTCCCCTGCATGCAGTGTCAGACAGCCAGTAAACATGGATGGTGCTGGGCAATGCCACTCCTGGATGTTTGCGGGGAGGTTTCCTGCTTACTCCGTCAGTCCATCAGAGAGCGCCACAACATCCCTGTAAGGCTGGGTTAGAGATGAAGGGCAGCGGGCGTGTTGCTAGGATTTTGAAACATTTGAGGGCATATGTTTTATAGTGAAATTAATATAAAATGTCAAACATTGTGCAGTACCTAATGGCTGAATTCTCATAACTTTTTCTTTTATTGTGCCATATCACCTCTTCCTCACCTTTCATCGTCTTTTGGTGTCTCATCTGTCGGCTGCCCTCCATCCAGCTCTCTCATTTTTGATGTGATTATTAGATCTTTAATACGTGTTATTTCTCAACTTACTCAACCGACTATTCAACAAACATCACACTGGATAAAAAGCAAATGATTAACTATAGACTGGCTTCACAGTCACATGACTTCCTGTTGATTTATGTTTTCTGTTTCTGGAACCAGGGTTAATGACTCACCCTGTGGCTGTGGCCACTGTGACATCACTATGATGTCACTCATTGGTTTGAGGAAAGCTTTAACTTTAGGTTCCTCACCATGTTGGCTATTTGGAGTCCGAAATGACAGTATGTTGATGATAGGGTAGAGTAGAGATAAAAGCTAACATTAACAAACTATAGTTGTGGGCAGTGTTGGTCAAGTTACTTGAAAAAAAAGTAATCCCATTACTTTACTGATTACTTATTTTCAAAAGTAATTAATTACTTAGTTACTTAGTTACTTTTTAAAAACACGATTTACAACCTGAATAGGTGATAAAGCGATAGATCTTTCAGCCCAATTCTACTTTTTCTGCATAATCCATCATACAAAATGTAATCAAATGGAAAAGTCTCTTTTTTTAAACTTGTTTTATCAGTTTTAATCTTTACAAGTAACGCGTAACGCGTTACTGCCCATCTCTGGTTGTGGGTAACACATTCAGCTAACAAGCACTAGCTCAATCCTGGAAGGAGACAAAAGTCCCATTAGAGTTGCATCAGGAAGGGCATCTGGCATAAACTAATTTTTATTCATAAACACAGAGAGAGAGAGAGAAGCATAGAGAAGTGCCTGCTGACCAAATTAGAGGAAGAGGAAATGGAAAGCTATTCTAATCTCTAACTCTCATAGATGTTTTGCCACTCAGTATTTTTTACTGTTCATGTTACTCTCACTGCTTTTATTAGCCCTGTTTGCCAATATTTAACAGTTGACAGTAAGTGAATATAGAGGATCTTTGAGCAGGTAGAAAAAGACCAATGCAGAGCTCATTGAAATTACTGCAAATCAGACTCCATCTGTTATTTTCCTCTGTCTCACTGAAGGAATGGAAACCTCTCTAAATCCTGCTTGTGTGTGGTCCTTCACTGACATCCTGACAGTTAACAGCAAGGAAACTGGCTACAGACAGATAAAGTTTTGAGGAAATAGAGAGGTTGTTTTGAGTTGCATAAAGATTTGAAAAAAATCGCTCCTCCCTGTTTCTCTTTCTAGTCGTGTTAGTTTCAGTTCAGTTCAGTACAAAGCAGCGTGAACAGGGACATTTAAACAGGTACAATCACGACAGCTACAAATTCAATCCCGATAACTCTTGCTGCTTCCTCTCCTCCATCCTGTAGGGCTCGTTCATCGATGACTGCTGCAAGGTATGTTGGTGTTACTCGTGCGTCTGGTGCCAGATGCATCGCGAGCTGAAGATCAGAGAAAGCCAGCAGCCCGCCACCTCGACTGTGATCACCACACAAGCCATGCTGTAAACAGTTTTGCTCTGGATCAAAGGCATGTGTCCCATTCAAAGCCACATGTTTCAATCCACTTCTGTTTTATCTGCATGTAACAGTCATCTCAAAGCATTTTGACCTCAGTTGAATTTTGAGAGCTGTAAACTAACCTTTAATGTAAATTAACCTGTAGTGTGTTATTAGCCTAGCTCACTGTCATTCATTGTTTGCAGAGCTAATTTCATGTAACAAGTAATAAGAATGGTTATGCAGGGATCCAAATAACAGTGCTAGCTCACTGTATTTTTGTGAGAAGCTTATTTTGAAGTGACGAGTTTGACCTAATCTCACCAGACATCACCACATTTATCACTTTACATCTCATCCTGGGAATCTTCGAAACACACCCAGGGACCTGTATAACCTCACCTCGATGACCTGAAAACCACTACTGTGACCAAAACAAGGGGAACCTTTTCCTGTGTTTAATAGTTTAATAGATGTGAGTTATATCCTTCATTTATAATGGTTCACATTTAAAAAACATACAGCCCAACACTGCCCTCTGCATCAGTACAGATGTTAGCACAGCCTCCACATTTATGCAACTCTTGTTATGTTCACTGTCCAGGCTGCATTAAACCTGTTATTTTACTTTTAATTATGGAGACAGTGGAAACAATCTATAAATCCTTGTAGTATGTAAACCTTTATGCGCATATGTTGAACTGAGAGTTAGTGTTTAAACTGACCCTTTTTCTTATACTAAGACAGGATTTGGTGTATAAGAAAAAGAAACATCTTATTTAAACACCCAGCACCCAAATATTAGTATTCATTTAATGGCTCTCTTGTACTCTTTAAAATAAATAAAAAGTCTTTTGGCAAACGTGAGTCTGTCCCTTTACACTTTTACAAGAACAGATTTTTCACCCTCTGTAAACATGATGACACAAATGCAACTGAAAAATGCCAAATTAAAGGTTTATTCATTCACATGCTTAAACTTATGGAAACTGTGCTTAGTTATAGCTGAATGTATAGCAATCAAATAAATTTCATTTGACCAGATACCATTAAATTCTACGGAGCCCCTCTGATGACATGGTACAAAAAATAAATAAATTGTGGCCACGAAATATCATTTCGAGGCCACGAAACAGGTATAACGTGCCCACGAAATACTTATTTGTGGCCACGAAATACTATTTCGAGGGCACGAAATAGGTATAACGTGCGCACGAAATGCTAATTTGTGGGCACGAATTGGGTATAACGTGGCAACGAATTACGCATTTGTGGCCACGAAATAGATAACGTGCGCACATCTTATTGATAGAATTCCTGGACAGCTGCGTAGAGACACAAGCATAAAAGTAGGCTAAATACACCATGGACAGAGACAGTCTGATTGAGTTTTATTTCAGGCTGGGAATGAGCTACAAATGCATTTTGAAAAGCCTGGCAATGCAAGGAACCATCATTACGGAGAGACATTTAAACCGGATATTGAGAGCCAAGTCGCTTTACAGACGTAAGTACGACCTGGACGCCGGGATAGATTTTATTGTGAACCAACTGCAAGGGCCTGGGAAGGATCACGGTTATCGGTGGATGTTTACAAAGTGCAAACAACACGGCATTGCGATCAGGAAAGAAGACGTCAGGATCCTCATCTCTTTACTGGACCCAGTAGGTTCCCAGGTTCGCCAGACCAGACGTCTCAGAAGGAGGCAATATTTTGCTCAGGGGCCTAACTTTGTGTGGCACATAGACTCTTATGACAAACTAAAGCCATATGGGATATGTATTAATGGATGCATCGACGGTTTCTCACGCAACATCATTTGGCTGCGGGCCGCACACACTAACAGTGACCCAAAGGTTATCGGAGGTTACTTTGTGGAAGCAGTGGAGAGTCGTGGGGGTTTCCCCAGGCTCGTACGAACTGACATGGGCACTGAGAACGTGTTGGTCAGAGACCTCCAGCGTTATTTACGGAGAAATGACGGGGATGATAGAGCAGGAGACAGAAGCTACGTCACAGGAGCAAGTACCGCAAACCAGAGAATTGAGAGCTGGTGGGGAGTGATGAGAAAAGAAGGAGTCGAGTCATGGATCAAGCTTCTAGGAGAACTGAAGGACGAAGGATTCTTCTTTGGGGATTTCATTGACAAAGCTCTGTCACAGTTCTGCTTCATGCCAATCATTCAGGTAAATGACCCATATTATGATAACCAGTGGTGGTAATTAATTACATTAAATTAAGCTGTTTTAGCAGTAAGGGTAACAAAATAATTGTTTACATAGTTAAAACGACGTTACCTTTACCGTACGGTAAATGCAATGTATTCCTAACGTTGTTGAAGGTCAACTGCGCTCTGTATGTGCGTAATGGAGGCTGAAGCATCAACCCAGCCAAAGTTTTTAAATCAGGGAACACTTTGCCAATTGAACTGATCAGAAGTCAGCACGACTTAAATGTTGTTTTTTTCTGATCGGAGGACATTATCCTTGTCTGCACTCATTCTGCATCAGCAGTTATGCTGCAGCTAACGATCTGTCACTGCCAGTCTGTCAAAAGCAGTCAGGCTTCACGCATCAGTAACTCTTCAGCGCTCTATCATTGGTACGTTCAGGTCTGAGATGATATTGGATCCCCTCATGGGATTGAAAAATATTGATTTTGTCACCTGTATTATGCGCATAAAGTTGAAAAGCTTTGCGCATCCGCACCAAGATTAGTATTAGTATTAGTATAAAGCCCAGATCCCACAACTCAGTGGTTTGCCTGGTGTGGTTCTTTCTTTTCTTTTTTTGCCATCACTCCCTCTTCCTTTGGTTTTCATTAAACTGCATCCAAACATTGCTGCTTTTCAATTCATTTAAGGATGCACCACACTTATTTTCGACCATTTTAAAAATGCCTTGTATTACAGCTCTGACCTAATTCTTGTTTCTTCATCAGGAGGTATTGAATGACATCCGGAGTGTTTGGAATGCTCACCGTATAAGGCCCTCAAAGAATAACAACGTGCCCTGTGGGATACCTGATGTCATGTACATGGCCCCTCACCTTTGGGGTGCAGAAGACTGTCTCGTTCCACTGACAGAAGATTTGACCTTGTGTAAAAATAGCTGCACTTTTGTTAGTTCAGTCCCATGTGATGTGCAAGTATTTGATTTGTGCACAATAATAATGGAGGAATCAAGCTTGGAATTCCCATCTACCATGTCCCAGGCCCTTGATTTATATTTTCATCTCAGGGATACAATTCGTTCACAGTTATTTGAGGCTACTTAAATGGACACAAACATACAAATGTAGTACATTTTGTACTTCAGTACGTATTCCTACAGCTTAATGTACTTATTATTAAGTAATTATTTTTCTCCAGTGTGTAGTTATCTTGTCTTTGTATCAAAATTATCAGAAAAGACTGTATAACATAATTTTCATTTTGTCCATGTCAGTAAATTAACTCATCATGAAGTGTTGCTTGCTCTTGGTAGCTACAAAGCGTGGAGTATTAAACTAAAATATGATACAGGTTAGAAAAAAAAAATCCTTTTGGGATTGAGTTAAACTTATCACACTGTTAAAGCATCAAAAGTTGTTCATAATAGTTTTTGGTACCAAAAACGTGTTAATTTCTAACAAAAAAAGAGCACCTTGGATAACAACCACATAGACTGGCAATATATCTAATGTTGTGATCAATTAGACAAGAAGACCAAGTAGGCTAAAGTGTAGAATCATAGTTGTGTCACCAATGCTCCAAATGTTTCTTGAGCCTATAATTTTGTTATTGTGGAATAGATTAAAGCAATCCCATGTTTGATAAAGAACGGCTTTTTTTCTTAAAAATCACAGCACGTGTATGACATTATAGAATGAGTAGTTAAATAACTTTCAGCTGTGTCATTAGACATGTTCATGTTTAAAGATGTATAGAATGTAACAGAGAGGACAAAGTTTTGTACCAATGAGAATGGTTTACTGGTGTCTTTCAAAATACACCATACTCAAAAACAGGTTGTATTTTGCATATAATAACAGGATAAAATAACAGTTATTTCTAAAATGTTATACAAACCTCTTTACAATGTAACCAATCTCTGTAATTGACAACTTTTCTTCTAAACCCATTAGGAACATAAAGGTTCACATTCTTGTTTCTATTAAGATTTCTGCAAACATCTGAAATACTTTAATATAGAACATGCTTAATCAGTTGGAATATGGTATTTGTAATGGTGTTGTACTTATGTATGTATATACAGTAGAAAGCACTCAGCAATCTTCCAGTTTGTAGAACTGTTACTGTATGCTATATTGGAAATATTTGTTACTCTTCCTGTAGTAAAAAAGTATTAGAATGTTAAAATTAGTAATTTATTTTGGCACTAGCCAAAAACACAGTAACAATGTGTGCAGCAGGAACAGATGCACTTCTATGTTTAGTGTACGGATTCCTACCAGGTGAAGCACTGAAAATGTTATTTAAATATGTATATGTATTTTCAACTGGTGTTGTTTTGTGGTCTCATTCCCCAACCAATTTGTTGCCTTATTTTGTCCCCAACACTCACTGCTGCTTCTGCAAAATCAGAGTGCTAAGTGCTGTCTACTACAGGTAACTCCACTTTAAAAAACCTGAACATTCCCTTTAGCTTACTATTTTAATTGGGGGGGAGAAACTAAGAAAGCACTTACTGACCAGATGAAAAAAAAGGCTGCACATGAAAAAGGCACAACAGGCTACACTGTTAAGAGAACTTAACCACCCAGTCTATTGAACATTCACATTCATTCCTTCATGTTACTGTTAACTACACCCGTGTTTCTATGAACTGTTAGGGTGGAAAACCTAAAACGTGTAGGGCAGAGTGCCTTGAGGACCAAGGTTGGGTAACACTGACCTACACCACATCCATCACCCACATAGAGCTTGCGAGAATGCTGTTAAATTCACTGCGAAAGTCTGGATAGCTGTGATAACCAAGGGGCAGCTTTAGTACACATCCACATGTGTGGGATTGTGGTCTGCGGAGGAAATCTGTAGTTTCTATGAACTCAATTAGTATGGCTTTATCCAACAGATTGGATCCTGTACAGAACCGCAGGAAAAGCTGAAGATAATTGAAATCAATTTCTCCAATGTACCTTTTCAGGTAACGAGAAACTGTTGACTGGGCAGCTGTCATCTCCTCTGGAAAGATTAGAAGCTCCTTCACTGTTTTTACAGTCGGTTTTTTTTCTGCTATGAAATGATGCAGTCCTTCTGGTGGGAGTAAACCAGCTACAGAACCCACAACGGGACGCCAGCACTTGATTACAAACATTGGGGCCTGAATAAGTACTTTGTGTCCTATCTGTGCCAAAACAGGGAGCAGTGTGTCCTTGGTAGGAACCTGCTTGCACTCATGTGCATCAAGTACTTCCAGCAATTCATCTGTATCCACTGAATTGAAGTCATCCAAAGCCTTCAGGAGAACAGATCGCTCTTCTTGTGAGACGTACAAAAGAAAGGAATCTTTTAAACTACTGGTTGTTGAGC